>NC_143581.1:39819731-40134207 GCF_048544385.1 Mastigoproctus giganteus | reverse complement strand
ATTTTACGAAATGAGTAGCGACGAGAACATGCCCCGCAATGGAGGGCTGCAGAGAGGCTACTGGATTGAGGTCTGCTTGTGCTCTAGGTGAGAAGATGATATATTTGGATTTTTCAGGGTTATTTTAAGCCCAAAATAGGTAGCGTCTTCAGAGAAAGAAGATATATTTGTTCAGGATGACAGACTCCGATAATTCCTCTACCTGGTCTGGTGAGGTAAGTGTAGTGTGTAAGTGTGTGTTTAGCGTCAAGCGGCACCAGGGGTTTCCCCCATCTCCGCGTAGTTTACGTTGTGGTGTGTTACAGTACGCTGTAAATGCCAGAGATTTAAAAGTGTGTGGGTCTTGGATCGTTTAGTGTCGTGTACTTCTGGTCGTTTAGCCACTGGACCCCTGTTGGGGCCAAACGTTGCCCCACTTACGCCCTGTGGAGGCAGACCAGGAACCCAGTAGTTTATATATACTCTGGCAGGTCCTGCCGCCTAATTTCCTGCGATTTCGGTGGCTAGGACCTAAAAAAAAGGGGGAGGGGAACCTAAGTTTAGAAAAAGCCAGGAGAGGTTAATATGGTTCAAGTTTCAATTTAGAAATCGTTAATTTTGATTAGTTGTGTGGGGTTTACGCTGGCGTATTAGTCAGAGTAGGGGGGGGAACAGAAGTATGGGGTCGATATGGAAGGCAACCCCAGGTGGTCAGTAAGGCACGCCCATGCCACACCAGGCGAAGTATATAGGGTGGCAGGAGAAGGAAGAGGCAGGTAGACCATCTACTCCTCCCCCTGCCGGGGAGAGGAAAAAAGGTACCAGGCAAGGGAGCTGGTACAGATCGCCATTTGGCTACATGGCAGTGAGGCTGCAGCAGTCGTAGTGTAGTCATGTAAGATCATGTCCGGTAGTAGAGTCGCTCGTGGGACAGTGTCCCGTCCAGGTTGAATGTCTTTGTCTTTGGTTTTCTATCTTCGGTTAGTACATTTGTCAGTTTCACTTAGGTCTCATATTTGTTAGTACATAGGCAGGGTTTCTTGGTTCCAGTGTTGGTTCGTATCATTGTAAGAAGTGCACCGTCACTATTCCTAGGCAAGACAGCTAGTATCTTCCACATAATTATCATTCCGGGGTGTGTCCGAAAGGATGTTTTGATTTGTTATCTGGCTGGTCGTCTTTCACTCCTAGTGTATTACATTTAGCGCTCTCCTTCTTGATAAGAGTTCTTGAGCGAAGTTGGTCAGGGCTCTGTATTCCTCCTCTGAATCCAGTAGGTGAAACTCTTGCCCTTTGGGGAGGTATCTTATACTCGTGATTAGGATGCACCTGAGATCCTCGTATTGCGGACAGTCGTACATGAGGTGTTCGCAGGTTTCGATCTCTCCACATGTACAGCATGGGTCCTCTACAAGGGCGAAGCCCATTAACTTTGCGTTGAAGGGGCCGTGTCCAGTTAGCAAGTATGTTGTTTGCAACCCCGGAAAGAACCAAATAGGCAATTTTCGATAATTTTTTTTCAAGTTGCGGCAAGAACTTGTGGGTGATGGCTCCTTTGGTTGTTTCTGCCCACCTTTTCTGCCTTGTGGTTGTTTGTTAGTCGCTGTACCCCTGTTGTAAATTCCAGGAAAGTGGTGGTTATTCCTTTAAATAAGTAGTAGAGGAGTCCTGTTCTTGCGATTTCAAGATCAAGTGGAAGTACTGCTGCTATCACCTGCAGCGCTGAGTTACTCACCGTTCTGCAGGCGCCGGTGGTAGTGAGCAGGATGGTGCGTTGAATTGCATCCAGGGTTCTCTTATTTACGACCAAGGCAGTTTTGTCGTACCAGATTGCTGAAGCGTATGTAATTATTGGGAGGAAGGTTGTATTGTAGTATAAGGCTAGGGTACGCTTTTTGAGACCCCAGTCACGCCTTGTGACCTTGCTACCATGGCAGAGTAGTTTCTGATCTTTTGTCTTAGGAATTTGAGATGTGGTTGGAAGGATAAGTTATTGTCTAGTATGACACCCAGGTATTTTAGTTGACTGGCGAATTTGATAGTTGTCCCATCAATCTTAATCTGGGGTGGTCGTCTCAGTTGCAGAGTTCCTTTAAGCAGCGCCGACGATGTCTTTGTCGGTGACATTGTTAAGAAATTCTTCTTGGCCCACTCCAACAGTGGGCCGAGAAGAATACCCGCAGGGCCTGATTAGCTAGGATTTCCAGTTGGGCTCTGGAGTTTGCTTGCACTGTCAAAATCAGGTCATCTGCGAAGGCCTGCACCCCCCATCGCTTCCTGGCTTGAGTGGTAACATACAATATCGTCGGCGTAGGCCATAAACGGAGGTATCTCATTCATTAGCGGAATAAATATCGCTGAAAAAAGCAGTGCTGACAACGATCCAACTTGGGGTATACCGACTTCCACCTGTTTTGTGATACAGTTATCCCTTGCTGGAAGGTAAGGCACCTCTTGGTTAGCAGATTCCTGAGGAGCTTCGAGACATTACCCGTGAAACTGTAGTAGTTCTCCAGGAGGCACATAGTGGCTTAACTTGCACTGAGTCAAAGGCCGCTTTCAGATCCAGAAAAACAGCATGAATAACATAGCTTTGCTCCGAAGCTTGAAGGGTTTTCAAATTCAGAGCCTGTATGCATGTTATCGGTGATCTCTGTGAGAGTGAGTAATGTGTATGCTGAGATCTCTGGGAAAGGATCTGATTGGCAACCACTTTAAACATGCACTTCTCCAGGCATTTGAGAAAAGGGAAAGAGATTGAAATAGGCCTATAGTCAGCAGTTGAGATCGGATTTTGCACATTTGGAACTGGGATGACTCTATAATTTAGCCAAGCATTTGGGACGACTACCTGTTTTAAAATTCTGTTAAACAACTTGGTCAGCTCATCGCTGATGAAGTAGGAAGCAACTTTTGCTTGCACCAAATAGGTGCAAGGCAAAAGGTGGGAATAGAGTCACTTCCCGTTGTTTTCTTATTGGACAGGGCGTTGATGGCCTTGATTAGCTCCTCTTCGCCAATCGTCACGTTAGTGAGATTAGTTATGTCGTAGTGGGCACTGTTCCAGGGGAAGTCCATAGCTGCACTGTCTGTTTTGACGAACCGGGTTACATGATCGCACCATTTCGGCCAGGTCTAACGATTCTGCTGACCGGATGTGATTGGACGACCAGGATCGCTGGCCACACGCTATCCTCTTCTCCATGAATGAGTTGATAGCCTGCTTCTTGGATTTCTGGAAACTGCATCTCGCTATTAAGTACGCTGAGTATATCTTTCTGTGGGTGATCTCTTGAATTGGGCATATAGTCGTTTTTCTTTAAACTGGTGCATAAGGATGCTGGGCCACCACGGTTTCGAGTGTGGGCAGATGACGCATACTCTTGGCATGGCCATTCTAGCAATGAAAGAGAACCATTTCTGAAGCCAAAACGCAGCTTCCTCTATATCGATTTCACTGATAGTTCTCAGGGTAGCGGCTAAAGAGATCTATTGCTGTTTTAATTTTTTAGGTATTTTGGATCATATACAGCCTTCGTGATCTTTTCAATCAAGTTCGATTGGTTTGGTTGGTTATAGCATTCTTTCAACAGGATGAGAGAAGCTTCAATTGGCCTGTGGTCGGAGAGAAATGCCGAATTAGAACTAATTACCGCTTCAACACTCCTATGGCTGTAAAAGATTCTCTGTAACGTGGATTCTCCACGAGAGGGGGTAAGGGACATAGATGCAATGGATGTTGAGATTCGACAGATCCGAAATTAACTGATCGAGGAGCTTCAGTGCAGTGGCAGGAACAAGTTGAAGTCTCCGAGAATTATTACTTTCTGGTTGCACTTGATAGAGGTCAGGAGCCAAGCATAAAAATTCGTAATGCATTGATCTGCAACGGGTAGGGGTAAGTAAACTGCACATACTAGCAACTGTAGTCCATCAACTAGATAGCAGCCCAGAACAGCCTCAAAATCGCTACCAGGGTATGCCCAAGATTTGATCAGAGGGAGCTGTTGCCTTTGGCAGATTAAGACTCCCCCCTCCTTTCCTATCTTTCCTGTTCGCCAGAATCCAGACACGTTCTGTTGTGGAAGATCGCCATTTTCCGCAGTTTGGATTTCTGCCTTCTGGATTACAGCTCTTCGGTTACACTCCCAATCAAGGTCAGAGAGGAGTGATAATCCCCCCTCGGGTGAAGTCTCTCAAAGCAAACCTCATAAAAGAATCCCGCCGCAGGGTGATGCATCAGACAATGGAAGTAGACAGGAAACTAGAACTAGAATTGCCGTGGGTAAGATTGCATTTAAGAAAAAGTAGAAGCAAATATTACAGGGCGAGCGAGTGGTGTGCTCCAAAGCAGCTACAACTATGAAGCTTCAGTATATTGTCTCTATAAATTGCACGTAATCTAAGGTCGATTTACCTGTTTACTGGACGAAAATCCAAAGTTTCCAGGAGAGGAAAACCATGCACCCCTCCCCCTCGTTTGAGATCGTGTAACTCGGCCAAGTTTTGAAAGAAATCCATAATATCTCGTGTCATTGACGGGATTCGAACTTGAGTATTTCCCACCAGGTGTGGAGAGGACGGTAATTATATCCGCTCTGCTACTCGTGAGTGCTGTTTGTAGTACATTTAGTCAACGCTAAATAATGGAAACGACACGGAATAATAGAATAGAGGAGTTAGTTTCTGCTAACCTTTAAAAACACCCACGTGGTATAAAGCGTGGTTATTTACAGAGAAAATTCCAATGCTTTAATAAATTGTTTAGCCTCTCCCAGCTTGAACTGGAGTGGTGGAAGCAAGGATTTGTTTCTTGAAACCAAGGGATTGTTAAGAACATTGTGTGCGCCAGACTGCAACTCAATCATTGCGTAACATTCTCTTCTTCTTTAGTGCTAATATACCGCCCTGCTGTCCCAGAGGCCGAGAAAGCAAGGAAGCTTAGTGAAAATACATTGCTGCCTCAGCATCTCGAAGTTTCCCCTTTCCCTCATCCCACCTCGCTTGATACCTCTTCTCCAATGACTGTATCTCTTGTTGGAATATCTCCCCATTCTCTTTACTAAAGTCGACCAGAATTGGTCTCAGAGAAGAAAAAAAAATTCTAAGTGAGAGTGCAAATAATGGGGCTTGATTGGCATTCTGCATCCCGTTTTTCCGCAATTTTCAATCAATTTGTCAACTAGTTCTTTGTAATTTTCGCTCTTAATGTTACCAAGAGAGCCATTAATTACAATACAAAACAGCTACCAGGCATTTCGCTCAGCATCAATCATTTAGTCGTCCCATTTATACTGGTCATACCTAACACAAGCTTCACATTTCCGTAGTCTTCTTTAATATGGACAGAGTGAGCAACAGGAATCAATCCGTGCATATTCCCATTATGAACAACACAGCTTTAAAACTTTTATTTGAACCGCCTACAAAAATATGCTGCTCTTCTGGTTTTTGACTAGCACCAATTTCTTCATTAAGACCAACTAAATCAGAACAACAGCACAGAGTTTCTGCAACATTGTGCAGGTCTTGCAACTGGGATATACTCTTTAAAATAAAATGTGAAAAGTTCCTCGCTAAGTTATCCAATTATTACTGATTACGGAAGCGTGACGTTTTACTTGAATAGTAAAACGCCTTCCAAAGATTTCTGTGAAGCCGTTTTACTATAAAGACCTGCCAGTTCAATCCGCTAATATGGATCGAATTGGTAGGCCTTCATTGTATGGCACTGGAACAATGGAGAATCGTAAGTTGAGATTAGCTTTTCAATCTGTAGACTTTTTAAAACGTTGATATATCCACCGTTGATATATCCACAGTTAATGATGATTTCTGGACTCTCTCCATTTTGGAAGTATAGCGAAATTTATATACTGACGACTACCACGAAATTACCCCGGAAATCACCACTCCATTCAACTATGAAGAAATGAAGTACTCGCAAGCTGTCTTCATCCATAGGCATTCCAAAATAGGTTTCATATGCACTGGAAAGCTTGCTGCCACAACGATATCTTTATATTTATGCTTCACCTGCTTCAGGCTAATATAATATTCATAAATATAGCAGAACGAGTCTAGAGATAACTTACAACCATAGCAAACTGCAAAAAAAGAATAATAATAATAATAAAATTAAATAAATAAAATGTATATATATATATAAGACCATGTAGTATTCGTATAATATCACAGTATTGATTAGCACTTTGTGATAAATATAAATATCACATAAACATGAATCCTTCAATTTCGGCCAAAATCTTGGTAATAGAGAAAATCCAATAGCACCATGGGATTCATCGCTCAAAGTACGTATACCAAACTGTTAAATATGAACTGTTTTTGTTATATGGTGTAGTCAATTGATATCTAGCAGACAATCCAAACAAAAAAATTCACAGTTCACTAACAATTATACACATTTCACATTAAAGCCTACACTGCACTATAAATTTAAAAAACTACCTGCTTTTTCGAAAAACCTCCTGTTTTTTTTTTTTTTTTCTTTTTGTGAAAAAGCTCCGTTTTGACCGAAAACGCTACCGTTTACCTTCTGCTTACGGTTACCTTATCTCCACTTTTCGAAAGTCAAAAGTTTGCAACTATATACATGCGCCCTCATGGGTAGCACAATTGGGAGGATCGCCCTCCTCTCCACACCGAGTGGAAAAGACCTGAGTTCCAGTCCGTCGATGACGTGAGGAATTTTTATGGACCTTTTTTTCCCAACGTGGTTGAGTTAGTCGATCTCAGCCGAGGTAGCACTGTTTTTTCTCTTGGAAACTCGGGTTTTTCGTCCAGCAAACAAAAAATTGACCTGAACACATGCTATTTACAGACAGTATACACGGAGCAATATGGGCCTTAGTCGCTGATGCTCCTGAACCCTATTACAACAACGTGTATATGCGTTTCTTTAATGGTCTTATTTTATTGTTTGATGATCGTGTCTCTCAGTGTTTAGTAAGTTATTCTGTAAGTTCTGCTGTACAACTTATTCTAAATTGGAGTTAAGATGTTTCCTCTAACCTTTTAATGATAAATAGATAATGAATTAATAAATATAAACTTTCAAAAGCCTCACATAAAATTACAAACATCTGCGTACTTTCTCGTTATCGTATTTTTGCATTCCAACACCGCAATTTATAATATGCGATGCTTATCCTATGAACAAAATGGAATTCAATCCCCATCTACTCAAAATGGGCTGGAAAGTAGTAGAAAAAAGGCATTCCGTTCCAGAGCTGTTATTTTTAATTAAGTTGCTTTAGAACAGGTCATTAAAACGTAGATCATTCCGCCATCTCGGAGTTGTCCGAACATTAGAGCGCTGCTGATAGCTACTAATTTCATTTCGAGCACTCTCCTATTGGGAATTTAACTAGTGGTTACTCATTAAGAATTTACAGGACAGTAGTCGCTAATGTGTGAAACCAATAAAAGATTTTGCTGGTTTCAAAATAATCCACACGATGATATCTAATACTTTTCCCCTTAGTTATTTGCAGTAAGATGAGACAGTAAAAATCCATTACTAATGGCATATAATAAGTTCGTCATAATAAGCATTATTCAATATACCTTAATGTTAAATATAACGAAATTGTGCTGTAGTTAGTCAATTAATGCATTTGACATCTCGCTATAATGATAAAGGAAATTTTTTTTTCATTTCGTCGAACGTATATGTATATTATATTTTTAAATACTGTGGTTATTTTAACTATCATCATCCATTTAGTCGTAGCCCACTACGTCTAAAAATCAGTTTATTTCTTATTTAATCCGATGGGCATTAATTTTCCTCTTGAGATAATTTGATATCTGCATTTGAACCTCGGCGTTAGTTATTCTCTTCCCATATTGCGACTGTCTTTCTCCTTAGATATTTTTTTTGTGTTGGATAGGTATGTATTTTAGTTCTTTCGGTCAGAACGTCTCTTCTGATCTATTCAAAACAGTTTGTCATGCTATTTTTCTCATAAAGTTCATTTACAAAGATTTTAGTCTTTCATTCTTTTCATTCAATTTGGTCTTTCGAATAGAATGAAATATAATGAAATATAATCGTCCATGCTTCGCACCGCATGTTAAAATAACTCTAGAGTTTCACACATTTTTTTAAAAATTTTTTGGATTTGAATACTTAATAATTTCCATGCGTCTATTACACTCCTCTGTATTTTAAACAATTTGTTTTTATCCTCTTTATAAAATGAAGTGCTTGTTAAATATTTGTCTTGTTAGTTATACAGGGCTTCCGATAAGTCTCCTCCCCACCTCCCCTTTAAATGCAATAATTTTGTTTTCTTCATGAAAATTTCCTAAATAACTTTTATCGCAAATTAGATTGTACATGGAGTTACCAGGTTCACAACCATAAATCTATTACCCTGATACAAACTCACATTTGTATCAGGGCTAATACATCCTCGTATGCATTGCTAGATTTTGCTTCAAAGTTGACAGTTTCTTAATTAACAAGCCCGGCTCTTCCCAACCACCCACGCCACGCCACGTGAAAGTCTCCCTTTCTCTGTCCGTTCTTATATCCATGGTATTGCAGATCAGCTTTCGAGCGTGCACACATATTGAGTTGTCTATTTATCTAGTCATTTATATTTAAATAAAAAATGAATGTCGCATAAGGTCGCCGTAGCCGAGTGGTCAGGCGTGCCTTGAGTGACCCTGGTTCAAGCCCGTGACTGCTGAACAGCGGTGCTGTTTCTTGTATTCTCTCTACCTTGTGAACTCCTCTGACCGTGTGGTTGTCCTGGATTATAAACAAAAAAATTATTTAATAACGTATGAATGAACAGCAGTGGAACAAAAGTTAATACGAATCTTTCTGTCATTTACTGTATATTATTCACTGTTGTTATCCCGTATATGTAGCACAGTTAGTACAATCACTGTTCTTCTCCTACCTGGCATAAAAGATTTAAGTTCGAGTCCCGTCAATGACACGAGGAATTTTTATGCACATTTTTCACAACATGGCTGAGTGAGTAGGCCTCAAGAGAGGGTAACATAGTTTTTTCTACCGAAAACCCGGGTTTTTCGTCCAGCAAGTGAGCCTCAGAACACACTCAGTTTACAGACATATTTTATACGGCTCAGTATGGCGTAAATTGCTCATGCGGCTGCAAAAACAACATTACAGGCTATCTGAAGTAAGTTTCTTGAGATTTTTGTTTTATTTTTTTAATGCCCATGGACGCGAGACATCGCTGCTCCACCACTGTTATACAGCCCTGTCTTAAACTGTGCATTGTTAAATGGAAAAAAAAAAAAATCAATAAAAATAAAATTATTTAAAAATTAAAATGTGCACTACATTGTGAAAATTTTATGGAAATTTTATGGACCTTTCAGCGCAACAACGCTGTATGTCACAAAGAGGATTATGGACGCTTGGTTTGAAAAGAATAGCATCGGAACGTTGCAGTAGCTAGCACAGAAAAATCCGACCTCAACTCAATTGAACAATTTTGGGGTAAACTGGAATTCAGAACTAGTTCAAGGCCAAAATGGCCCTCTTCACTAGTAGAGTTCACGAAGGAGGAGTGCATCATAATGCCACCAACTTTCTACTATAAATTAGTAGAAGGTTTTTCTCGGTGCATCAAAGGATTCATTCGACCAAGAGCAGGATAACATTATTAGTTGCTTTAATGTTGTGTTCATAACTACAAGTATCCTGTAACTTTTGGTAGGATAGTGTACGTGATGTGTGAAAAGTAGCAAAAAAATAAGTTCCCAGGTACGCACTTGGATCAAATGAAAACAGAAACTTTCTTTAAAGAAATTTTTTTTAACAAATCTATCTCTAAATCTAATACAATTCCTGCAAGAATATATTCTGCGAACAGTGAAGCAACTTTCGCACCCTTGTGAATGATGACAATGAGCATAATGCCTGGACCATTCTGAAAACACTCAGGTGTCAATTCTTACTACCATCATTTAATTAATGTGTTCTAAGAGCTATGTTTATTAGCACATAATAAAGGGCACACTCAACAATGCTTTACAGTCAATAATTCTTAAAGTCTCTTGTTGTTTGTTTGCTAGATTTTCTGTTTACGACACTGAATGAGAATTATTTCGTTGTATTCAGTCGGCAGAAAGTTAATTGTTGCGGAACTTCCAGTACTATCTAAGAACAGTGGTAAGAGTAGCCATTATTACCATTCCATCAAATCATTGTCCTCTGTGCTAATTCACATAACTTGTATCTACGGCTCCGCACAGCACTACGACAGAGTGCTCTCCTCTCTAGAGCAAGTAAAAACCCCGGAAACGGCGTGTCGTAAGTAAGCACGAGCCAGAAGCCTAGTGATTTAAGTAAAGACATAAAATCGCGGAATTGCATGCCTTTCTCCCACCTTCGCTTCTATCATAAAAGGTGGAATTTTGTTGCAAAACGTAATCGTTCGGTCGTTCCTCACGCCCCGCGCTCACGAGTCCTGTCTGTAAACCAGAGCAAGATGAAATAGAGAGCAAATGAACTTGAGAGAAAAGAACTTGAAGCTAGCCAAGAGCATATGGCTGATAACGGCGTCGCCAACAGACCAGCCAATGCACATTAAGGCTCCATTTCCGTCCTTCGTATTAGGGCCCCCCATAAACGCTGCTGTAATAATTTATTGGCTCGCCGTTGTTTTATCGTGTCGGTAAGGGCACAGAGATTACAGTCTCTATTACGCTCAAATGACTAAATTTGATTAAGATTTTGCCAATCTCACCACAGACAGAGGGCAATGGAAAGAGGATTTGTTGAGAGGCCCGCTACCTCTTATACCTGAATGGTAACTTTATTAGTTACTAAATGATAGCTGCCCACCAGGAAGAAATAAACTTGCTTTTCGAACTCAGAACTGCAGTTATTGGTACAGCTCGCGCCTAGCTGAGCAGCTCTAAAGCAATAGAATCTGTCATAGTACGCTATAACCCTCTTTCATCACGTAAGAAATGCAGACTTCTTGGCCACCTGCATTTTTTCTGTCCCTTAATGTATTGTGGATTACAATTTTATTATTTATTTTCCATAAGCTTTACATCCAATGACATTTTCACTGAAGATTTTAAAATGGCTTCTTAATTTGTTACCGCATTAATGTCTAAAAAATACGAGGAGTGGCTAGAAAGTTCAAGGAATGGCTACGGTGAGTGACTGCTTTGCGACCTTTGTATAATGACAACCTGCCTGTGCATATTGTATCGTGTTTATTCATCCATCGTTATGGTTTAATTTAATATTAAATGAAATTAATATGATGTTTACTTCAAAGTTGTAAAAATGTCTGAAATTTTTTTGGGCCAGCGCATGAGCAGACAATTTCTGGTTAGTTTGGGTAAATTATCACCTAAATTGGTTAAATTGGTTTATGGGGAGTCTGGAATGATGAGGACAAAAGTTTTGAAGTGGCACACATGATTTTCTGAAGAAAGAGGAAACGTCCATAATGATTCGGGATCCTATCATCTAGTCACAAAGAGAACTGATGATAGCAGAACAATTGGGGATGAATGGATAAAGAGAGAATAAATTATTTCTTGATGGATATCACCCATGAAGAAAACGGTCTCATTGAAAGACACGATCAAAGCCAAAGATAAAGAGTGTTCGTCAAATTTAAACCATCGGCTTTGAAATGAAGAAGGTCTGTGCAAAGATGGTGCCAAAAGGATGCTAAAGATATAATCCCCCAGATTTGCTGCTATCTGATTTCTTTATACTCCTACTTATCAAAACTGCTTTGAAAGGGATTAATTTTTGGATTTTTAAAGAAAATTCCAGCAACGTACGTAGAGAAACTCTAAAACGGATTACTTATAAAGTCAATCCTCGAAATTTCTAGCCACTCCTCCAATACTTTACCATATTATTATGAGACTACTGAGAGAGCCATATAATATCATGATCAGTGTTTAACATACTTTTCTCTTGATGCCGGTCTCGAAGTTGTATATGTTTGCATCTCAACCAATCACACACTTCGTTTTGAAACTCGTCGTTAGAGCAGAATTTCTGTCTTTCGAGAATTCTCATGTCCAGAAAATACAGTAGTCACACATGGACAAGTTTAGGGAAGGGGCTGATAACACTCCCAGCATATCTCCCGTAACATTGTAACAGCCAAAGCCGCTGCATGAAGACATGTATGAATAGGATAATAACTCCATTATCTGGAGAGAAGGCAAAACCATCCACCTACGTCACAATTTTTCTCCCGTACCGCTTTTCAAACTGGTTTAGACGTTAGGCAGCAAGAAAACCCCAGCAAGGTTGCAGTTTCCGAGATATACCGGCGTCTCTGGCGCCGACTACCATGCCTTTTCATGTCACTTAATCTTCCTTCTTGCCCATTCTTGCACTGAATTGCACACATACGAGATCCCTACGTTATCTCCCTACCTGTTTCATATCACATGGCAAGAACATGTGATGCTGTTACTGAAATAGTATCCATTTCATGAAAAGGTAGGGATACCTAATGAAGTGGCTATTCAGTGTGTGTGTGTGTGTGTGTGTGTGTGTGTGTGTTTTGCCCCGAAACAAACTTCTTGACGGAATTTAAACCTGCTGAAAATTATGATATGCCATTTAGCTCTTTGAATAATATTATAATGTCGTTCAAGTATAAATGACTAACCAACAACTTGGTATATTTACAGCAAAATTCCCGTTGTGGTGCTTTAACATATACAGATAATTCACCTAAACGAACCAGTTTCTTTTAAGTTGCATTTCAGTTATCACGTGCTTATTTTCCATTTGCAATAGCTCTTTTTAAATAAAATTTAAAAGATCTTTTTAATTAAAATGCAATGTCAGTGTCAGCCGTTCATAAATGCTGTACGCCGTACAGCATTTATGAACATTTATCAATTCAACGAAGTCTTCAAATAATATCGCTTTAATCATATTTTATCAAAACAGCAACCACAAAAATACAAGTTTGAAACTCATTAACATGATGAAATGCGAACACGAAACTCACAGCGCTACGTATTTCTCATACAAATTACGTGTCAAATGCTCATATGTACTCCAGTGTTTTCAAATTATTTTTCAACTACGAAATTTTTAATGTTTTTGATTTGCTATTTTTGTGCGTATCTTGAAATTTATACTAACTGTTAGTTTATAAATTTTGCCAAGGCTATTAATATATTAATGTATGAAATTTGTTAGAATCATGTCAAAAATTATATTGTCACAAAGTTCATAATACTGAGTGTTTTGTATGATAATGGCATAACCTTGTCAAAATAAAATCTGTACTATGAAGTTTTAACATCCGCAGATAATTAGTAAACTATTTTTATTTTAACTGAGAGGAAAATCAGTATTTTTATGACTGCCAATGACAAAATACTGCTTTTTGGCTAATAAAAAATAGGAAATATTTGCTATCAAATATAGGAAATATTTGATAGCAAATATTTCAAATTTGCTATCAAAATGAGATTGCTTGTTTGTTTAGAGACAGACAAGTATAGAAAAATTATTATGTGATTCAAAAAAAAAATTATTACGGGCTTTTCACATCGTTAATGTAACTAATTGTAGCTTTGGGATTTATGACTTACTTTCCATGTTTGAAACTCATTAACAAATAAGAGGAAAATTAATTACGTTTCTAAACACACTGAGTAATGGAAAACATCAACTCTCCTCTGTGTTTAATTTTGTACATTTTTGCTCTAATTTTTGTAAATTGATTCTGTCACTAATTAAAAATGCATCGTGTTTACTCGGCAGTCATATCTACAGTATGTACTCTGTTTCAGCTCAGTTAGCAATTTTATAATTAGAGTACGTTCTGAAACAACCCAACGAATCCCGGGTTACTATGGTACTCCAGAATTCCTTTGGACATAATAAGCCTGTTAAAAGATCCAACAGAGAGTCTCTCTACCAAAACGTTGTGACCTTCTTATCGTCTCTTTTGTGTGCTCCATTCTCCTCCACACGCTTGGACCTGCATACTAATGGTTAGAGCCTCCCGGTTGACGGATGAGGTGCACAGATGGTAATTACTGCTGCTCCCCATCTCTGTATTCAGCTTGCAAACGTTGGTCGCTCTCGTTCGCGATAACCTTGGATACAGCACTTTTTACTCTCTTTGTTTGTACTCCTTACTCCACGTAGAAGCTGGATTGTAATGGAGATCCCATTAAGCTGTTATCTGTGTTAATCCTGCTCTTATCCCCAGACGCCATTCGCACATAGCCTTACAACATGACACCACAGTTTATTGGTGGGCCTGCCGCTGATATATTCTACGCTTCATTCATTTCCTCATGAATGGGTTAAATTGCATAACCATCCGAATTACAGTTATCATCAGAAAATTGGAAGATATTTTATTTTTATATCAGAATTAAATATTGCTGGATATCTTACGAATAACGAAATTTCAGACTGACTTCATCACTGAGAAGAATCAGTAGCAAGTAGAATAAAATATCTTTTAGAAAATAAATCTCATCTGGAAAAGGAAAATTTTAGAAAAAATTTTAGTAAATGTTATTCATTTCTTTGTGATACGCTCGATTACCTTTTAAGTAAACAAATAAATACAAAGAACGAAAAACATGATTCAAGGACCTATAGTAAAACTACGAGTTTGATGACCTTTGTTGGTTCGCCCTTATGGTATTTTTGGTAATGTTAGCTATGATGTCCATCGAAATCAACGGTTTCTCTGGTTCAATACGAATGATTTCATCTTTCTTACTGATTTCATTTTCTCAATCGACCAGTACGAATGATTTCATCTTTCGTACTGATCGAATGATAAAATCTTTTATATGTTTGCCGGTAAATGCATTATTTACTTAATTAAAATTTTGGTGAACAGTGAATGAAAAGAACAAGTAACAATTATTTTTGACGGCCGCATGAGTAACATAAAAATCTTGAATTTCATCGCGAAATTCTGCATGTGCTGTCCTTGCATCAATTGTTAAATGAAACATAAAAACTTCAAATAACTTATTGTGTCTTGGCATGTCTTTAAATCTGGCATTCAGAGCGCTTCTGCTGATGGTTTTAATTTAACTGCATACTTTTTTTAACCCTTTGGTTTAAAAAAAATCCCCTTAAGATACTTTTGATCAACTCTCGTAAGTTGACTTTCCCAGTAAATAGTTTTGAATTATTTTACTGTGTCATTATAATCAACTTATTTTCACCTTGAAGTTTTTTTTTTTTTTTTTTTTCGTTCAGCATATGGTTTAAATATTCTGTTGTAATGCTTACCAAAAAACACATATACGAAACCAATTTGGATTAAACAGTTTCGAGAGAGATTTTTCTGCGGGCCGTAAATGAACTGATTTCATCTTTCAATTCCGAAAATCTTCACATTTTCCCTTGCTTACATCTCTCACATGTGAAAAGTACACAATATCTCCTGGGGTTTTTTTTTTTTATTTTTTTTATGTAATTCTATTGACTGTTATTCAGTTCGAGGTGAGGTGCTGAAATCCTTGAAGTCGAATGAACACAACTCTTATAACTGAATCCATGGTTGAACTTTGAGCACAAATTTTCCTGATGATTAATGTAGTAAAACGAAGCAAAAAATCGTGAATAGCAACATTTAATTCTCTAATCCTTCATTTTAATCCGAATATAATTATGTACAGAAGGTTAGAAGATGCTATAGGCCGTTCGGCTTATAGCACCTTCTAAACTAATTTAAATGCATAATTAACATGGTGAATATTTTTCATTTCTTTTTTCAGAAGCAGATGAAGTAGTTTCAGGAATAAAAAAGCAATAAAATATTTTTATTAAAATAATTTCTAAATATAAATGCCTTTATATTTAGAAATGCATATATTAATGCATTAAATATATATAAATTAATTAAATTCAGCTCAAATGTTTACTTAATATTTTATTATATCTCTGAAATTTTGGGTCTGAAATAGATTTTCTTAATTTTTGTAACAAAATTTATTTTAAAAAAGCATTTAGGGCAATATGGTCAGTTTACAGTCACGCTCTCCAGTTTATTGCATGGCATTGGTTGAAAGCACAGAAAGTTATTTTTAACCGCATTTATTAAAATTTTGGACACAAAATTAGAACGGACAGACAGACATAACATATAGACTCAGATGCATTCATGTCACTTTGCCTTTTACTTAAGTTTGAAAAGTTTTAAAAGAGTTAAATTTCTAATCAGCAATTTACTAGATTTATCTTGTTGATATTTGATCGTTGAATCTGTGAATTTGTGCTTAATTTACGTAGCCACAGTACACACAGCAAGAAATAGCTGTAAAGTATTTTCTCTTTAAGGGTTGCCTCTAAGTAATCTTTAAACAAATGAAAATACTGTATATAAGTAACCAAAAGCTTTTTTCGTTTAATCCCCTTAAACTTTCGTATTTTTTAATGCAGTTCAGTGCATCTCACGTTTCTGGACTATTATCTTACAAAATACCATTGAAATTGAAGTAGTTCTCAAAATTAAGAGCAAAACTGCCCGTATAGAAAGCTGGGTATATTCTAATTTACCTAATCTACGGGACACAAGTACTATTAGGGACAGTTTTAAAGAGAAGCTGCATTGTGCTTTCATTAGATTGTTTCAAGTAGGCGGTATACCACAGATTTATCAACATTGAGTCCATCCTCATCTGACTCCCTCCTCTCTCCCTCCCTCCATCTTATTAAATCTCGAGTTTGCCTCTTTTGGGAATAGCACAAAGTGATCATGGAATCAAAGCTGTGATACAGAAGAGAATTCGGCGTAGGGGCAGGGAACGAAAAGAACTCCTCGAGAACCACGATCAATAACATCACGCGGACAACGTCGTGAAGAACACCTTTCATTTAACTGCACGCTCTACCTTCCGCTGTGAAAACTATCCGTTTCAATAAAGACCATTGAAAGACAAGATAGCAGCCTAGGGTCCGAGGCAGGAACCCGTAATGCAGAGACTAACAAATCAGATGAAGATATGCCATCTACTCTCGCTCTCTCTTTCTCTCTACCAGATAAGAAACGATTCTCAATAAATAATTGAGCTATCTATCTTTTGTTGGTGCATACAAGACCGCATTTCGTGAGATTAAAGTTTCTCCGCTTCTTACTAAACTGCGGCAATTTACTTTGCTGTTGTCGGGGATCATTTCTTTTCACCCCTCTTCGATCGATAAGATGGCTGAGACATTGGCTAGCAACGTGATTAAAGGCGATTAAAACCTCTCGTTCCTGCTTTTCTCCTTCTATTTCATGCCTTCTCGTTACAGCAGCTAATCGCGAGCCATGTTTCTGGAATAAACTCATAATTAAGGTCAACCGTTGTCCAAAAATATATCCTTCTATAGCTTTCCTACAGTGTTAGAAAACAAAACTCTTCTGGAGTTGAGGGACCCTTTTGTGATTGGAAAAAAAAAAAAAAAAACTAAGGCATTTTTATCTTTCTTTCTTCGGTAATGTTATGGTAGCTTGAAAAAACCTTTCCGTTTCAATGAAGATGAACTGCATTTCATCTGCAATGCAGTATGAAACACAAAATTGTTCCGTTTATACTCTCTCGTGACCACATAAACCAGAGCAGTTCACAGCTAATCACTAATCATTTTAACAATGATGCAATAATTACTTATTTAACAGATCGTGGACTGGAACCACGATCAACTTAAATGCGTATGCTACTACTACGCTCCGCGCTAACCTACTCCGCTACGACAGGCCTAGAGTATAACGATTCCCTAAATGTCCTTTGAGTATGGAGAAAATCTACCGAGCAATATAATATATTCTTACCGTATAACATTCGTGGAGCATTAGGATACGAAACCTTGCCAATGGTACAGAGGTTTAGTTTTCCTATGAAATACATAAAATCAAGTTCGCTATTGATTCCAGTGAACAATCTGTAGAAAGGGTGAACTATTAAACTGATTTTATTAGCTTTGAATTCACAATTTCATTATGCTTTCGCAAAATGGGATTGTATTTTACAAAATACAGTATTCCTCTATTGGAAGTCGTATTATTCATGGTTAGTCTGATAGAGTTTTTAGCTAAATCCAGTTAAATGGTGTTATAATAACATCGGCTGGTTGCCAACTTTCAGCAATTTCTGGTATTGTCTAATTGCATGCATCGCCTTGGACAGTTTTTATGAGATATCGCGAATAATTTATCGACAATTCTTTGTTAATTCTTTAACCAAGAATTGAATAAGAGCCCTGGAAATATTTTATTAAAAATCTTATTTTTATGGAAGAGAGAACTTCTTTCCAATACTTAATAAGAAATTATTCGCAGACTATTGATGTACATTATGAATTGTGACACCGTAAAAAGAGCATTTATTAAGGCTGCCCCTGTTGTGTTGAAGTTCACAATGAGGATGGGCTGTTAGTGCCCTCGATTTTGTTAATACCATGCTTAACGTCTCTTGGACGCGAAAGTAGCTTCATCACAATGGTAGTTTATCTTTTACTTTCTTATAACCCTGCCTTTATTATTATCCACAAAACGAAACAAAGTTTGATGCCAAAATGTTGAACGAAAATTGTTTCATCAAATTCTACACTGGCTTCTAAAAGTTTAGAATCACATTTCATTTTTCTTAATTTCAAAGTTTTTATTAAAATAGGACCAACTTGTCTAACAATTATTATTAAAATATTTTTTATTATGCATAAAAATAAATAAAAAAATATTTAAGAAATTTCTGTAATATTCGAGAATGTACCAGAAAGGTGTAGAACATTCCTGAATGTGGTGGAATGTTGTCGATGACTGTAGAATATTTTAGAAAGCGAGAGTTTTGTTTCAATATTACAGAAGATTGTAGATGATTCTGGAAAGTTTTGCACTAATATAAATTGAGCAGTAAGAGCTTTAATTTGTAAAAACGAATACTCGTCATTCAGGAAGGGCGTTTGGTGTAAGTTTTGCGTTTCGTTATAAACACGGCAAGAAATAAGGAATTGAGTGTTTAAAAAATAAGTGATATTATAACTCTGTATGAAGAAAGTTATTTCATGAGAAGTATTGGCAAAAAAACTAGGTTTATCGTTTAAAGAAGTATATACAACCTGCCATTCGACGATTCAAGGAGACTGGCAGTTTAAAGGACAAACCACGATGAGGACGACCACGCGTAACAATGGAAGCACAAGATAAGACCATAACACTAATTTTTAAACTCAGTCGACGACTTACTGCACCTGAAATCCAAGCTGAGTTCAATAGGAAGAGAGAAACTCCCATGTATACATGCACTGTAAAAATTCGTCTTAAACAAAAAGGACTTAATGGTCGTGTTGCGGTCTGAAAACCCTTATTAAAACCGGAAAATTGAAAGAAACGCTTGGCTTGAGTTAAGAGCCATCAACATTGAACAACTCAAGAGTGGAAAAACGCATTGTGGACGGATGTTGTTATTGTAATAGAATTTTAAGGATTAAGACCATATTATCGGCTAAGCGAGATCAGCGACTAAGGCCATGCTCTGTGTATAGTATCTGTAAATTGCGTGTGTTCCGAGGTCAATTTTCTGTTTTGTTGGATGACAAATCCGAGTTTCCGGAAGACAAAACCATGCTACCCTCGCCTGAGATCGAATAACTCAGCCACGTTGTGAAAAAGGCCCATAAAATTCCTCCTACCATCGACGGACTCGAACTCAGGTCTTTCCCATCCGGTGTGAGGAGGACGGCGATCCTAGCAACTGTGCACCTACCCACGAGGGTGTGGACGGCTGAAGCCAAATTTGAAATTTTTGGACCAAAGCGTAGAGTTTATGTGAGAAAATCAACTAAAGAAAAAAATGGTGCCGCATTGTTTAGTGCCTACAGTCAAGCACGGTGGTGGTTCCTTCGTGATCTGCGGTTGCTTCCATTTTTCTGGAGTGACATCGTCAGAATTAAAAGAATTTTAAGAAAAGAACGCTATAAAAACATTCTTAATAATGATGCAATATTCTCTGGACTTCGACATTATGGAAGAAATTTTATATTACAAGGCAATTAATTACCCTAAGCACAGCTCTAAGCTGTGCAGTGACTTTCTGTGGCATCTAAATAACAGAAGACGTTATTGCAAATTATGGTGTGACCACCCCAATCGCTTGCTTCTAATCCAATAGAACTTTTATGGGATCATATAGACCAACTGTTCTCATATGTTTTCGGCAGCCGAAATTGTTGGTAGGCTGTATATCTGGTTAATGCTATGATATCACTGATATGTATATATATTGCGCAACATCCATATACATATTAGAAAGGAACACTTCTTGATAAATTTAGATATAAAAAGGCCGCAGATGGCCCGCGTGCCACACTTTGTGAACCCCTCCCCCCTGATTTAGACCGTCAAATCCACGAAATCTGCCACTCTTCACAAAATTTATGGGAAACCTGGCAGATCGCTTGAAATAATGTTAGTCGAGACACATATTATAAAATTAATCTCCAGAATGCCACGTCTGTGTAAGGCAGTGATAAAATCTCGTGGAAGATATTTGGAATGCTACAAAAAGCTTTATCTGACTCTGAGAATGCTTTTGTAGCGCGCAGACTGCTTTTGATAAGATCATGACCTCACCACCACATTTATTTTCCTTATCCTTCCTAAATAATTTGCACATACCATAATGAACCTCATTCTCCCCATTTTCTGGGTAATACTGCATTTCCGTTAGCCTTATTATGTCAGTGTTAATTGCTCAAACCAGAAGTTTGAATTCACTTATTTTATTGGTAACCTCCTGACATTACTACAGAAACAATTAAGATAAAGTGTTCTTGTATACTTTACTTCCTTGACACATCCCTAGTCTCACCACATCTTGAAAATATGGGGTATTACGGCGAAAAACAAGAACTCTTGAGATGTGTGCGAGCGCTATTTTGATCCATATCATCAAGATAAGCACATCAAGATATATTACTCCTGCCTCCCATAACTATCAATATCTCTGAACCCTTAAGGTCTCCTTTTGAAATTGGTAAAGACCCTTGCACCACCTTTGTTCAAATTATCCTGTCTCTACAAAACGGATTCCTCTACCTGCAAGTGCGATTCACGCTGATAAAAACTTTCTCCCAAAAAGCCCTGCAGAGTCTCTCAAGTCTTGAGTTAATCCAAAAGGCTTTCAGCATATAGCCCATCCTACTGTGCCTGGGCACAATTGCAGACACATGCACATTTTGACCTAACTCCCATCTTTTCAGCATGTTCCTCTATTTATCCAAGAAGTCGTCAGTTCGTGTGCGCTTAATATCAATAGTCCTCACATGTATAATAATGTTCCCTTTATATGTGAGATGCCCTGATTCTGGTCTACCTATCCTCATTACAAAAAATGTTATCCGTTTTCCTAACAGTGGAATCTCCCAATAAAACTAAATCCTCTTGAACCCTGTACTTGACTATTCTAATCTGATTCCCGAATCGGGATGTACCAGGTCACTAGATTCTTCAGTCCTTGACGAATCCCCAGTTTTATTTGTCTCTAGGACAATCACGGTTTCTTCAGTGACTCAATGTCATCTACTAATGCACCAGTTTGTAATTGAAGACCGATAAACCCTTCTTCGGTAACTGGTCATTTGGGGTAGGATTACCTACTAGATTGTTTTTGGAATATATGCCACAGGTTTAACAAGCAATAAACTCATGTCATAGTTTAACATGACTCATGTTAAACTATGTTAATTTATAAAATATCACAGTAAATTTGAATATCACAGTAAATTAGAATATCATATTAAATTAGCAAAATATTGCAGTAATTAAGAAGACACTAAAAGTTTATCAAATTTATCTTTAGCTTTACAAAAAAATTTTGCAACGCTAAAGTTACCTTTAACTTATAAAAGTTAAGAATTAAAATTACTAAGTACCACAGAAAACAGCATCAAAAATTACGAAAATTAAATTTATAAAATTATAGAAATAAAATTTTCGGAGTATTAGACTAAGTAACATTTACGAGATATTAAAAATGAATTTAACAACGCATTATAAAAATTAAATTTACAAGTATTAAAAAATTAAGCAAAGGCAAAAATTAATCCACTGAATTCTTTACCCAAACCTCTAATTCTTTAGAACATAACCACCAGGCGATAGAGCAATGAAAGACGGGTCCGCTTTCTGAGTTAGGCCAGATGACAGGTTCAACATCCATAAACGTTACCAATTATCAGAAGTAGTTCTACTGTGTGGGTGTTTAACTTTGTAATATTTCGTGTACAATAAAATTCACTTGATAACAACAGTTCACTTGACTCAGAGTTCTTCGTATTTCACATTAATTCAATACAAAATTAAGTTATTAAACATCTTTAATTATCCATCGTAAACATATGTAATTACATAGGCAAGTAATCACACTAGACCAGAATTTTCTCTGAATTAAAACCATTTAAAAGTTTTGGATAAATGAAGTGTGCTTGAACCCCGAATATATACTCTACTTCGGTCTGTTGAGAATTGTAGTTTTCAAACTTTTCAGTTCGCTTTTAAAACTATTGAAAGTTTAGTTAGATCAAAATCCTTATCCTTAGTTCCAAGACAAGCTAAATGCAAAATTAAAGTTTGAGTTGCCGAAACAAAATTCCCATTGGCTTACTTTTTCTATACACAGCATCGCTTCCTTCGTATTATTTTCTGAAGCTGAGTGACTGACTTCACAGAAAGAAGGTGTGCCTTTCTTTCCACCTTTACAACTGTTACGTTTCTTTCTGTAGGAGGGGACCTAATTAATAATCTGAGATATATTTATGTTAAAATTCCCACATATATTTTTATTAAAATACTGTATGTATTTTAACATAAAGCTTCAAATTCATAAAACTCATTCTAAATACAGTACTGTATGTATTTTAACACCGTGTATCTCACCTTTCTCATCACAGCGTATGTGGAATACACTTCACACTTTCTCCTCACAACTGCCTCTTAAAATTAAAATTACAGATTTTAATAGAGTGGCAAATTAACTCTGTGTGTTCGACTGTAGATTATCGATAATTTATATATATATATATATATATATATATTAAGAAAAATAAATACAAATTATTTTCAAATAACGGACTAATTTATGTTCTTCAATGACTTTAAAGTCTATTGTGATCCTGTGAGTTTCTTTTTCTTGTGAACCCTTTCTTATGCACCATCATGCATCTTGCAGGTAGCAATGTCGATATCTAGAGAGTTTTACGAATATCGAAATGGGACATCATTAAAGATACACTGAAATACATATCAGAAGACTAAATGCACAAGGCATAATTTCTTATGGGTTTAGGTAATTAACTATATAATATCGGTGTAGATACACCATAGTTTATCCATAAATTTGAACTACTTACGTAGTGTAAAGGCATCGTTTTAATTGTATCTCATATTGTGGGTGCCTTCACAACGAGATAGCTGGTATTGTACTACTTCGAATAAATAACGCTTCTCTAATAGAGAAGACTACTGTTATTTGTTTTCAGTGGATGCTACCACCCAGACGATCGTTTCGAAGCTAGTTGTATATGTGTGGGATAATAACTCTACTATCCACTTGTCCCTATTAGACTTAGAAAAGCAAAAAAAGTAGAGGGAAAGTTATAGTAGGAGAAGAAGAATGAAAGGGACTAACTCCCTCAACTCACACCACTCATAGACTTCTCAAATAGGCAACGCTGCCCCAGTGGGGAGACTGTTGTTACCTATTCTCGGAAACTCCGTGAATATCAGGCTCCCCCAGGTGACCGTTTCAAGGCTACTTTATATATGTGTGGGATAATAACTCGACTATCCACTTGTCCCTATTAGACTTAGAAAAGCAAAAAGTAGAGAAAAGTAATAGTAGGAGTGGAAGAAGAATGAAAGAAAGGGACAGTAACTCCTTCAACTCACACAACTCATAAATTCCTCGAATAGGCAACGCTTCCCCAGTAGAAAAGACTGTTGTTACCTATTCTCGGAAACTGTGAATATCAGGCTCCCCCTGGTGACCGTTTCAAGGCTTGTTTGCCTTTCATCGGTGGGTGGGCAAGCACCCTGGTAATGCAACACGCCATCACAGTTGCGAAATTATTTCCACAATATGAGAGATGCCAAATGGTGAATAAGTAATACTGTATTAGATGTAGTGTAAAGGCATCGTTTTAATTGTATCTCATATTGTGGGTGCCTTCACAACGAGATAGCTGGTATTGCACTGCTTCGAATAAATAACGCTTCTCTAATAGAGAAGATTACTGTTATTTATTTTCAGTGGATGCCATCGATCGTCTGGGTGGTGGCTTCCACTGAAAATAAATAAATCCATAAGAAATTGTCTTGTGCATTTAGTCTTCTAATAAAAAAAAAAAAAGGTAAACTGCAGCCATTATCAACCCACTGGAGGATGGAAGCCTCCTCAACAATTAAATGTTGAGGGGAAATGGACCATAATCTGCCACGCTGGTCCAGTGCGGGTTGGCAGATCGACCGTATTCAGCAGTAAGGGGCTTGAACCCCGATCTACTCAAACAGCATGTGCTACTGCACTCCCGCTCCTGACCACTCGGCTACGGAGGCCGTCTAGTCTTCTAATACATTATTACTTATTCACCATTTGGCATCTCTCATATTGTGGAAATAACTTCGCAATTGTGATGGCGTGTTGCATTACCAGGGTGCCTGCCCACCAACCCACCGATGAAAGGCAAACAAGCCTTGAAACGGTCACCAGGGGGAGCCTAATATTCACGGAGTTTCCGAGAATGGGTAACAACAGTCTTTTCTACTGGGCAAGCGTTGCCTATTCGAGGAATTTATGAGTGGTGTGAGTTGAAGCATTTACTGTTCCTTTCTTTCATTCTTCTTCCACTCCTACTATTACTTTCTCTCCACTTTTTTGATTTTCTAAGTCTAATAGGGACAAGTGGATAGTCGATTTATTATCCCACACATATACAAAATAGCCTTGAAATGGTCACCAGGGGGAGCCTGATATTCACGAAGTTTCCGAGAATAGGTAACAACAATCTTCTCTACTGGGGAAGCGTTGCCTATTCGAGGAATTTATGAGCTTTTGAGTAGTATGAGTTGAAGGAGTTACTGTTCCTTTCATTCTTCTACACCGTTTCTTTTCTTCTTCCACTCCTACTGTAACCTTCCCTCTACTTTTTGCTTTTCTAAGTCTAATAGGGACAAGTGGATAGTAGAGTTATTATCCCACACATATACAAACTAGCCTTGCAACGGGCACCAGGAGGAGCTTGATATTCAAGGAGTTTCCGAGAATAGGTAACAAGTCTTCTCTACCTAGGGAAGCATTGCCTTTTTGAGTAGTGTGAGTTGAAGGAGTTACTGTCCCTTTTCATTCTACTACACCGTTTCTTTTCTTCTTCCACTCCTACCATAACTTTCCCTTTGCTTTTCTAAGTTTAATAGGGACAAGTGGATAGTAGAGTTATTATCGCACACATATACAAACTATCTTCGAAACGGTGCCGTCAGGGGGTGCTTTATGCTGCCCGGAGTTTCCGAGAATCGGTAACAACAGTCTTCCCCAACTGGGGAAGCGTTGCCTATTCTATGAGTTTTTGAGTGGTTTGAGTTGAAAGAGTTAGTTCCTTTCATTCTTCTACACCGTTTCTTTTCTTCTTCCTGTGCAACTATAAGTATAAAGAAATTTATAAAATTAAGAGGAGAGAATACCATAAGGCAATCTCTGAACACAATTTAATGCATGGAAAGAATTGGTTTGTACTACTGGAAATAGTGAGCTATGGGGATTGTTGTTTAAGTTAACTAGAAACAAGTTGAATGTTAATAATTTAATTAATACTTTGTATTCAAATGATACTGAGTCTACTGATTGGTATTCTACAATTGCTACTATTACTAGCACTTTATTTTTGAATGACAATTGTGGGGAAGATAGTGTACAGCAGCAACAAATTAGACAGGGGAATGAACAATACACTGGATCATCTGAGATGGAATTGTTTAATATTGATGAAGTGAAATTTGTATGTTCTAAGGTTGGGGATAATAAAACACCAGGTTTAGACTTGATTGAAAATAATTGTGTTAAAAAGTTTGTTGACTTGTGTCCAGAAATAATGGTTAATATGTATAATAAGTGTTTATTGAAAGGAGTTTTTCCAGGATTTTGGAAAATTGCTCTGTTAAAATTATTACAAAAACCTGGCAAATTGTTGACTGATCCTAGGGGTTATAGACCCATTTCTTTGTTAGCAAATTTGGGTAAAATATTGGAAAGATTGTTGTTGTTAAGGCTAGAGAAATTGTTCAACGAACAAAATCTTCATTTTAAATATCAATATGGTTTTAAGAGAAATAGTTCAACAGAGGATGCCCTACGCGATTTGATTAATTTTAGTGTAAATTCTGGTGAGAAATATGTGTTAGCATTATTTATAGATTTTGAAGGAGCATTTGATACTGTATGGTATCAAAGTGTGCTTTTTTCATTAAGAGAATTAAATTGTCCCAATTTGTTATACCAAATTATTAAAAGTTATTTAATGGATAGACAGATTATTATAAGATCCCAACATTTAACTTTTAATAGAATTATTGATCGCGGTTGTCCACAAGGATCTGTGTTGGGTCCTATTTTATGGAATCTGGTCTTAAACCAGTGGTTAAGTAGAACAGTCCCTAATTGTTATAAGGTGGTTATGCTGATGATTTGGTTTTGTGCGTGACAGGAAGATCTAGAGCAGTATTAGAAAGTAGAATGGAGGTTATTGTTCAGGATTTGACTGATTGGGCTACATTAAATAAACTAAAAATTTCATCTTCTAAAACTGTCATGATGTTATTAAAAGGAAAATTAGACTACAACAGACCACCTCGATTATTAGTAAACAGTAAACAAATTCCTCTTGTTTCCCAGGTAAAATATTTAGGGGTTATCTTGGATGATAAGTTATTATTTTCCCAACATTTGAATTATTTAAGTAGGAAAATAAAAAATTACACTGCTTCTATAGTTAGGGTTACCAGAAAAGATTTTTTTTTTATGAAAACCCCAAACACGAAAGGTATCAAAACCTATAGTACTTAGTACCGTGCATGGGTTGAAGGAGAAGTATGGGGAGAGGGGGATGCCGTAAACTTTGCTCTAGAGACTAAACATGGGTTTCACCACTTCAAGCCTCCAATAAGCAAAGTGGTGGTGGTATTTCACCGGTTGATGAAAGTCATCTACCACCTTGGGGATTAGGTAAACGCATTTTGTATCTATATTATAAAGCTATTTTTATTCCGATTGTGTCGTATGCTGCATCAATTTGGTATGTTCGTACTGTCAATGTAAAATTTAAACAAAAACTATTATCAATACAAAGAATAATGTTGTTAACTATTTTGCGTGTTTGTAAGACTGTTTCGACTAATGCTCTACAGGTGATTGCGGGGGTATTGCCTTTGGATTTAACAGTCGTGTATAGAGCTTTTTGTTATTTTATAAGAAAAGGAATACAAATTACATTTCTGGGGATTACTAATGAAGTTTCTTCTGCAGTCAGCAAACAGAAGAAAGAAATTTTGGTGAAATTAATTAAATTATGGCAGGACCGTTGGGATTCCAGTAGTACTGGTAGAGTAACTTATTTATTTATACCTAGTGTTGAATTTAATTTTAATAACAAATTGCATCGCTGGTTTTATCCAAGTATGGAATGCTCATATTTGATGACGGGGCATGGTTCCTTAAAAAGTAAGTTGCATCAGTTTAGTTTAGTGGAAGATCCTTACTGTGTTTGTGGAAGGTTGGAAACATGGGATCATATCTTATATGAATGCAATATATATGATGAATTTAGATTAGACTTATTTAATTTGGTACCTAATTTTATTGGGGGTTCTGAATTAATTTGGCTGTCTAATGAAAGGAATTTTGTAGAATTTCAACGGTTTTGCAGGTTGACATTTAATAAAAGGAGGAGTATACATGTTGTTACTAATACTGACTAAAGACCTGTTGTTTTTTTTTTTTTTTTTTGTTTTTTTTCTCCCCTCCTCTGGATGGATAGGCATTCTGTCTTGCAGGCGGGGAGAAAATTTTTTTTTTTTTTTTTTTTTTGGCTGGCCTTGTGGAATGACCATGAGGCGGGATTGTTGCACTCACTAGTAAGATGTATTCTCCTAGTTGGTGCATTTTTTTTTTTTTTTTTTTTTTTTTTTGCTGGCTCTTGGGTGTGGGCACCCCAGGAGCGGGACTGCTGGCACCCACCAGTCTTGCACCCTTACTGGTGGGTGCGGGATTTAGGTGCAATATGCACAGCCAGAGTTAATAGATCCAAGCATAGCTCCTCGTGCCAGGGATGGGCACCAGGTGGTAATTGCCCAATGGACTATCACCTGGTGGCAGAGTAGCCTGTTTCACTTATAACACATTACACACACGTGTACACACACTTACACTAACAGGCCATTATGAGAACATGATATTATATGATAAATTGGTGGAGATGGATGTATGTCCGGGTGCCACCCTTCGACAGTTAAATACATACATACATACATACATACATGTTCAACTATAACTGCCTGCGCGGGTCACCGTCCTCCCCACACCGGGTGGAAAAGGCCTGGGTTCGAATCCCGTCGATGACGCGAGGAACTTTAATGGGCTTTTTTCACTCCGTGGCTGAGTTAGTCGGTCTCAGGCGTAGATAGCAAGGTTTTTCTCCTCAGTAACTGGGGTTTTTTCGTCCAGCAAAACAGGCAAATCGACCATGGAACATACGCAATTTACAGACACAAATACGGGTTAATGTATTTAATTACGGGCAACCCTAAAATAATAATTTTAATAATAATTATTTTTTTATTGTCCTACTATAACTTTCCCTCTACTTTTTTGCTTTTCTAAGTCTAATAGGGACAAGTTGATAGTAGAGTTATTATCCCACACATATACAACTAGCTTCGAAACGATCGTCTAGGTGGTGGCATCCACTGAAAATAAATCATCATCATCATCATCAGCCATTTTCAATCCACTGCAGGATGAAGGCCTCTCCAGCAACTTTCCAGTTCCTTCTGTTTTGTGCCATGGGCATCCATTTACTACCCACAAACTCATGAATTTGATCTATCCATCTTCGTAGTTGTTTTCCAGATTTTCTTCTAGCTCCTCTTGGGTACCATTCTGTTATTTTCTTAGTCCATCTGTCATCATATCTTCGAGCTGTGTGTCCTGCCCAAGACCATTTTAGTTCTTTAGTTTTGATAAGAATGTCCTTTACTTGAGTTTGCTGCCTAATCCATGTGTTTCTCTTCTTATCTAACAGTCTGATTCCCAATATAATTCGTTCCATATGATTCCCAATATAATTCGTTCTTCGCTGTGTCGTTCTCAGCTTCTCTTCCATTCTTTTGGTGAGTGCCCAAGTTTCACTTCCATAAATCATGGTGGGGAGTATACATTGGTTCGTTATTTTACGTTTCAGACAAATTGGGATATTGCTCCACAGTATGTGAATATATTTCCTGAATGCTATCCATCCAAAATTTATTGTTCTCTTGACTTCCCGCCATTTATGCCATTTATCATTATTACAGCCAATGAATTGTCCCAGATAAGTATATGACTCCACCTTTTCAATTACTGCTCCTTCAATCATTATATCCCTTTCTATGGCATACTTATTCATCATTACTTTGTTTTAGCCATATTCATCTTTAATCCAAAATCCTTACTAACTCTGCATAACTGACCAAGGTTTTCCTCTAATTCTTTGGGATCGTGGCTTATGACCACAATGTCATCTGCAAATCGTAAATGGTTTAGGTACTCTCCATTCACATTGACTCCTTTCTGCGACCAGTCTAATCTTCTGAATTAAATTAAATTTTAAAATTTCTGTTTATACTCGGGCACGACAACCAAGTCAGTAGAGTTTACAATAAATCGTCAATACAAATATTTATCTTATTTAGTAGTCACGGGCTTGAACCCCGGTCCACTCAAGGAACGCGTGCTATGCACTCCTGCTCCTGACCACTCGGCTACGTCAGGCCTGCAAGGCTTCCTCAAGGGCAACTGTAAACAACTTCGGAGATATTGTGTCTCCGTGTCGAAGTCCTTTCTGAATTTTAAATTTCCTGCTGTCTTTGTCTAGTCTAATAAATGAGGTAGCGTTCTCATATATTTTCTTCAAAATCATAATATATGGGGTATCTATGCCTTGTCTTTCCAGTGCCCGAAACATTGCCTTATGCTGTATGGAGTCAAATGCCATTTCATAATCCACAAATGCCAGGCATAATGGTGTTTTATATTCATTTGCTTTCTCCATTAGCTGTGATATTACGTGAAGGTGATCCATAGTTGAGAATCCTGTCCTAAAGCCAGCTTGCTCTTTCGGTTGATTCTCATCATGTATTCTTTCTAATCTGTTAGTAATGACCCATGTGAACAACTTGTACATGTGGGATATCAAGCTAATTGGTCTATAGTTTCCAATTTCTGATTTATCTCCTTTCTTATGCAGCAAAACTATGATTGCATTATTCCACTCCTTAGGCATCACGCCTTTTCTAATGCATTTTGTGAAGAGTCTTTCCAGTTTTTGTATCATGTCTCTGTAAATTCATCTTTCCCTGGGGCTTTCTGATCCTTCATTTTCTTCAACGCATGTTCTACCTCATCAGGAAGGATATCGGATATGTCACTAATTAGCGATCCATCTTCCCCACTGATGGCATCATCCCCTTGCTCCTTGTATAATTCTCTATAGTAGTCTTCTGCTATTTGAATTATGCCCTCTCTGCTATTTATAAGTACACCATCGCTATTCTTCAGTTTCAGTATCATTTGTCTTTCTGTATTACTGCTCATTGGCTACTGATTTAAGTCCTTTGTTTTCCCTTAATGCTTGTTCTACTTTTCTTGTGTTAAATCTTATGTCCTCTCTGATTGTCTTTCTAATGGCTTTGCATAACTCAGTATACTCACTTTTCTCTTTGTCAGTGTTTAATAAATAACAGTAGTCTTCTCTGTTAGAGAAGCGTTATTTATTCGAAGTAGTGCAATGCCAGCTATCTCGTTGTGAAGGCACCCACAATATAAGATACAATTAAAACGATGCCTTTACACTACATACGTAGTTCAAATTTATGGGTAAAATATGGTGTATCTACGCTGAAATACATAATATTTGAAATAATGAAATCATCATTCGAAGTTTTTTTTTTTTTTCTTATAAAGTCGAATTTCCTTCGATTCTGAACAATTAAAAGCTAATTTTCTTTCGTATATTCAATTTTCAGAAGATATCGCAGCGCGTTATCAAGCGATAAAAAGCTAACTTTACTTCAGCTAGGTCACGTCCCTAGACTCAGGGAACGCGGTAATCACATTTCTGTAATGGTTCCCATTTCTTGCTGCATGTAGTAGCTCTCTGCACCTGAAAACTAGATAACTAAGTGATGTCTCGAGCTTTATTGTCATCTCCCTAGAGAACAGAAGGATTACTATTCGGATGATCCCCGAAAGACTCACGACCTCCTGATAAATGTCGTTCCATAAAATGTCTCATGGTTCTACGGTAGGGTGTTGGCTCTGGGGATCTTCCGTGACCTGCCCAGGTCATCGAAATGACCAGTAGTGCAGATAAAGGAACTGCAAAGTGCTAATCAATTTCGAATTCTGCAAGATAAGGTTCAGATAAGCAATGTGGAAGTAACAGAAGAGAATTTATGATGTCCCTGAGCTCTGACCCCTCTTTGTCGCAATTCAAGACTATCGCGAAGTCCTTTGTCTCTGTATCACGCTTGGTTGTTATTGCTATCCATTAACGGAACGCAGTAGGCATCGTGACGACTCTTCATTACCACAGTGTAACCAAGCAAGTACGGCTCCTGCTAACTCAGTCTTAAAACAAAACATATCGCCTGCTTTTGCGTGAAAATACGATAGTTACTGTACATGGAAATGTTTTCATTTTATAAATCCCAATTATTTCAACTGGGAAATTAACTTAGTAAATTATTTATTCAGGTACAATTGTCAAGGTTTTTGTGTTCATGTTTTTTTTTTTTTTTTTAGGAAACTTGTCAGCTTTGATAAAATAATTAAGATTGTTAAAACAATAATCTTAATTATTTTCTTAGGCTTTCAAAAAAGTTTATATTTTTAATAGCTTAAGCAGATTAAACTCATGCTTTCGATTTATCATATCCTACTAATTCTTTTGGTTAAACGATGTTTGTTCTATGATTAGTTTATGTAACTTCGATGAAGTTATCCAGATTTCTTCTTTTTTATCCGGCGAAATATATTAGAAAAGTGAACCTTGTTCAAAGCAGATGTGGTTACGCTTAAGTTACTTTTCTACAGAATCTCCTTTCAGCTCAATACCCTCACGCCAGTTAAGTTAAAAATTTCCCCGACGAAAACCAATCTGTTCTACTAAAAGGAACCCTGCAAATACGGCGTCCACCCCAAATTAAAATAGAAGATGTTACTATTAAACTCGCCAACCAAATGAAATATCTAGGAGTTATCCTAGACAAAAACTTATCCTTTTAACCTCACCTACAATATATAAGAACGAAGATAAGTCGTTACTTGGCACTGGTGGCGAGGGTTACGAGAAAAGACAGGGGATTAGGACAAAAAAACACTAATGTCGTATTATTAGGCAACCTTCATCCCTGCGATAACTTATGCTGCGGCAGTGTGGTACTGCAAAACGACGCTTGATGTCAATAGGAGAACTCTGGATATGATACAAAGGACCATTTTATTAACAACCACACGAGCATGCAGAACAGTAAGCACACCAGCGTTGCAGGTGCTTGCTGGAGCGCTCCCCCTCAATTTGGAGGCTGTAAAAGCTGGCTTACTCTTGCTGCACGCTAGGGGGTCGCTGACACCTTCCAGTATTTCATAATTGACCCAGCGAGTAGTATAAGAACAGAAAAAGTCCGATTACAGGCTTACCTACTCCGGGAGTGGCAACAAAGATGGACCGACACAACAAAAGGAGAAATCACACGAAAATAACTCCTCGACCTCAGCAAAATATACCCCAAGCAACCAGCCTGGTACTTTCTGGGGATGCACTTGACTTCACTATTTACTGGTCATGGCCCCTTTAACGAGAAGCTGCTCGGGTTCGGTCTTGTTGAGGATCCCAACTGCACGTGTGGGGAGGTCGAGAACTGGAACCACTTGGTCTACGACTGCCCAGAATACGAAGATCTCAGAGGCAACCTGATCACAAAGATAGACTACCTTCCGAAAGTACTGGAATCCCACTTCATTGACACAGAAGAGGAATACAGAGCACTTTCTCAATATGCGCAGGACCTCTTCGAGAGGAGAAAACTGCTAATTACCATAAATTTTGTCTGACGAAAGACCACCACAAGTTAAACTGTACAAGACCAAAAAATACTATCCAATGGAGTTACTACAGAGAAAAATGCTGAGACAAGAAAGTGAAAAACACAAGGACGGGGCTTACCCCATGAGCGACTGGACTGAAATCGACTCGACATTGAAGAAAAGAGACTTAACGCAGCGCAGCTGCCAAACGCATTTGGCGACTTGACGAGGGCGCCCTAGCCTCCTTCATCTTTAATACCCCTATCCACGGCGGGGGGGGGGGGGTAGACGGTCTTACTGTCTTCTCCCCTCCTCACCACTCCCACGTTCCCTTCTGGTGGGGCATGGGCATGTCCTACTGTGACTTGGGGCCGACCAGAGAACACACGCAATTTACAGTCATAATACATATATGGGTATATGTAAGAGATTACTGGTGGCCTTAATATAATAATTCGAATTTGAATTTTTGACTTGGGGTCGCCTTCTCTCTCGACTCCATACTTCTGTCTTTTCCTCCCAGACTTCAGTCTCCCCACCCACTCTACCTGCACATACGCAGGCGAATGCTCTACACGTCGAAATTGATCTAATCATCTCCAAATTACGTTTTTCGCCCATGCACTCGGTCTTTCAGAAATTTAGCGTTATTCCTCATCGAACGATGGGCCTCAGCTGGGGCCCAGCGGCTAACCGACTAGATGAACAACGGTACATGACACTACACATATACAATATCCATACACTTTTAAATCTCTGGCATTTTCCAGCGAACTGGTTCACCCACATGAAAACAACGCGGAGATGGGGAAACTCTTGGTGCCGTTTGACCCTAAACACCGTAAATTACCTTACAGTTTACACTTTACCCTCATGCCAAGGAGGTAGAAAACCTCCATGCAGGTTTTCTAGCACTGGACTTATACACTGAGTGATCACTGAATTATGACCACCCCTTGAAAACTGAATGTGACCCGTTGACCACGTGAAGTACGAGAGTGCGGAGTTAGTCGACCTACGTAGCACCGTGATTCCGAGCGTGATGGGTAAAAGGAAGGATTTATCGGACTTTGATAAAGAACAGATTGTGGGTTCTCGACGAGCTGGTGCCTCGATTTCCCAAACGGCTGAACTGGTGGGAGCCGCCGTAGTTAAAGTATACCAGGACTGGCGTCAAAATGGTCAAACAACGACCCGACGGCAAAACTGAAAAGATCAGCGAAAGGTTGACGTTAGAGGTGAGCACCGGGTCCCACGACTCGTACAGGCGAACAGGCACAACACTGTTGAAGAGTTGCCTACCCAATACAACATGGGCCAACCCGGAACAATATCTGGCATGACCATGCGTCGCACGCTCGCACGTATGGGCTATACCAGCAGACGACCCCTATGGCATCCTCTCCTAACCAAGGTTCATCGGCATAAAAGATTCGCCTGGTGCAAAGAGCATGCAAGTTGGACGTTAGAAGATTGGAAGAAGGTGTGCTGATCGGTGAGTCACGTTATTTACTCCACACCGTGGATGGTCGAGTGTGGATTTGGCGTCAACAACATGAGGCTCTTGAAAATGCAGGCCGGTGGAGGCGGTTGTATGGTGTCGGGCATGTTTCACTGGTGGGAACTTGGACCCCTGGTGCATTTGGGACAACGTATCACTGGTTTCCGCAATCGTCAACTGCTTGCTGTCTGTACATCCCGCTATGTTACACTTTTTCCCCGAATGGCGATGGTGTCTTCCAAGATGACAATGCGCAGAGCCATCGGGCACTTGTTGTGCAGGAACGGTTTGAGGAACACAGTTCTGATTTCCAGCATATCGATTGGCCTCCGAACTCCACCGATATCAATCCCATAGAGCACTTGTGGGACATTATGGAAAGGCATACCAGGCGTCTGGATACACCAATCACCTCCATACCTGCATTGCTGACCGCATTACACACAGCTTGGTTGGCTATACCTCCCGAACGCTTCCGACATCTTGTTGAATCAATGCCACGTCAGATAGCTGCTATACTGAGGGCAAAAGGAGAACCTACGAAGTTTAGGTACCTGGTCATAATTCAGTGATCACTCAGTGTATATTACTTACCGAGGCTTGCTGTATAAACTAAGAAAGGGCATCTCTGTGATTATGTTAGATATTACCACGGATCTTGCTAATAATATCAAAGAAGAGAAATCACGTATTTGGAACCACTTAATAGGAATTTTTCAGCGTAGATGGGACACTAGTGAACATGGTGATGTTACTAAAAGATATATTAGAGCAGTGGAATTTGTGTCGCAGCAGTCTTGGTTTGGGACACTAGTGAACATGGTGATGTTACTAAAAGATATATTAGAGCAGTGGAATTTGTGTCGCAGCAGTCTTGGTTTTCTCCTTTAATGCCTACGTCCATTTTTTTAACGGATCATGGATCTCTTCGAGCTAAATTATTTGAGAGAGGATTAGAGCCAGACCCCTTCTGCTCCTGTGGGGCTCATGAAACATGGACACATGTAATGTTCTCTTGTGTAGAGTACACAGAGGAACGTCGACTTCTCTTGACTGGCATTCCAAATTTAAATGAAGATAACGTGTCTGTCCTTCTTGAGGACATTGATAAGTTCAACATGTTCCAGGAGTTTTAAATTGCAGTATTCAAAAGACGAACTATAGTGCGATCTGCTATGCATTGAACCCAGCTTGTGCTGGGCTTCGTTTTTATGACTTTGAACTTTAATATTGATTGTGATCACTGAATTTTAATCTTGATCCGGGAACCTTCGTTTCCTTGGTAATTGATCTTCTATCAACTGAATTCTGGCAGGCTAGACTTGAATTTTGTCGTCATGTTAGGCCTCCCAGTTTATTTACTACTTTTCTCTCTCTCTCTCTCTCTCTCTCTGTCTCTCTCTCTCTCTCTCTCTCTCTCTCTCTCTCTCTCTCTCTCTCTCTCTCTCTCTCTCTCTCAGGTTTGGACGACCTGAGAGCGGATTGCAGGCACCCACTGGTATTGCACTACTTCCTGTGGGTGCGATATTCGTGCTATATGCACATACAGTGATAGTAAATCAGGGCTCGGATCACACTTTTATTCTGAATAATCCTCAGGCCGGCTATGTAGTTTCTACAACAATACAGGTTATCAAGGTGAAGATGGGCTTTTGCCTAGGAGCCACCCCGATACAAGAAAACACACACGTGAACTAAAATTTGTACAGAGAGCATATTAATATATGTAAATAATCTTGTATATATTTTTTGTATATAAATTGTATATAACCTTGAGATTGTATAAATTGTGTGTAATAAATGAATGAAAAAAAAAAATACCCTCACGCCACCATGAAACAAGAGCATATAAGAAGATGTATTAGAAGAAGAAGTAAGAACCTTATTCTTCTTCTTCTTCTTCTTCTTCTTCGCTAGGATGCTAAGATAGTGCGCGGCGAGGCAAGATCTACCCTGTCGATTGGATGGTGCAACATATCCCACTTCAGATTTGCGATGGCTCTTCTGGACACGTTTGAGAAATGGAAGAATATTTAGGTCAAAGTTCGAGTAGAACTGGGACCGTTCCACATGAGATAACTCACTATCAAGACCAATCCAGATAGCTTTTATAAATGTATTCAGCTTTTCTAAATTTGTTTTAAACTTGTGTAGATTAATCTTAAATGTGAATATCGTGTTATTTGTAGTGAAAAGAAGATCGAGATATGGAAAGGTTTTTAGTCAGAAACGGGCATTATTAGTGTAAGCGCTAAGCACTATGATTTTCTGAAAGACGATCAGTAAGTTTTGAGCACACATCTTTTTTTTATGAGAAACAGAGCCGTAAGTTGCCGCTTGAGTTTTATAATGACCTACACAAATTTGTGAGTTAGATAGCAAGATGTTTAATTGGAATGAGTTTAACATCTTGCCTTATGAATTACATTTTTTTTATACTGGAGAGGGAAATATAAGTATTGGAAATATAATATTGTTATTGGTATTAACGTATCCCCAAGCGTACACTTATAACCGTATGTGTATTATGTTTGTAGAAGGATGTGTTCGCGGGCCAAAATATCCGGCATAATTGACGGCGAAAAATCGCATCCCCTCCGCCTGAGATCGGATAACAACAGCCTTGATTGAAGACGACTTTCGATATTCCTTCAGTTATCAACGTCAGTCGAGCTCCCAGACCTTTCCAAGCGAGTGGCAGACAGCGATATATCGCGTTGATGAAACTGCAAAGCTTAATCAACGCGATTAAGCTTGTTAGAGCTTAATCAACGCCATGTATTGCTAGACGAAATCCCGAATTCCCAGGAAATATTGGGATTTTGCTTTCCTCACGTGAGACTGACTAACTCAGCCACGGAGTGTAAAAAAGACCATAAAAGTCCCTCGCGTCATTAATAGGATTCGAACCCCGGTCTTTTCCACCCGGTGTGCGGAGTACAGTGATTATAACCATTGTGCTAGCGGCGAGGTAAGAGGGAGATATAACACAAATACTGCTGATATGAAATGTCTTCAATTTCTTTTTAACTTTCGCGAGTAACTCGTGTCTTTTTACGGTTGTTGGCCTTTCACTTTTGGGAAAGGACTTGAATCGAATCGCTTCACAGGCAAAAGAATTTTCATGGGATTTTTTTCACGCCTTGGTCGAGTTAGACGGTCTGTCGCGAGGGTTGAACGGTTCTTTCCCCTCCCTAATCCATCCGAAAACCAACGCGATTTCAAAGTACGCTGCTCGACAAATTTAACAGAACACGTACAAAACGTGGAGTAACTCATGAAGACTGTGATGAAGCGGGACAAAATTTGGTATGGTAGTATACCATAGAATAACGATGAAATGAGAAGACAGCGAGAAGCTTCGGACAGGGATAAGACCTATTTATAGAGATTGTATAAGAATTACCAAAAAGGTCACATTACAAAAGTCGATACAAGATACTCGAAAATATGGTCACGAAATCAATGCGGCGTATGATCCCCTCCAACGAATAACAGGCCTGACAGCGGTGAACCATGCTCGATATAACGGATTCTGTGGAAACAAATCCCATTCTTCCGCCAGCGCAGACCTTAGCTCACCAAGTGACCGACGAGTGATCTAACTTCAGTAGTGGGGAAAATAATGGAGACTATGATCAAGGTTAGAATTCAGGATCACTTAGATAGAAATGGAATTCTGAAGGATACTCAGCATGGTTTTGTAAAGGGAAAATCATGTCTAACTAATCTGGGTAGCCATTTTGACAGGGTCACTCAAGAGCTGGACTTAGGGAATAATTTCGACGTTGTTTATTTGGATTTCAGCAAAGCATTTGACTCAGTCCCTCATGAGCGGTTACTTTATTAGCTGGAACAGGTTGAAATCACAGGGAAAACCCTTAGATGGATAGAAGGGTGACTTCAGGGAAGGAGGCAGAGGGCTGTAATAAATGGTTATTCCTCAGATTGGGTTGATGTAAGAAGTGGGGTTCCCCAAGGATCAGTATTAGGACCATTGTTGTTTTTGATTTTCATAAATTACATCGATGATGGGATAGAGGACGTGATGCCTAAATTTGCAGATGATGTAAAGATTGGTAGAGTAGTTAATGATTGCCGAGCTTCTTCAGATCTTCTTCAGAATGACCGAGCAGAGCTTCTTCAGAATGACTTAGCAGAGTTTCTTCAGAATGACCTAGCTAGACTTCAAGCAGAGCTTCTTCAGAATGACCTAGCTAGACTTCAGAGATGGTCAGAAAAATGGCAGCTATGCTTTAATCCAGCAAAGTATAAGGTATTGCACCTGGGGAACAGTAACCCCAAAATAACTTATAACTTGGAGGAGTTGAACTAAGGCCGGTAGTGGAGGAAAGGGACTTGGATATTACGATACGGTCAGATATGAAGTTCTCCGAGCATTGTAGACTGGTTGCAAGGAGAGCCCATGGAGTCCTATCGATGATTTATCGAACAATCGCTAGTAGAGATAAAGACGTCATAATCTCATTATATAAGGCTATTCTTAGACCACACTTGGAATACTGTGTTCAAGTATAGAGACCGAACCTAAAGAAAGACATTGTGCTTCTTGAAAGGGTCCAAAGACGGGTAACTCGCCTGGTGAGATCGGCAAAAGGGCGTCCATATGAGGAAAGACTTCGAATATGCGGGTTGCAGAGCTTGGAAACTAGGCACCTTAGAGGAGACTTGATTGAGGTGTTTAAGGCCCTAAGAGGCATAAGCAAAATGAATAAGGACGAAATTTTCACGGTTATAAATGATTCTAGAACTGGGGTCCATAATTTCAAGTTACGGTGGGAGTTGTTTAGACTGGATTGCAGGAAGTTTTATTTTAGCCAGCAAGTTATAAATTACTGGAATAAGTTACCTGCATGGGTGGTAGAGGCTGATAGTCTAAGGGAGGATTTATCTAAAGGAGGCGAAAAATGCATAGGTTGTCCATTTCCTTTTCTCCTATTAATTTTTATTATTATTATTATTTTAAAACGTGGTGTAACTTTTTTTTTTGGCTAGTGCAGCATAAGCCATAGGCTTCCTTGCACCATGTGGTCATTACTAATACTAAATACGAGTTGGCTGTCAGCGTGCAATGCGATGTCCAAGGGTGTCCCACAGATGTTCGATCGGATTTAAGTGTGATGATCGTGCTGACTACGACAGTCGTTGGATACCTTCAATTTGAAGATGTTTCTCCGCTACTTCAGCTCTATGTGCGGTGGCGCTGTCGTGCATGAAAATAAAATCTAGGCCAATCGCACCCCTAAAACATCGCACAAAGTATGAATCATTGTTCCGTCCCACACGAGAACACCGCATCCACCGTAAGTGTCCCTTTCTCTGATGGGGGGATAGTACCGCGCTCCTCGTTGTCTCTAGATGAAATAACGTCTAGAATCTGTTTGTAGGCTGAAATGGGACTCATAATTTGTACTCCAAGTCACATGTTCATGCATCAGTTTCGACGAGCTCTGCGGTGATTTTGGGTTAATGGGATACTAACCATTGGCTTCCTTGCGTAGAGCCGCCCTCATGGGTAGCACAGTTGGTAGGATCGCCGTCCTCCCCACACCGGGTGGAACAGACGTGTGTTCGAGTCCTCAATGACTGGAGGAATTTTTATGGGCGTTTTTCACAAAGTGGCTAAGTTAGTCGGTCTCAAGCGAGGGTTGCGTGGAAACTCGGGATTTTTGTCCAGCAAACAGAAAATCAACCTTAGAACACACGCAATTTACAGACAATATACACGGAGCAATATGGCCTTAGTCGCCGATGCTCCAAGAACCCTACTACTACAAATGCATAGAGTACACTTGAACTGAACCTTCTTAACTGTCCTGTTCGAAATGTTTTCACCTGTGGCCGCAGCAACCTCAAGAGAAAGTTGATGACAAGACATCGTAAGGTTCTGTCTTGCAGTTAGAACTAGATAGCAGTCTGTTCTGCTTGACGTAATCCTCGGACGACCATGGCCAGCTCTTCTCGTAATGGTTCCTCTCTCCTGAAACTGCTTCCATAGTACCGAGAAGACACTGCGTGACACATTATGCCAACGTGCCATCTCCGCCTGCGACTCCCCGGCTTCAAGTCGTCCAACGGCCCGCCGTCTCAAATAATCATCTGAGCAACGATGACTTGCCATCCTCTGTACTGCAGATGTTTTTTTTTTTTTTTTGTTAGTTGTTGATGCATCGGCTTCTGTGGCCATATTGAACCTCCCAAGGTTTTTGCATTTTCTACTCTGATCCAAGCCCGAGGCGGGATTCGAACCCGCGACCTTTGAGTTGCCAGGCATGTACTTTACCCATCACCTATAAAAACACGCACCCGTGTTTTTATAGGCATGAATAATTTGCATAATGTGTGGCTCTCTAAAAAAGGTGGTGGTCGATTTCTGTTGGATACTCGAAATGAAATATAATTGGTATGCCAGAATGCCCATTATATGAAATATTCGCCTTCGGCGACACTGTTCACAATAAAATATTCATAAAAAACATTTGTTCTGTTAATTTTGTACAGCAGTGCATTTTATTCTTTGTTGAAACAAGTAGTTTTTATTTTTATCTTTATTGTTTCTTTTATTTTCTGAACCTGTCCAAATATTTTTTCAGTTTTAGTGTACGATAATTTTCACCAACTTTCTTTTAATTTTAATTTTAAATTTTAATTTAAAAATTAATTTTAAAATTTATTTTCACCAACAGTTAGAAATTTGTGTAGCGAAGTTTCCCCAGCACTGCTTTCAATCACGGGAATATGTGATTAGTCAATAATTGATGGAAATTATAATATAGATAGTATAAGTCATCTCGTAATATCTTCCGAGCCTACCCTTTTTTTTATAATTTTAGGATTGCATAAGGAACTCTAGAAAAGTAATTCACGGGGAAGAAATACATGTTTCCAAACAGCTTTTGACAGTATTAGATTATGAAAACATTCTGAAGCGGTTACTGAACTGCCCAAAGCAACATAAACATTATAAAGCCAAACGCATCCTTACACATGTTTTAGGTTAAAGAAATCGTCAAATAAATTGAAAGGGAGGAATGTAATTACTAAATTACTGATTTGTGTGTTGGCTGTGAATTCACTAATCAAACTTCTTTGACCTTTAAGTTAAGACTATGTTATCAGGTTAGAATAAGGTATTCCCAAGTAGTCCTGGAAGCAACTGCAAGGAATCACGAATCAAAGCGATTAATTGACTGTCGAATCTCGTCCACATAGCCAGTGAGTCACTATCAGAAAAACAGTTTTCAGACAGATCCGGGGACCTATTACGTTATATATAAGCAAATTGCCTACATAGCAAGCTGGGTTTTCTAGATGATTCGATTAATAATACTGCATTATTTATAAATCAAAATTCGCTATGCTGTTCGTTGATGTGGCATCATGTTGTAAAAAAAAAAAAAAAAAAAATTCGTCTGCTCAACTGTCTGAATTCAAATAACATACAGTAATATACTGGATAAAGTGGATCAATTACTATATGCAAATGGTTGGATAACGAAGACGTGTGCCAGCATGAAGATGTAAATCTATAGCCCTCATGGTCCACTGAGTGTATGACATACAGATAAGGTTGCCATCCTAAAGTGGCAACTTCATCTGGAGCAATTTTTTTCTGCGTGAAAAAAAATCCGTAAGATTTTTTTAAGTAACAAAACAATAAAAACTTAAGTGATTAATGACATTTATTTTATTTATTGATTACAATCATATAATGAATATTAAGCTTAATTTATTGTTACAATACTATTAAAAGTAATAATAATAATCTCATATTAATAACAGTTGCTACCGGGAGCTCGAAGGAACGTATTGGATGGATATTGATGCCGGAAGAATCTCGGAATTCTGGAGAGGCGGTAACCATCACCTATAGGCCAAAATTTCGCACTTTGGCTTCATACTGGAAAGTCGGTGTCTGATGACAACACTACGCATTCACATGTAAGCGATTGTTTTAAAAATCAGTATTTATTTATATATCATTTCTTATTAATAATCCAGACAAAACGAGTAGATAAATAACCAATATACAGTGAACACGGAGCAGCACAAAGTTACCGTAGTGGAATGTTCAAGTGCGATGGTAGAACAGTACATTTTGAGTGACCATAGTTCAAGCTCGAGTGATTACTAAAATACAGTAACGTTCTTGTATCTCTCCATCTTATGAAGGTTGGTTGGTTGGTTGGTCAGCGAACAATTGCGTGTGTTATGAGATCGATTTTCTTTTTGCTGGACGAAAAACCACTCTTCCGGGATAAAAAAAACCATGCTACCTTAGACAGACTAACTCAGCCACGTTGTGATAAAGACCTACAAAAATTACTCCCATCATCGACGGGATTCGAACTCCTATGACCTTATGTGGTTGTATCGGAGTATGAAGGAAAATTTTATTTATTTATAATGTATACAAAACTATTATATGATTTCTTTAAATAAAAAATAGCCTCAAATTAGTGTTTCGAGCATCTTTTTTTTTTTTTTTTTTCCAGAAATGTCTAGGGCAAACTTATACAGTCAATTTGTATAGGACTCGCAGATTTATAAATCCGGCCCAGGATTTATAAACTGTATTTATTGTTGGTGTATAATATATAATATAGTATAATATATTAAATTAAATTTTCTGTTTATACTCTGGCAAGTCAGTAGAGTTTACAATTAATCGTCAATACAAATATTTATCGTATTTAGTAGTCACGGGCTTGAACCCCGGTCCACTCAAGGAACGCGTGCAATGTACTCTCGCTCCTGACCACAGGCCTACGTAAAAAAAAGTATTGTAGCTTCCAAATATTGTAGTCTCCAAATGAAGAAAGTATAGATACTTTTGAAATCTTCCTTGTAATATGAAGTATTTCCATGCCGCATTTCTTTTTTATTATTGAAACGTGAATATTCACATTTTCCATTTTATTTTTATACATATTTCTTTTTATGTAATTATTAGACCAGAATTATTTGCCATTTTAGTATATTTGTGCATTATTTTTTTACAATTAATAAAAAAAAGTCTGTTTTCAATCGACCCACGCAAGAATATAATATGAACTTTGATATACCCACTACGGCGTTGTGAGTCAACGTCATGGTCAGTTGTGTCGCTACGCAAGACAATATAGTAAAAAGAGCTTTGTATCTGCTGAGGCGATTTGGAATAAACAATATCACATTCAAAAATATTTGATCAGGTTAAATCTTATATATACCAAATCATAGTAGTAGTAGTGGAATGTGATGCAAGAAAGCAAGTGTATGAGCTTATGCAGCATCAGCCAAGTGGAAGGATCCCATCAGAATTCGGCGTGCTCAACCCATTCAAGGCCTTGTACACCTCAATTAGATCACCGCGCAGGTGCCTAGTCTCCAGCCACTGCAATTTGCAGAACTTAAACCTCTCTTGGTAAGAGGATCCCTTCATTCCTCTCACCAATTTTGTTGCCCTTCTCTGTACACGCTCAAGCAAATCTAAATCCTTCCTAAAATGAGGCCTCCAGACCTGTACGCAGTACTTCAAAGTCTTCAAAGTAATTTTGTATGATACTGGCGGTATCCAGGGTGTCCCCTATGTCCGCCGTTTATTAAGCGATTTTAGTTGCCAGCAGTACGATAAAATTCCTCTAATTAAAAAAAAAAAAAAAAAAAAAACTTTAGACTTTGACTTTAAAACTTTAAACTTTAGACTTTAAAATTTTCTTTTCTAAGAATAATTTTTTTTGAACTTTATTCTTATCCGTTAGGGTTAAGCTTATTTGTATTTTTAAGTGTGTGTAGTATGTTGTTCCTGTTGTTTGTGGCTGGCATCTGGCATTTAGCAGCAGGGAGTCGAGGGCAAGATGTGCCCCAACCCCCCGCTCCCATCCCTAGCCACGTGGAGGCAGCCAGATTCTACTTCACTAATTACAGAGGGGGGAACACACATGCTCCTTCTCGCAGGGCACAGTCCTGACCTAGAAGGGGCACGCGTGGGGTTTCATTGCATTTTCCCCTCCGGGCGGGGCCCAACCCGCCCAGAGTGGACGTGCAATTCAATTATTCCTTTCTCTTCCCTTTCATTTCCTTTTCTCTCCTTCCCTTTTTCTTCTTTCTTTCTTTTCTTTTTCTTTTTAATTTGCAAATTTCTAAATTTAAAATTCTAAAGTTATTCCTATTTATCCCAGCACCAAGCTCTCGCAGGGCACATCCTGGCCTAGAGCTCGCGCCTGGCACTTTGTCATTTGTCCGGGCTCAAGGCGTGGCCTGACCATTGCCTTATACAGAGGGACAATCACCTCCTCCCTGCTAGCAAAATTCCTGTATATCATTGACAAAACGCCATGACCTGCCCTGGCAGCCTGTCTGCATTGCTCAGAAAACTTCATATCTGACTGCACAATTACTCCCAGGTCTTTTTCATTTTCTACCACCTTAAGTGTAGTACCACACAGTTGGTACGTTTCTCTGGGGTTACTTCAACTCATATGCAGTACTTTGCATTTGTCATAGTTAAACTTCAGTTGCCACTTCTTAGCCCATCTGCCCAAATTATCTAGATCCTCTTGCAGTAGCACACTGCCATTACTGTCATTGACAACCCTGCCAACCTTTGTATCATCTGCAAACTTCGACACTAAGCCTGATATACCTTCATCAATATCATTGATAAATATACAAAACAACAGAGGACCCAACACCGAACCCTGTGGGACTCCACTAATAACATTAGTCCTCGAAGAGCAGCACCCATTAATTACCACCTCTGTCTTCTCCCACTCAACCATAGGAAAAGTTTTGAATATATGAGTAAAAATTATAAAAATGATCGATGCATAAAGCTTCTGCGCATACTTCACATGGCGATTAGTTCTTCCAAACTCAATGTTTTCAAAGTTTTCACTAAAGGTGCTAAATTATCGCATCAAGCGAAGAAAATTATCAACAACCTTTATTTAAAACTTTGTCGTTAACCCTACTGACTGTTCGTACCCGATGCGCTTTTTAATCTTGAAGTTAAAATATACAGTATGTATATATAGAGAGAAATTACTGTTTTAGCCGTTGTAGTAGTATAACAATTTTTATAATTTATGGGTTCAGGAGAGTGAAAAGTTACGGTTTCACTACAGTGAGACACTAGTGCTCAGTGGCGCGTTATCCTATAGGCAAAAAAGACATCTGCCTAGAGCCCCGATCAGAAGGGGGTCCCAAAATCAATGTTTAGAAAACTCATTGCTATTTTTTTTTTCTAATATTTAAGTGATTTTTATAGAAAACCGAACTTTCTACCTGTCAAGGTCATTGAACTTTACTTGAATATTAATTTGAAAATTATGTTGTTTTTTTAAATGGTTTTTACCGATTTTGATGAAATTTTATATTTAGTTTTTATGTCATATAATTTGTTGATTTCGTTGTCACAATAAAATGAAATTTAAAATGTTCTTTATTAGTTTTTTCTTTAGATGGGACCCCCAAATTCCATTTTGCCCCCCATGAAGGTATTACGCGCCACTGCTAATGCACCTGCCTCAGTGTAAAGAACCATGGAGTGAGGTGAGCAAAGACCAAGGAGGGCTTTTTACAAAATGTTTTACGAAATGGGAAAACAAAAGTACGGCTAACACGTGGAACGGTTTTGAACATATGGCGAATACGTAGAACGGATGGAACCCGCACTCCAACGAGCGCCAAGCAGCTATAGCCAAGAGGATGGGGGGATAGTACAATACAGTAAACCCCCGCTATTCGCGGTATCTGTATTCGCGGTTTCGCGTATTCGCGATCGCCGATTTAATATAAAATGAAACCTAAAAAATGTGGATTTTAAAGCGCCGTGAATATTTTCCGCCATAAAAAAAAACATGGGCGTGGCTAAAATTATCTTTCCCGGTCAAAACAGCGCTCAGTGGGTGGGGGAAGAGGGGTGACAAAATCGCGAGCGTGGATGTTTCTCGCTAATCCTTGTTCAGTGTGTGTTATGCGCTTGTTATGGAAGGTTTCGTCGTTTGCTTTTAATTTATATGCTTATAGATTGAATAAATTTATAAATTGATATGCTTACAAAAGTAATAAATCTACCGTTTTGCAGTGTAAAACAGACTTTTTCGAGTGTGTTAACGGAAGAATGTGACTTTATTGTGGACAAGTTCTTTCTAACCCCTACAAAAATATGACTACGAATAGCAAGAGAAATGTGAAAATATCAAAGAAGGTGATGATGATGACATTAGCGAATAAAATTGAGTTATTAGATAAAATTTCTAATGGTGAAAGTGTCTCCTCAGTGGCAAAACATTATAAAAATCAATGAGTCAACGGTACGATCAATCAAGAAATCGGAAGAAAAAATCCGCCGTAGTGTCCGTGAAAACGAGCTAATTGCTTCAAAAATTTGCTCTGTAACTCGTGATGTTAAATTAGAAAAAATGGAAAAGGCTTTAAATTTGTGGGTAGAAGACCGAACTCAAAATAAAATTCCGTTAACTTCACTCATCATTCGTGAAAACTCAAAACGCAAAACTCCTTATCAACGCTTTAGCGAAACTGATGATAGCACTGGCGGGATAGGTTTTTTAGCTAGCAAAGACGCTGGTTTGAAAGATTTGTTTGAAATTTCTAATAAATATTACATTTAATATTAAATTGTTTCTTATTTTCATTTCGATGCCATATGCTTGCATTTCACTACGTACTGTCTATGTACATAGTCATATTATGAAGGTACATATAATACCTACACAGACAAAATTTTAGACTAGTTTTTCTTATATATTTCAAACTTTGGAACGGAACCCCTTTATTACTATGGGAGCCATAACTCAGTATTCGCGTTTTCGGTATTCTCGGCATTTCTCAGGAACGTAACCCCCGCGAATAGCGGGGGTTTACTGTACTATAAAATACACTTTGAGAGCATATGCAATTTTTAATTATAAATGAATGGCGCAGTGAGTTAAGTAAAAATTAATATAGTAATATTATGTAATAGTATGAGGTTAAATGAGTTACAATTAATAGCATAGAAAAGATAAAAAGAATATATAAATAAATGATCATAAACCAAGATAAATATTATCTTATCAAGAAGTCACAACGTGGCCAGGGTTTATGGAAGCACAAAGTATGTCGATTAGCCAGACAGTTTAGTGAAAATTCTGCAAAAATCAAAATCGAAATCTAGCTAATCGAAATACTTTGTGTACTTCCATAAACCATGGTCGTGTTTGTGGCTTCTTGATAAGGTAACCTTGGTTTATGATCATTTATTTACTGTATTTTATATATATATATATATATATTTTTTTTTTTTATACATTCTTCTGTCTTTTCTATGCAATTAAGTTATAGCTTATTTAACCTCATACTATTACATAATATAATTACATTAATTTTTAACTCACTGCGCCTTTATTTATTAATTAAAAATTGTTTATGCTATTATACACATTATACATAATTAAATTTATATACCCCGCCCTAATTATATTTCCATTCGCCGCAGAAATACTTTTCCGTGCGCATTAATACATTTTGAACTGGGTAAATCAGATGCTTCCGTAGACTGAAGGAGCTTTTTTTTTTTTTTTTTTTTTTTTAAATAGGCTCGTTTTGTCAATATATTTTTATCAGTATTACTCGGTGTAAAGTCATACCCAATCTATTATGCATTATCAAAACTGTTCTTGAATATACGTTTGTTCACGATATTCGCCTCGAGTGTTTTGTCTACAAAGAATCACTCGAAACATCTCAACCAGGAATCGAATTTATGATGTTAACAAGAATTTAGTAAGTTAATTTTTAAATACGAAATTAAGTAATTTATGCGTTTACGCAAATGGGGTTTCACGTGTGTGTTTATTACTTCGTGTATATGATTAAATCTCGTCCTATGCCTCTCCATTTATTTGTTTCTTAACTCTGACTATTTACTTGATTCTTTTGACAGCAAAATTAAAAGAAATGATATAAATGAGGGACTTAAATAAAAAAGCATGTCACCGAGAAGGGAATTTACTGATTAAACTAATCGCTAATCATTAAACTGCAACCTAATTTCTGTTTTTTTAACCAACCTCTACGGCATTCTGCAAATTGAATTGGATCACAAATATCACACTTAGACATTTATCAAGAAAAACCTACACAGAAAATATTGCTATCAAGAGGTTTTATAAAGTAGTGCATTCTAGCAAAAGACGTTGCTAATAACCAAACTAAACTAAATATCAAACATTGTGTTAATCAATAATTACTTAATCCTTAATTTGTCAATAAAATATTTTCGAAAATTTGACTTTATCGAAATATTGGGAATTTGTGCTAGTGAATGTTAGGAATTAGTAGAGTTATAAGTTTAGTATTCTTCTTTAAAAATCCATAATGCAAGGCTTATTGGATATTTTAACTTGCATGTGGATTTTTAACTTTAAATCTTACCCAGCGAGTCAATTTATTACTAAATAGTTTTACTATTTATACTTTTTTTATTGTTGTTGATGTGTTTCGTGCTTTTCTATGTGGCAAATCTCGTACATTATTAATAATATGAAAGCGTAATTATCCAGATATTAAAAGAATTATTTTTTATTTAATTGGTAAATTTCAAAATAAAGGTTCAACAGGATTCCCCCTGGATGAAATGAATTCATCTTCATATGCTACGATATGGCTAATAAAAGGGAAAATCTGTCTCCTTAAAATTAATCCTTTCGTCAAATTTCCGTGCAGTTTTATAACTTCACTCCCCTCCCCACAAGGTTAAGATTAACTTGGGTTTTCCTCACACTTTCGTACAATTTTTGGTTTTGCTAGTAAAAAAAAAAAAAAAAAAAAATCTTTGTTTTCATTGCAAATAAAAAAATAAAAAAAAAAAGCCCGTGTCACGTTTTCTCACACAAGCAGCAACGAAGCACCTTGTCTCTTTACAAGCTCGACATTTTTGACTATCGTAAAAGGGGGTAAAAAAAAAGAAAAGAAAAAAAAAAAAAAAAACGACTGTACAACTTCGTATTTTAAATTCACGCCATGTTCCGCGGTGAAACTCCTGACCGGCCTTTGTAATCAAAGATTTTCCAGGGTATGGATACACAAGAAAGTTGAGTGTATTTACAGACACTAAATTAGATTGTCAGATGAAGAGTGTCCGTGGAGTCTGCAGAAAGGCAGTGTAAAATCAGCCACGCGTAGCACGCGCCTGCGAGCCATAAGCCCTATTGGGTATTGTTACAACCGTACGCCCACGGGTTACTACGTATCCCACAGAAACTAGATTAACAAATATCCCTCAACATTTGGCTCTTTTTTTTTTTTTTTTTTTTGTGTTTGTTATCAATCGGTATTTCAGTTGTTTCTTTGAAAGGTTACCTACGACATGTACGTTCAACAACTTCCAGCTAATGTAAAGTGTCACATGAAGAAATTTAATGTGCCTCATAGTATATCCACTACAAGGCAGGTTATATTTGGGCTATATCTTATGTCATAACTTCAAAATATCATCAATATGTCTACGTTAAAAGATGAGTTGTCAGTTATCATATAACTTAACACCAACTTCTGATGTACCACACGGTTCTGCACTTGGCCCAATTCTTTGCTTCTCTAGTATACACTCATCACATCTTTTGTAGTCATTGATAACATTAAAATACAGGGTGGTTATAAAGTCCTTTCCCACTTTTAAAAACTATTGGTTGTTTTTTTTTTACTTTGTAATCAATACAGTTAGTATGGGATTTTTTTAAACAATAACAAAAAAAAAATTAGGCTGTAATTTAACCACCAAAGTAATTAATTTATAAAAATAATACAGAGATTTTTTTTCCCATCTTTATTGACAATCAAATCTCCACATGCCCACCATTATGTTCTAATAAGCAATCAAAACGCTGCTGCCTTAAAAATTTCCGATAGAGCGTTCACCACCATCCAACGGGTTATGTCCTGCCAATCTGAAGAGATGAAAGGAAATTTCTGTCGCTAAAGCTAGATCGCGTTATCTTGCAGGACATGGATGTGGAAAATGGTGACTGATAATTAGCTCTTCCGTGAAGGTTTCTCATAGGCGCTGTTTGGCATTATCGGCAGTGTGGGGCGTAGCACCATCCTCCATAAAAATTATGCATACATGTAAGCCACGTTCATTAATGTGTGGGGCAGTTTTGGCCCGCAAATTGGTTAAGATATCGTGTGTCGTTAATTGTATTTTTAAAAATGCCGTCGATTATTAATGGTTTACAAAAAAAAAAAAAAAAAAAAAAAAAGACCAATAACAGCGCGTGCCATAAATCCATACTGTACCATCTAATTTTGAGTCGGCACGTTGTTGGAATTACCAACGTGCAAAAATTTTTCGATGCGATGTATACCTTTCGAGTTATTTTTTTAAAAGTGGGAAAGGGCATTATAAACATCCTATATAAAACAATAGTTTTGTGTTTATTTTCTTGTCTATTTTAGATTTTGAACAGAGGCAACTAAGCCAATGAGGTGTCAGTATTTTTTCTGAAATGAAAAGACGCACCTCCACCTCTTTAGGTGGAGGTGCCTACCCGAACCTTTCGTGATATTTCACGGAACTATACTTCCGTGAAACTAAATAGTTGCACGGAAGTATAGTTGTTGTTGTTGTTTGGTTTTTTGGAACACTAGCAACTAAGGCCATATTGCTCCGTGGATATGCGGTGGTCATTTCCTGACCTTTCCGCATCCTCCGTATTTAGTGGTCACGGGCTCGAACCCCGGTCTGATCAAGAAGCGTGTGCTACGCACCTGCTGCTCCTGCCCACCTGGCTACGGAGGCGCCTCGGATGTATAGAAGTGGCTCCCTGAATCCCTATGTGAGATATTATGCAGGAGCAATAAAGGACGACGTCATCTTATAGGACAATAATACCAAACCATGTCGCACCAGATTGACTGACCGGCATCTGAAAACAAACACCATTATCCGTATGGAATGGCCAGCGCGATTTCCCGACGTCAAGCTTGTAGAGCAGGAAGCAGCATCCGATGGCTTGCATGCGGCCCATGGATCCTTTTTGTGCCGACCACAGAATTTTTGACTGATAATCTAAAATGCATTTTGATAAACCAAAATGAAGAAGAAACAAGTAATAAGAAGGAAAGTTGATAGCATTTAACATATTTTAATTGAAACTAGTGATTGATTAGAATGAAGAGGGAAGAGTTTATTTATAATCCCGCGTTATGAAGATGGAAGGCGAATGCTGTCTTCTAGTGCCAAAAGGTTGCTTGTCCCTGTTATAGAGCATATTTGGTATGAATACTCCTGGGAGACTGTTTTACTGTGCTCAAACAACTCCACAATCTCTCCAGGAGGTTATAAGTGCTTTTTTGGAATAGTGGCATTATTGTCTTCTGGGCTTCTTGATAACCTTCTCAATAGCATGCAGCATCGCTCCGAACCTTATACTACAGTCAAAGTCTATGCCTCCCTATTGACTAGAAGCTGACAGTTCATCCATGGCTTCACTCTTGACCAGTATTTTATCATCCATGATTTTGCTTATGTGAATTGATTGTCATATTACCATTAACTTTCATGTTTCTGTTACCGATCGTTAGTACTCATTAAAGATGACCAAAATTCTAGTTTCATACATTCTAGATAATTGGCACATTTTCTGACTGTTACTTAAGTGATTGATTAATTGAGTGATTGGAAAACAAATATATAGCTTTCTTCACTCAAAAAAGATGGGTAAGTAAATTTTAAGTAATTTAAATGTTAAGTAAATGCTGTTTATCTGAATGAATTGTTTGTGCAGTTAAAGTTGATTGTATTATGATTTTTATTTTTTCTCATTATGATTTTTTTTTTTTAATCATTATTGTATTTTCATTTCAATTTAGAGTAATTAATGTAAATCTCATTTCCAGTCAATATACATTTATTCAGAAAAGAGGCGATCATGTTGCAAATTGCTCGATCAAAGTACACACGTTTGGAAAAAATACTTTACGAAATGAGCGCCATGGTGACAGAAACCCCATACTCTTTTACAACGGGATAAACTATAAGAAGATTGCTGAAGCAAGTACCAGGGTAGCCGAGTCGTCAGGGGGCATCAGACACGTCTAATTTCGAGTTAATAAAGATAGAAATAAGAATATAAATAAATGAAGAGTATAAGCATATGAAGTACAGAGAATACAAATATAAATTAAGTTATTCAAGTACTGAGGTAACTTCGAGATTTTTTCTGAATATTGGAGAACAATATAACTAGTGAGAACTATCTATACTTGATCCCATTGTGCTACTCAAATGTTGTCCTTAACTATACATTACATTTCATGTTAACTCTTGTCGGTTTACCAATTTTCGGAGTGTTCCTATTGGATTATTCGAACCCAGACCTATCTAAACAGATGGTGAGTGAAGTCGCTGTTCTGTTTTTCATGGTCTTTTGTGACAGTATAGTGGTTTCGCCACTCTTCATTCTTTTAGAGAGTTATGGGTTCATAATCCCTTCGGAGACTGGTTGAATTCTTCAATTAGGGCTGTAGTTATCTGGTTTCAGCTAAAGAGAGTTAGGTTCCTTTGTGAGATATTGCATATGTTTTTTCAGTGTTTGAAAACACTGTATTTTTGTGTGCGCTCTGGGACAAATCGGCCCCAGGGCGCACACACAAACACGTGCCCAGACGTAATATATTGGCGCAATATAGCGTAAGATGCTGATACTTCGATGAACCACAAACAACAACAGAGTATAGCGGACTCAAATTAACCCTTGCAGGTAGTATAGTGGTTATTATACTGTTCTTCCATACCAGGTGGAAAAGGTTTAAGTTTGAATCCCGTTAATGATGCGAGGAACTTCTATGGAATTTATTTTAACAACTTAACTGAGTTAGTTGACCGCAGGCAAGGGTTGCATGATTTTTCCTCCCGGAATCTCAGATTTTTAAATTTTGCAAAGAGGTCCAGCAAACAGACCGAATAATACACGCAACAATTACAGACACGGTATATTGATGTTTCGAGTCTTAGCTGCCTTGAAACCTACACAACAGCTCAAACATATCCTTGAAAATTGTAACACAAGCAACACTGCAATGAAATAGGATTTATATTCTTGTTATAAAAATATGAGGCTAAACTATGAAGTAAGGCACATAAGGCTGCTATGTAAATTCATTTATTGTCAATTTTCTGCAGCAGTGTTCTATCAAATCTTACTGTTCATACCATTCTGTCTGCGCGGTAGGACAGTGATATCGTCACCGTCCTCCCACACCGGATGGAAAAAGCCCGGGTTCGAATCCTGTCGATGATGTGAGAAACTTTAGTGGGCTTTTTTCACTCCGTGGCTGAGTTAGTCGGTCTCAGGCGTAGATAGCAAGGTTTATCCCCCAGAAACTGGGGTTTTTTCGTCCAGCAAACAGGCAAATCGACCAGAGAACATACGCAATTTACAGACAAAATAAATATATGGGTAGATATAATCATTTGCGGGGACCCTAATATCATAATTTTTTTTTTTTTTTTTTTTTTTTGTTCGTCCCATGCTGTCCGCGTGGGTGGCACAGTGGTTATATAATCACCACCCTCCTCAGACCGGTGGGAAATGCCAAGGTTCGAATCCTGTCAATGACACGAAGAACTTTTATAGGCTTTTTCACTCCGTGGTTGAATTAGTCAGTCTCAAGTGTGAACAGCAAAGTTTTTCCTCCCGGAACTCGGGTTTCTCGTTCAACAAAACAGGCAAATCGGACAGAGAATAAACTCAATTTATGGACATATTAAGCGACTTGGTTCTCGGCTAACCCTAATATGACAGTGTTTTTTTTTTTTTGTTCATACCATCCTATTCCTTGCCATGTGACGAAATGGTTCTTTCTATTATGGGCATCAGTTTCATGCTGTGCTTTTTTTTACTTTACTTTCTATACCTCCCTTGAACAAATACAATAAAAAGAGACCGCCAGATGGTTAAATAAGGACAGTTCCCTTTCATTTAAATAATACTTATAAACAGACCGGTGATAATTTCACTTTTTACTGTAATTTGTCTGTGTTATTTGCCTGATCTACTTTGCACAGTTTTTATAATCACCGTCCTCTCCGTAACCTGTGGAAAAGGCCTGGAGTCGAATCCGTCAATGACGCAAGGGATTTTTATGGTCTTTTTCACGACATTGCTGTGTTAGTTGGTCTCAAGCGAGGTTGCATATCATTTCCTCTGGAAACTTGGGTTTTTCTTCCAGTAAACAGTAAACCGGCCGAAGTATACACGCAATTTCAGACAATATACTGACGCCAAGTTTCTTTGTCGCTTTACGCACGTCCTTGGCGTCTCCGTAGCCAGGTGGGAAGGAGCAGCAGTGCGTAGCACACGCTTCTTGATTAGACCGGGGTTCGAGCCCGTGACCACCAAATAAGGAGGATGCGGAAAGGTCAGGGAACGACCACCTCATATCCCCGGAGCAATATGGCTTTAGTTGCTAATGCTCCTAAAAACCAAATAACAACAACGCACATCCAAATCAAAACAATGTGTCAATGGACTATGTCTCCATGAAGAGTTAAGTATCAGGAAGTTGGATTTTTCCTTTAAATTCATCCAGGAAAGTTCCTTCTAAATATAAAGATAATTGCTCCTGTATTCTTTTTGAGAATCTGAAGAGGGAAAAAAAAAACAGTTCTTTTTATTTCAAATACTGTACTATCATTTATTATTTAGTATTAAATTGTCAAATTATGCAAGGAGCAGGGCTTATTCTGCATCTGACAATAATAAATAAATAAAGTAAAATAAAAACGTCCCAAGTCACAAAAAAAAAAAAAAAAAAAAAAAGTTTCCATCCAATTCCTCCCTGAGCATCACCAAAATAATTTGGTGATGCTCAAGGAGGAATTGGATGGAAACTCGCTACTGTCGCTGCTGGAAACTTGGGAGTTAATTTATTCGAGTGATCTACAATACATTGCCCGAAAATAAGCTTATAAACCTCTTACCTCACCTACAAGCGAAAGCATAACTCCCTCAATTCAATTTATTACCCACAGGTTTTTGTCAGCTAGATTGAACCCGAACTAGTACACCTCTGGAGTTGCTGGTTAGTGATTGTTATGGTTATATTTTTAATTTGGTTTTAAGAAGTAAACTAATTATTTTCCAATTTATGATTTATTATTTTTGATTATTAATGATATAAAATTGTTGGCGGTCTTTCGCTGATGATTTAACTTCTGTAGAACTGTTCTACAAAGCTGACTGTCACCTCATTTATATCTAAATAAAATCGTGATTTGATTATAGAATATTCAGCCAACTATCATACTAGCCTGAATGCACCGGTTCTCGTCTGATTATAGAATATTAATATCAGAGGGCTTTGCTTTTACATTCGCAGAAGCATTTCTATGGAATTTAAGGGAATCATTGTTAACCCTCAGGCTGATCCAAAACTGAACGAACCCGATGCTGGAATTTGTTAGTGAACACCTGGCAGAATAGATGGAATTCTACCGAAAAAGGAGCTATTACCAAAAAATTCGTTCCCGACGTAACTGCACTACTCTCATCATTCACCAGAAAATGGTTTTCACCCTCACTGTTTACCTCCTACACACTAACTGGACATGATTCTCTTAACGCAAAACCAATTCAGACTTTCTAATACAGTCTCCTGTCGATGTGGGCTACCGGAAGACTCTCCTCACGTACTTTTTGAATGCTCCATTTACGTGGACCTAAGATTGGCTCTTAAGGCAACAGTACCAAACTTGTCTCCCGGATGTGAGAAGATACTCATATCTGTCAACAATTTCCAGGCACCTTCAAACCTTCTGCAATGCTGCTTTTAATCGTAGGAAGACTTCAAACGTCAATGTTAATGCAAGCGATAAAACTGAAAACACTTCATGAAAATACAACCTGTTGCCTCGTTTGTGACGTAATGTCCAAAATTTTGCTGGTTTTCAAGAACACGCGAAGATTTTAACAGATGCTGCATTTTTCTGGTTCATTCTTTATCAAGACTCTCCACAACTAAATCCTTCCTCTGCACAGTGATACCGTCATCAACCAGTAACTTCTGATACCACTCCAGATTAACAGAATGAATTTGTTCCTACTGATCTTGTTTTTGAATGACATTACTACTTCTGTTTGACAGTACACCTTTTCTCTTTGTGGACTATTTTGGGCAGCACTGCATAAAGATGTGGGCAAAGACAGATAAAGATTTTATTTATTTTTTTTAATTTCATTGTATTACTGTATTATTATTATTATTATTATTATTATTTTACTTTTTGCTATTCTCTTCTTTATTTCTTCGTCTTCCGCTGTCCTGTCCTGTCTCCTGGGAATGACTGTGTGTGTGTGTGTGTGTGTGTGTGTGTGTGTGTGTGTGTGTGTGTGTGCCGGCTTGACGGCACGGAGTTCTTTTTAATGGCTCCAAACTCGCTTTGGACATTCAGTGCGTGACTGTAGAGGTTGGCCATGGTTCATGCGTAGTTGTGGCCTACCTCCCCGTGGTGTAGACGGACACTGGGCAGGCTTTCCAGGTGATCGCCTGCCTGGTCACAAAACGGCCAGAAACAACTAAACAACACACATACACACTGCACGAACATAATATTACACACATTTCTGGCCTGTTACCGTGCTCTGTAACCATCACAGGCCGACCGGGCTAGCTGGGTGGGTAAAGCGCCTTCCTGGCAACCCAAAGGTCGCGGGTTCGAATTCCGCCTTGGGCTTGGATCAAAGTACTGCAAAAATCTTGGGAGGTGCATTATGGCCACAGAAGCCGATGCGCCAATAACTACCAAAGGAAAAAAAAAAAAAAAAAACCATCACAGTGTACAAAGACGGAGTTGAACTTGCGTTCAGGTGCTGTCCTACATATGATACTATACATTTCTACACACATGATTATAGAATATTAAGTATTAACACAATAAAAATTCATCCGCCACGGGCATATTATAAATCGATTAGTTCTCACCACACTTTCCCCCTGATAAAGTAGCATTACAATTAAACACTTGAATTGGCCACTGCGTTATAAGTACATCACATTTAAAAATGTATAAACTAACGTAGGGTACATTCCCACCCTTTCTGTTATTTCTTATGTGGAAAATCATACTCACTTAACGAGTTGTCATTCTGCACAGTAGTTTTTTTTTTTTTTAATATGTTTTTCGGTGGCCCCAAGACTCTCGTCCAAATCCACCTTTTAATTTTATCTACAATAAACTCTGAGTAGAGAGAGGCCGGAATATATGTTATGTAATGTACATGTTAGTATGTGTGTGTTGTATTCAGGCTACTTTGACACCATGAAGCAGCCAACACCTGGACAGCTGATACCTGGTGACCGTCCCTGACAAGTAGAGCCGGACCTGGGTTTACTATACACCTTACTGTGCAAATTAGCACTAATCCCGCACCCACCCACCTGAAGTAGTGCTAAACAGGTGGGTGCCAGCGTCCCGCACTTAGGCTGCCTATACCTGAGTGCCAGCAAAAAAAAAAAAAAAAAAAAAAAACGGAATAAATATAGGGTAATCCCGCACAAGACAATAAATTAAAATGCCTGGTGCCAGCATCAAAAAAAAGATTATTTTAGAAAAAAGTAAATAAAATAAAATAAAAATAAAAATAATATAAAATAAAGAAATAAAATAAATAAAAATAATAAATAAATAAATTAATTAATTAATTAATCAAATTTTAAATAAAAATAAATTAAATAAATTTAAAAAATTCCTCCGCTATCTGCCTGTCTTGGTTATGCCAAGACAGGGAGAAAGATAATAAATAAAAAATCAAAAAGAAAGAAAGAAAGAAAGTGCACAGCATTTATGAATTGTAACTAACTATAGACAACGCCCTCCTTTTCCTAAACACCAACCTAGAAAAATTTTGAAAGGCCTGAAAAGCATTCTTATTATCTAAGCATTTACTTTCATGCCCTCTGACAAGGTGTGGTATAGCAAGCGTTAAATTCCTCTTGTAGTCATCATAAATGGGACAATCAAACATGACATGATCCCACGTCTCAGGCAGTGAACATGTACAATAAGGTTGGTCTACTAACCTAAAATAAAACAATTTTTGATTTAGTGACCCATGTCCAGTCATTAAAAATGATGTCTCCATATGTGGATAAAACCACTTCTTATCTTTAACATTATAATTAAATTTCACATTGGGAATAAAAGTTCTAGTAACTTCTCCAGTAACACTTATTTCCCATCGATGTTGCCACATTTCCAATAACTTTATAATAATCATTTATTTTTCTTTTTTAACGTTTTCAACAGAATACACATTTATCCCCAAAAAACTAACCTTCTTCTTTTTCCTCAAGAAATAACAAAATGCACAGTAGTTTGGAGGAAAACATCTCATCTGCACATAGTTTGGAGGAAAACATCTCATCTGCACATAGTTTGGAGGAAAACATCTCACACGTTAAACAAGGACTTTACTTATATCTGCATTTTTATCTCTCATCACGTGATTACTGAAAAGCCACCGCCATAGGCACGTACTCTCAGCTTTGCAGAGCTCTATTCATAACAACCGTATACAAATTATATTTAGTTGCAATAATACATTATTTTATTTATTTATTATTATTATTATTTTTTTTTTGAAACAACATCTAAAAATAAGATTTCAATCTAGTTGTTCGAATCAATTGTTATTAAAATATTCTGCAATTGAAACAATTAAATGTTATTGATAAATTGAATTTTAGGTAATTTTTAAAATCTCCCTAAATTTATTTGAGAAATGAAACGTCTCCAAAATGTTCTTTGCTGTTTAACTGTATATATAAATCGATACAGATTATTACTTTCTATTGATTTTACACAACTAAACTTAGTTTAAAAAGGATGGCAATCAAATATGCGGGAGTTGGGGGGGGGGGGAAAGAGTGAATGTCTCTAATGTTTCGTTTAAAGTTATTTACTTTGGATAAGCAGTAACCAGCGCCATCTAAAATTGAATATTAGAACTAACTGTACAAATTTTTAGTTTTTACTTTAAAACTGACATAGCTTAGCTTAACGTTAACATATAATTGTGATAATCACGTATTTATATCAGTTTTCAAGCCAAGTCAAAATATTTACAGTATTCTACTTTAAAAATATATATATATATTTTATACTACTGATAATTCTAATAAAACATGTATTTCGAATTGTTTGCAATTCTCTTTCTCAGCTATTCAAAATAACAGGATTAGAAGATTACAGACTAGAAACATGAAAATAATGTAAACATCGGCTTCCGTTAAAGGATATCAAAAAAAAAAAAAAAAAGATGTCGAACCCCCTTCAAAACAAATACAGGGTGCACCACGAGTTATGCTATAAATTTGTTGTTCTAGTAGGATTTCAGGAGCATTAGTGACTAAAACCATATTGCTCTGTTATATTGTCTGTAAAATTGTGTGTTCTGAGGTTGATTTTCTGTTTGCTGGACGAAAAATCCGAGTTTCTGGGAGAAAAAACCATTCTAAACTTAAGTGAGACCGACTAACTCAGCCACGTTGAGAAAAAGGCCCATAAAAATTCCTGACGTCATAACAGGACGCGAACTCAAGTCTTTTCAATTCGGTTTGGGGAGGAATAGCGATTGTACCAACTGTGCTACTTACCAGGGCATGCTGTAAATTGATTTTACAATAAAATTGTAGAACGGACGCATCAAAGCGTACACAAAGTAAAACACAATTTGGATGTTTAGTGTTACTTGCTGATCGAAGCTATGAAGTAATTTATGGGAAGTGACCTGCTTGAGCTTGGCGACATTATCTTGAATATAGTCTGTATCCAGCTATAACATTGTTCATTATGGAAGACAGTGTCTATTTGTTTGATAATTGCGCTGATTACTGCAGAACTGGCTGTAGGATTTGAGAAACCGAGTATGAAATGGCTGTGCAAAGCCAGGTGCAAAATAATTGCCTCGCCAGCGATTATTCTTAGAAACATCGTTTGTATATATAACTTTATGAAATGTTAAATCAGTATATTAATCAAAGTTATTAAGGCGATAGTCTGTAATGGCTCTTTTTTTTTTTTTTTTTCTTTTTTTTTTTTTTTCTGTTCCATTCATACTCTAAATTATTAGGTGCGTCCAATGGGAGGGGATGGGCAGACAGATCAGCTTCCCCGATTCCGGAAATCATGTAATGGGCCCGAACTACTGCCATAAGTTAAAAAAGGAATTGGAGAAAAAGGCCTTGGGGCCTCTTTTCCGGAATCCTTCTGGCTCTCGGCGCCCCAATCCTAATATTATATTAGTGTTAGTTATTTATAGTCTAATTTGGAATCTTTCTCAGTAATCTCTGACTGTGTTTCCATGTGAATCATTCTTTCTTAATAATTAATAATTTCCTAACCTCTAATAATGCTGAGCAAATTCCGTACTTACAGAAAATGTTAAATCACCAAATACAGATGCTTCAGAATTACTTAACCTCAACTGGTCTTGAGTTAATCCAATCAAATCACATATTTCTATTAGGAATTACCCTAACTTCTAATCTCTCTTCGCATAAGCACATCACCGGGTTTTTCTCTTTCGCTCACTGCTTTACTTTTCTTCCGAACAGCTATTCACTCTGCACAAATCATAAATCAGCCCTACCATACAATATTGTTCCCACATCTGGGGCAGTACCCCTATGAGTCTAGGCTTCTATACTCCATTCAAAAGAGGGCAGTTAGGTTAATTAATGACCCACCTCTTACAGCATCTTGCTACTCTCTATTTTATAGACGCTCTATTTCAACTGCATGCCATTTCTATAGATACTTCTATGGGCACTGTTCTTCTAAATTGGCTTCTCAAATCCCCCCCCTCTCTCTTCCAAACCAATCCGAATACGTGCCGTAACCAGTCATCATCCTTTTATTGTCCAACTTCAAACTCACAGACCCAACTTTTCCACTTCTTCCTTTATTCCTTCAACTTCAGCTTTCTGGAACAACCTCCCTTCGCACGCCTACAGAAATTCAAGTCTAATGTCAACAAGTATCTTCTTTCATCTTTTCAACTTCCAACCCGCGCACGGTACTAAGTACTATAGGTTCTAATACCTTTTGTGTTTGTGATTTTCATTTAAAAAAAACAGCCCAACTAGTAGTGACTAAAAAATTAAAGAAAATCAACATAGATATCCGAAAAGGTGGGATACTATTCAAGAAAGTTCCCACCCACTTGGAGCTGGGCCTAACGTGGAACGTTAGGCCCTTTTGGATGGCACTTTTACATTACGAAAACCAGGACCTGGGCTGTTATGTGGGCAATTAACCACCCTAATGATAAAGTACATCAAAAGATGCCTCTTTCCAATCCCGCTCTATGCTTCTGTTATTTGGTCCTTGTGGCATTTAACTGGACGACCGTACGCTATCTCGAGATCGGTCCTTCATTCCAACCTCGGCCTGACCCCCATGGAAAATACAGAACAAAACCGCAAATATCCCACTGCTAGCAAATCTTGTCACAGGTAAGATAGACGCCTTGTCAATTTCAAATATCATTAGCTGCCCAAACTTGATGGCCGGGAAAAAAGTTGCATGGTATTTTTACTCCCGGGTACCGTCAACAATTGAATATGTCTCAAGAACATGCTCTCATCTATAGACACTTTGTAAAACTGTATGTAATCCTAACCTGAATTTGTAAATTATAAATAAATATGCACTTAGTGATCACTGAATTATAACTACCTCCCTAATACCATGTTTGGCCACTGTTTGCACGGATAACAGCCGCCGTTAATCTTGGCATTGACTCCACCAGATGTCTGAACCATTACAATAGGGTCACCTGGAATGTTAATTCAACTACCTATGTGTATTGTGTCTGTAAATTGCGTGTGTTCTCTGGTCGATTTGCCTGCTTTGCTGGACGAAAAACCCTATTTTTACCGGCGAAACCTTGCTATCTACGCCTGAGACCGACTAACTCAGCCACGGAGTGAAAAAAAAAGCCCATAAAAGTTCCTCGCGTCATCGACGGGATTGGAACCCGGGCCTTTTCTACCCGGTGTGGGGAGGACGGTGACGTTGCCACTGTGCTACCGCGCAGGCACTAGATGTCTGAAGACCCGTGGGGATCTTCAGACATACTTCCTACAAGGCTTTCGCTTTCCACAGTGTCGGAATAGATGACATTTGCGTGTCTGTATGCCTCGCTTCCCGTTCCAAAGCATCCCACAGGTGTTCAATTGGATTGAGCTCAGGTGAATTTGGGGACCATACCGGGAAAGAAGTTGCATGGTATTTTTACTCCCGGCTACCGTCAACAATTGAATATGTCTCGTACACAGACATATTGAATATGTCTCGTACACAGACATATTGAATATGTCTCGTACACAGACATATTGAATATGTCTCTTCCACTTGTACACAAGTGCGGGCTCGATAATACGGTGCATTATTGTCTTAGATCTCGTTTCTGTCCAGGGAAAAAAAAAAGTGCAACGTTGAATGTTGAATTTCTCCTGAGAGCATCTCCTAAGCGCTATTGGTTTTGTGTTTTTGTAATGGGCACAAAACGGACAGCCGGTTTTGAGCTGCCGGACTTCACCAATGAAACGTCCATACGCGAAAGGGGGTCTTAGTTCTTGCCAGCAAGACTTGCCCCACATTAAGCAACCACGGCCACCTGCCTGGATAGTGGGCACCATGCACTATGGGTCCATAGACTCGTGTTGCTTGCGCCACATACGAAAGTGTCCGGCTCGTGTTTGCATTAGATATTTGGACTCAACCAACCAGCCCACTCCTTTCCGGTCCTCCAGTGTCCAGCCAGCGTTGTTGACACAACAGCATTCGCCATTGACGATGGCCACCGGTGAGGAGAGGTTCTCTCTTGGGTCGTGTGCTGTGGAACCCCATACATCTGAATGTGTGGCGCATTGTCATTTGGCACATTGTTCTTGCAACCCCCATATTGTTTTGCGATGACAGCTGTCACAGAGTGACCTGCCATTGAGCTCGTACAACACGGTGCACCCTGCGCTCACGACGAACATCCAACTTGCATAATTCTTTACAGTTCTGTCGGCGGCAGGTGGCTTAACCCGTTATTCACCATTCTTTGTACAGCTTAACCACAATGGGCCATGAGGATCATGTGCGATAAATCTGATAATCATTTACAGAGTGGTGATAAATCATTGTGGTGAGAACTCCATATATTGAGTATGAGAGAGCGGTCTTTCGGGGCTGCCCTCAAAGTTCCGTCTGGGGCCTACCCTTTCGAATTGGCAAAGTCACTGAGAGGAATATTTCAGGGGGTACAAAGTTTCTTTCGGGCTCCTTTCCCTTCTCCATTAGTCGTCCTGTTTTTATCCACTACGGTTTTATGCCATGAGCTGTAACCTGTGAGGCCAAAAAGGGTATGGAAGATGAGAGAGGGGTGGAATGGAGTGCTCTCTTGATTTGAGGCCTTATGCTTCTATGCTCCCTCCATGATAAATATAAATAAAATAAAATAAAAAAGGATCAGAGAGAAGGAAGCACATTTGATTTGAACATCTTTGTTTATGCTACAATACAGATAAGGAGAACGAATTCACATTGAAACATCCTTTTATATTGAAATGCAGATCAGATCATCAGAAGACATAATTATTAGTAAAAAGTAAAATAAAAAAAGGTAGATGGGCTTAGTACTGTATTTATTTAAAAAAAAAAAGAGCTTTCCTGGCCTTTTTTGTGAAAAATATCGAATCACAGCATGAAAATTAATTGTTTCTGGCAATGTTTGATTCAATACTTAGCCTGACCAAATCCACAAAACGTTCCTGACACATTGTAGACCTTAAATAATTCTTAATCAGCTTGAGTTTGCTAAATGACCTCTCTGCAGAAGCTTCTGTTCTGGAACTGTTAATAGTATTCGTAAGCTAGCACAAACATTTGGAAACTGGTCACCAAATCTGTACTCTGTTTACAAGTTCAACAGATCTAATGGCTTTAATTGTGCATTTACAAAATTTACTTTATGTACTGAGGGTAAATGTTGCATTTCTTTTCCAAAATCATCACCGTTAAGGTCAGCAGGATATTGCTCTGATAAAGATAAAGCTTTTCTCTCCACATCACTTTCAGACATGGTGAGATATTTCCACAAGAAATCAAAATTTCTGCTAACTGCTTAACAGCATTGAAGCGGAGAGTTAATTCTGCTATAACGTTGTCTACCAAAACGTAAAACACACTTTCTGAAGTAGGCCTCTTCTGTCGTATCATCTGTGTCATTCATTTCCTCCAAGTTAGCATCAGGTGTGCTGTCATCATGCGGCCTTGACCTCTTGCGCCTAACTCCACCACATCTACGGGAGAGTTTTATTTCTATCTTTAGGTTTGACGCAACCAATTTAGCTTCATTACACATGCATTTCCAGTTGTTTCGAAGTTTTGCCAGATCTGTGAGGAGAGTTTTTGTTTGCTACTTCAACATCCAATGTGGCATCTCTAGCTTGGATGACTTGTTGCAAATATCTGTGTCAGCTAATATTTTGTACCACACATCTGACATTAACACACAGGCAAAATATGTCACATATAATAAAACCCATTGACTTCATTTCTTGTTTTGGCCGTCAAATTTAGTTCTAGGAGGTCTTCCAGTGCTAAATTAATGCCAGACAAGTAATCTGCAAAAGGCATTACACATTCAACACGACCTGATCATCTTGTTTCAGCCATACCATGAAGAGAACAACCAATACGGTTTTGTAGTAATTCCCACCGTTTAGGACTGGAACTCAACAGGTGGTACACAGTTTGAATTGTCCCGAAAAAGGTTATTGCTTTAGGGTATGCATTCAGCAGCATCATTTCCACATAAGTTGAGTGTGTGACAACCGCAAGGTGAAAAAAAATGCTGTTGAGTATTGTTCTTGTATTTTTGCTTGTGCACCGTTGTATTTTCCAGCCACATTTTCTCCATTATCGTAGGCTTGAGCTCTACAACCACTGAGAGGAACAGCATGTTCTTTCAATGTATCAATTATCAACTGAACAATATCTTCCCCTCTTTTGTTGCTACTATCTGCAAACTGGAGAAATATTTCTTGAATCTCTACTGCGTTTCTTTTAAAAATACGTATCTCGAAAGAAATGTTGTTTGTTCAATATGGGAGAAATCTGGTGTGACATCTACTATGACTGCAAAGTACTTTGCAGATTGCCTCTCCAGCAAAATGTGTTGTTTCACAAGGTTCGAGCAGTTTGCAATAAAATCATTTTGTGAGTCAGGGACCAGATAATGAACTTGAAGCCGCTCACTCCTTTTCTGTGACTCCTCTACACTTAGCACATGTTCCTGGAGGATGGGGTCCCACCTGGAGAGCAGTTCAATGAGTCCTAAAAAGTGTCCATTGTTTGAATCACCAATTCGACGGGATGAACCAGTAAATGCCAGACCACGTTCTCCGAAGAAGAGTACAACATCGATGATGCGCTTTAAAAGATTGTACCATTTCACAGCTTCAATTTCATGCTTCTAAGATGGTGTCAACTCCTGTCCCAGGACAGCAGGTGCCTTTCTAGTTGTCGCCAAGCTAGGTAACATTCTCTGTCACTATTGCCTTTTTCATGTTTTGAGATCCTGTAGGAAAGTTTCCACTACTTCCCATTAGAATCCCAGCCTTCAGCAGATACCAGTGCAGATTTAGACGCAGAAGTGCTACTCTTGTGACTATTGACTGTCTTGCGCCAAAATAATCGACATGGAAAGCAATAAATGCTTGTTTCTGTTGATTCCAGACAAACCAGTCTCTTACATGTAGTTCTCCATTGGTGCTTTGAAATTTCAGTATGCTTTCTGGGAAAACTTGATTGTAGGTATCTTTTGGGAATGTTTTAGGCAGAGGGATGTGACCATTCGTAACATACTTTTTCTATATCCTTTTGAGATGGAAACTCGGTTGTGATACATCCAATGTCAAGGCCTACATTATGATTACTCCTCTTGTTTTCCAAATTCACTACCAAAAACGAGAGGAGTAATCATAATCATAATACATTTTAATTTTCTGCATCTGCCCCTTCATCAAAATCCTGGGCATGATTACCCAAATCAACTGCACCTTGTTTGGGGACGAAGTTTCCAACAGTTTCTTCTTGTTGCAATTCTATAGGTGAGTTCAATGAAATTTTTTGAAGCTGCATCTAATACAAATTGAAAGAGCGATTGTTGACCCCTTTTTTTCATTTGACTCTCGTTTTTTCTTGGCTCCTGATTTGTGAAAATGCATTTTGGAGAGATGATTTATAATTTATACTTTTATATGTTTGTTTATTTGGTTTTTAGAAGTATTAGCAACTAAGGCCATATTGCTCCGGGGATATGCGGTGGTCACGGGCTCGAACCCCGGTAGAATCAAGAAGCGTGTGCTACGCACTGCTGCTCCTGGCTACGGAGACGGCCATACTTTTATATCTGAAAAAAAGTTTAAAAAAGACAATAAGACAAAAAATATTACATTTAGTAGTAACTAATAATGTAGTAGTAGTAGTAGTAGTATTACTATTAGTAATAGTACTATTACTATTACTACTAGTACTACTTTTGGTGTGCAAAACTTAAGGACCAACACTATTTCTAATTACAACCACAAAATCAAACAAAACAACCTGTGGCGATTTGCATAACTGTGGCCGTTCAGTACATGCTGCTGCACATGCAAAAATTTGAATCGTGAGGAGAGGGCTCACATAAACAGATAAAAACAGCAGTTCAGCAGTTATGTGCAAATTACCGAATGGTGACACGATTGTTACAGGCAACGAAATGGCCAGTAGACAACATCCGGATGACTTTACCCGGGGTCAAATAATTGGAAAGCTCGAGGAAGGTCGAAGTGCGAGGAGTGTGGCTGCTGAGTTCGGTATCGCCCATAGCATCGTCTCACGTGCGTGGTCGGCATTCAGAGCGACAGGTACAGCTGTTCGAAGGACTAGTGGTGGTCGTCCACGAAAAACAACGCCCAATGATAACCGCTGTATACTTCTACAGGCCAATATGGACCGACACCAGACAGCGGGATCCATTGCAAACCAGCTACACAGGAGCACAGGACGCTGGATATCGCGGTTTACTATGGCCAAGCGACTCCACAAAGGTGGACTGTTTGCCCGACGGCCAGTACTTTCTGTTCCTTTAACACCTACCCATCTGCGACAACGTTCACAGTGGTGCATCGAACACAAGGACTGGACAGCAGCGCAATGGGATAAGGTACTCTTTCAGGTGTTCTCGTCTGGGGAAGCGTTATCTTGGATGGACGTACCCAACTCCGGTGCCCCTACTGTACTGAGATAATCCTTCCCTATGTGCGTTTCTTCCGAGGTGCGATTGGCCCCGAGTTCGTGTTTATGGATGATAACGCCATATCCCATTGCACTGCAGCTGTTGATATGCTTTTGGAAAGTGAGGGCATTATTCGTATGGATTGGCCTGCCCGTTCTACCGATCTAAATCCCATCAAGCACATATGGGAAGCTCTGGGGAGACGCCTAGTGGAACGTTCACAGCCACCAGAAAATGTTCACCAGCTGAAGATGGCGCTGACAGAGAAATCGACGATGTTGCCGCAAGAACTTATCAAAACATTGTTCGAAATATGGACAGGCGGTGCAAAGCCTGCTTCGACATTAGGGGTGGCCATATCTCCTACTGAGGACCACCTCTTCCCTTTGCTCCATCTTTGGTAGTGATGCATCTGTATCATGGCAGCCAGTGCTATGTTGCCATTTTTGAATAAAGTCCCTCTGTACCGTTTTGTTTGCATTGTTTTGTCGGTGCTGTTTCCTTTCATCATTTCTGTACCTCACGAGGTTCCTTTGGTATGCTTTTCCTATATCCAGGCCACTCCTATGAGAAGCTACAGGTGAAAACCTGACTGGTCGTTAAGCTTTACACACCAGTGTAGTAGTACTACTACAGCTAAGTTCAAGCAATGTCAGCATCCACCAGCCACCGATAAAAGCTATTCCGATTTTTAATATTGCATATTAATATACACTTTGCCTTTTCATGATTCACCTACAAATTGCATACCTACTTAAGTTTCCTTGTAGCATAAAATCATTGGCTTATCAGAACATACAATATATAATGCCTGATCTTTTGACTAGGCTTAGCCAAGCTTGCGATCATACGAATAGTCATTCTCATTAGGCCACAAAAGTTCTATACAGGGTGTCTCAAAAATATTGGTACAAACGTTAGGGGAAGTAGGTAACACCTAAAGGAATGTGAATCGCATAGGAACCCATAGCCGGAAACGTCACGGTAAGTCGGTACACGGCGCTGTTCATCAGTTCGCAAGAGGGAAAATTTCTGGTTTACTCATTCAAGCAGTAGTCGCCGCACGAAGAGCATACATCGATATACGAACTGTGAGCTGGCAGACATGTACCTAGTGTATGGATTAGCAGAGGGTAATGGACGAGCCGCTCAACGAATTTATGGAGAACGCTTCCCAGACAGACATGTATCGGACCACCGTTTGTTTGCGCGTGTGCATCAAAATTTGTGCGACTATGGGTCATTTAGAGGTAACAGGAGTAGTGTGGGCAGACCAAGTTCGACGCGAACTCCCGTCATGAAAGAAAGTTGAATGCCGTCCAGAATAATCCTCCTACTAGCACACGTGTCGTTGCCTCTGCCTTAGGAGTGTCTCGTTGCAGTGTACAATGTGTCTGGCACGACGATTCCTTACACCTCTTTCATCTCCAAAGGGTTCAGTTACTGCTCCCCCAAGATCATCCTGCACGTGTGGCTTTTGCCCGCACCCCCATCATAGGCCCTGGGAATTGGGTACTAGATGAGTATCTGTTGTCAGCCTTTGTGGATGGCGCGGAGATTGTGGCTTATGCAGATGATAGTTCCTGAATTAGAGGAATGAACTGAAGCTTCCTTAACCCAATTGATTAATTTGGCGAATCTCCCTAAGCTTCAGATCTCTGAGCAAATGTCCATAGCCGCTCTTCTGGGGGAACACCTCAGTTGGACTAGACCGCCAGTTTGCAGATCTCGGGAACTTCTCTCTTATAGTGGTCAGAAAAACCATCTATATGGGTGTATGCCAAAAGGAGTGAATGACTTTAGTAGAGCATGCATCTTACCTTAGAGACAAAGTGAAGAGGTTGAATGCCAGGCACCAGCTAGTTACTCGCGTGGACCGAGGCATAAAGGAGGCACCCTCCACCTTGTTCATGGTAACACCTTTATCCCAATCCTGACGTACGCGGCTGGGGCTTGGAGGCATACGGAACATTCACATGTCCGAAGGACATGTCAATTCTATTTCTTTCTGTGGGGGACCCTTAAATCTATCATGCATGAATCGCTTGTGGATGAATGGCCCAATGGCTGAATGGTCAAAAGGACAACAGAACATAACACTACGCCATATTCCACTCCCTATATACTTTTAAATCTCTGGCCCCCACAGAGTACTGAGATATACAACGCAGAGATGGGGGTAACACCTGGTGCCCTCAGGCAACTAACACACTTTACACTTTACTTTGTCCAAAGGATACTGTTGTCTGCTCAGCGTTTTGCTCTCTCGGGCATCACCACAACTTGCAGAGCCTGTCCACTGACACGCTTTGCATGCTCGCTTGGAAAATGCTGGCTGAGCTGGTCAAATTTGTACTATACCCTTAAGAGGGGAATCCCTAGGCAGATTTTGGCCTTAGGTTGAGCCCGGTGGGGCCGACTGCTGGACCGCCTGATTCGACACTCGAACGAAGGCGAATCAATGATGAATTGGAGACAGTCTGGAAAATGCAGTGGACCAATTTTGAGAAACGTCATCATCTTTACTTATGCCTTTGTTCTTGCTGTGAGTCTGCGCGGTAGCACAGTGCTATCGTCACCGTCCTCCCCACACTGGTGGAAAAGGCCCGGGTTCGAACCTCGTCGATGACACAAGGAACTTTAATGAGCTTTTTTCATTCCGTGGCCGAGTTAGTCGGTCTCAGGCGTAGATGGCAAGGTTTGTCCCCAGAAACTGGGGTTTTTTTGTCCAGCAAAACAGACAAACCGGCCAGAGAACACATGCGATTTACAGACACAAATATGGGTTTATGTATTACGTAAAAAAATTATTATATTATGGGAAACTCTAATATAATAATTTTTTGTTCATGCTGTGAGCTGACGACGAGATTCTTGGCTCCAGTTTGGGCTGGCAGCGTGTTCCCTTCTCATGGGGCATGGCCTGAAGTCAAGGCTGTTCCAGTTGGGGTTGTTCTTGTTGTTGTAAAATTTGTTGGTGCATCAGCAACTTAGGCTATAATGCACAATAATTAGGGTTGTCTCCGACTGAGTTATGTGCTTGTGGAGAGCCGGAGACCAGCCTCCACATAGTATTGAATTGTCCACTATATGTGGATATTAGAGTGAGACTGGAGTGAGGGACGCTCGCTCTCTCTGCCTCTACTCTGGAAGAGCTCTTTGTTGATAGACACAAATTCATTTATTTTGTAGAATTTGTTAAAGTCACTTTTGTTAGAAAAAGGGCGATGCCCATCTAGAAGTAGGCCCTATCTCCTCGTGGTGAGGGCGATAACTCGTAACGTGGAGTGTGATTGGACCGTCCCCGCCACGAGGCTAAATGGTCGAAATTAAAATTAATTTACTTTGCTTTGTCTTTTGTGTTGACCAGTTGGGTCTTTGTGTTTTGTTAAATTTACCTACTGCACTAGTAGAGTTGAAAACACGAATGAGAACCACGTCGCCTATGGGTGACAACCCGGGTGGCGATTCGAGATAGAAGTTCATCAAATGACAAAATAATTGGCTGTCTGTGCGGTAGCACAGCGGTATCGTCACCGTCCTCCTCATACCGAGTGGAAAAAGGCCCGGGTTCGAATCCTGTCGATGACGCGAGGAACTTTCCTCGGTTTTTTCACTCTGAAGCTTTGTTAATCGGACTCAGGCGTAGATAGCAAAAATTTTACCACGTCCAGCAAAGCATGCAATTCGACCAGAAAACACACCAATTCACACCAATTCTTCATCTACCCATACGCAATGCGTATGGGTAGATGAAGTAACTTTCGGGTAACCCTAATAAAAGGTTTTTAAATCATTGACAGAATACCATGTGCAATAAATCTGAAAAATCATTGACAGAATACCATGTGCAATAAATTTGAAAAATCATTGATAGCATACCATGCTATATACCGTTCCCCCCAAGTCTGTAGATTATTCCAAGGCTGTTTATCCCTGCAAGATATTTAAAAGTATGAAATCTTAGTTGCCATTTTTCGGACCATCAAAATTTGGTCCGAAGAGGTTTTTTCCTCCAAACCAGGAATTCATGCAATTTACAGACACAATACACATGGGTAGATAAAATAACTTTCCGGGTGACCCTAATGATATCCCACCAACGTCTTGCACTGGATATGATGGGGTCCCACAATTCATTCTTAAGAGCGTTAGTGTATTCATCATTGATGCACTCCTAGGTATCTTCAATGGAATCCTCACAACCCAAAGTTTCCCAACAGCCTGGAATCAATATATTTGGTGGAGGAGAACCAGGGTATGTCTGCCGGGAGCAACTATTGATGATGTCACCAACAGACTGTCAGATTTTAAAGGGGGTAAAGAAAATATTATTATTCATGTGGGGACAAACGATATTAAACGTACACGATCTGACGATTTGTTGGAAAAATACAGAACCATGCTGAGGAAATGTCGCGAGCTAGGCCATAATGTCTATGTGTCTGCAATTCTGCCCAGACACGATAGGAGGGATTATATGTTAAGAGCCTTGTGGATTAACTCAAGACTTGAAGGAATCTGCAAGGCTTTAGGGGGTAAATTTCTATCAGCATGGCCCACACTTGTAGGTAGAAGGAATTTGTTTTGTAGAGACGGGATACACTTAAACAAAGGTGGTGCAAAGGTTTTTGCCAGTATTATTGAGGATACCTTAAAGGTTCAGGGAAACTGCTAGTTAGGGGGGATGTGGGTAATACTGACACGCGTTTATCTGATAATATTGGTCAAAGTAACTCTTGCACATACCTCAAGAGTTCTTATCTGTTACCCCAACTGGACGTATTATCTAGATGTTCTGGGGGCACAAACGTTTCACGTGGGCGGGTAGCTAATGCCAGGGAAGAGAGCCTAAAAAACTTCAAGGGTTGTGTTAGGGTTGTTAAATATACAAGAACAGTAAATCTTAATTGTTTATACAGTAACGTTAGAAGTGTCGTCAATAAAATGAGCGAATTCGAACTGCTGGTTAAAACAAGTAACGCGGACATAATAGGGCTTACAGAGACGTGGTGCCACCCGGAAATTGGGGATGATGAGTTTCAGTACGGCTTGTATAATGTATTTAGGAAGGATAGGTTAGATAGAAGGGGTGGTGGGGTAATGCTTCTTATCAGAAGCAGCCTGAGTGCGACGATAGCTTTCCCGGATTCAGACGTTTCACATGCTAGTATAGAGTCTGTATGGTGTGAGATAGTTGGAAACAAAGGTATAATGCGAGTAGGAGTAATCTACAGACCAGGTGATTGTGAAGATTATGACAAAAGCCTCTACATGCAAATGGAATGGGCAAGTAAGCGTCAATGCCTTATTATGGGTGATTTCAATCTGCCTCTAATTGATTGGAGTAAATGGGAAGGAAACTCGACATGGGGAACAAAATTTTTAAATCAACTAGATGACTGTTATTTGTATCAACATGTCAGGGAAAATACTAGAGAAAAGAATATCCTAGACCTCATCATCACACATGAATCAGATGACATAACAGGGCTGACAGTAGAGGAACCAGTAGCAGGAAGTGATCACGGAGTTCTACGGTGGATGATGACGAGAGAGGTAGCAGAAGTAAAAGGCAAAGGAATGGGTTTTAATTTCAGAAAAGGAAATTACGATGCCTTAAGGTACTACATGGCCTCTATTCACTGGGTAGATATCGCGCAGAGAATGAATACAATTGAACTGTGGTACGCTTTTAAAACATTAATCACAGATGCCTTGAATGCGTATATACCATTAAAAAAATACTCCACGAGGAGGGTTCCAAGTTGGATGACTAGTGAAGTTGCCGCATTACTTGAGCAGAAAAAGGTGGCATGGAAAGGTTACAGAACAATAAAAAGTACTGAAGCCTATAACAGCTACAAGGTGATGTGTAATAGAGCCACAGAAAAGGTTCGACAGGCAAAGGCAGTTTATGAGAAATCACTAGCAAACAGAGCAAAGAGGGGGGATAAAGAATTCTTCACATATATAAATGCCAAGAAGAGCAGGACAAACCAGATCGGACCTTTATGTAAGGGAAAGGGGATAGTAATAAATACACCAGCTGCCGTTGCAGATGAACTCAACAGTTATTTTGCATCGATATTTACAAATGAAAAGCCTTTTGTGGCAAAGGGAAATTGTGGGAGCGAAGTTAAAAAATATGTAATTAATGATATTGAAATTTCGCAAGATTATTTAATGAAAAAACTTTCGAGCCTACAGACCAGTAAGGCTCCTGGAGTTGATGGAATATACCCTATAATCTTAAGAGAGGCGGCAAGCGAGTGCATTGAACCATTGAGGCTAATTATGCGAGCATCATTAGACTCTGGGGAGATTCCCTTGGATTGGAAAAGTGCAAATGTATCTCCCATACATAAGGGTGGCTCTAAAAGTGAAGTTGGAAATTATCGACCTGTCAGTCTGACTTCAGTAGTAGGGAAAATCATGGAGGCAATGATCAAGGGTGGAATTCAGGATCATTTGGATCGAATTGAAATTCTCAAGGATACTCAGCATGGTTTCGTAAAGGGAAAATCATGTTTAACAAATCTGGTTCGCTATTTCGAAAGGGTCACTCACGAGCTGGATTTAGGGAATAATTTCGACATTGTTTATTTAGATTTCAGCAAAGCTTTTGACTCAGTCCCACATGAGCGGTTGCTTTATAAGCTGGAACAGGTTGGAATCACTGGGAAAATCCTTAGATGGATAGAAAGATGGCTTCAGGGCAGGAGGCAGAGGGTTGTGATAAATGGCTATTCCTCAGATTGGGTTGATGTAAGAAGTGGGGTTCCCCAAGGATCAGTATTAGGACCACTGTTGTTTTTAATTTTCATAAACGACATTGATGAAGGGATAGAGGGCGTGATGTCTAAATTTGCAGATGATGTTAAAATTGGGAGAGTAGTTAATGATCACTGTCAAGCTGAGCTTCTTCAGAGAGACCTAGATAGACTTCAGGAATGGTCAGAAAAATGGCAGCTGTGCTTTAATCCAACAAAGTGTAAGGTATTACACCTGGGAAACAGTAATCCCAAAAAAACTTATTCACTTGGTGGAGTTCAACTAAAGCCAGTACTGGAGGAAAGGGACTTGGGTGTTACGATACGGTCAGACATGAAATTCTCTGAGCATTGTAAACAGGTTGCAAGGAAGGCCCATGGTGTCCTATCAATGATCTATCGAACTTTTGCAAGTAGAGATAGGGACGTGATAATCCCATTATATAAGGCTTATGTTAGACCACACTTGGAATACTGTGTTCAAGTATGGAGACCGCACCTGAAGAAAGACATCGAGCTTCTTGAAAGGGTGCAAAGAAGGGTAACTCGCCTGGTGAGATCGGCAAAAGGGCGTCCTTATGAAGAAAGACTTCGAATATGTGGGTTGCAGAGTTTGGAAACTAGACACCTTAGAGGAGATTTGATTGAGGTGTTTAAGGCTCTGAGAGGCATCAGTAAAATGAATGAGGACAAAATTTTCAAGATTATAAATGATGCTAGAACTAGGGGACATAAATTCAAGTTACGGGGGGAAATGTTTAGATTGGATTGCAGGAAGTTCTATTTTAGCCAGCGAGTTATAAATTACTGGAATAAGTTGCCTTCATGGGTGGTAGAGGCCGAGAGTTTGGGGAAATTCAAAGGTCATCTGGATAGTACTTTCGGGTAAGGGAAGCACATAGGATGATAGGTTTAATTTCCTTTTTATTTATTTTTTATTTTATTAATTATTATTATTTAGTTATTTATTTTTATTTTTTTGTTTTTATCATTGTTTTGTTCGGATTTATTTTTTTTAATTTATTTTTTATTTTTTTATTTTTTTTTTTTTTGGCTGGTGCAGCATAAGCCATAGGCTTTCTTGCACCATGCGGCCGTTACTAATACTAATACTAATACTAATATTGTCCGACCAATCCCCAAAACACAAGGAGCGACATCAATTTCACAATTCAGGCCAATAATGAAAGCCTCATGTCTCCTCAAAGTCATGGAGAAGTGCCTTCTTCCTATCCTAACCAACCAGGTTCTGCCATGTGAATCACCATACATTCACTATGCCTTGAAACGCAGATCCACCATTACAAACCTATTGCAAACCACCAACACCATTCTGGGGGCTCTACAAGATAGGGCTGAGATGGCAATTGTTTATCTGGATATCCAGTCTGCATTCGACAGTATAGACATCCAGCCCCTCCTGCAACTTTGTGAGGATGGATACCAGATAAAAGGCAATATACTGGAATTCTTGAAGTCGCTACTTACGACCAGGGTCCTTCACTTGACTGTGAATAAAAAATCTTTCACAAGGAAAGTTTGTGTAGGTGTACCCCAGGGCGGAGTTCTCTCAGGGCTCCTCTTTACGGCTGCCATCCACCCATTCCTGTGTCAGCAAACAGAATTTATCAGTTATGCAGACGACTTGAAGCTCCTCTGTCGGATCAACGGAACCGCCCGACCTGATTCTGTTTCTGGAAACATTACCAACAGCCTCAAGAATCTGATTACATACTTGGCACAGTTCTCTCTTAAGATAAATCCAAAAAAATCTGCACAAATGGTATTTTCCCTCAAATCAATCCCATCGCAACTAAACCTGGAAATCCACGGAACCCCCATCACCCCAGTCATCAAGCACAAAGATCTCGGCGTTATATTCGACCCTAAACTCAGTTTCAAACACCATGTTGCAGACATTCACAACAAGGTCTGCAGAGCAAGATGGCTTGCCAAACAACACCTCCTTCATGTCACAGAGCCTGAGTACACGCTCCAATACATATACCAGTTTCTGCAGCCAGTCATCACCTACGGGTCAGAAATCTGGGCGTCGGCAACGAAAACCACGCTAAAAACCATCGCATCTGATGAGTACTGGCTTATTCGGTGGGTCCTCTTCAAGCATAAACTGCCACCACTTATACATACTTCAGATATCACCCAACTTCTAAATTACAGAAAAGTCTCCAAACGGATATTTGCCCTCCGCCTGCTTGTGACAATTAAAATGATAGCGGGTGAAGTCAATACGCCAATTTTCTGGCAGATGTGCAATTGGAGGATCCCACCAAAACCCTTAAGAGCCCTCCCCTCTCTGCAGGCTGTGGCGTGGAGGCTCAGAATAGGGGATAGATTCCTGCCCATGGAGATGCTCCACAATGTCCAGGAGATGGATGTGGACTACAAAAAGTTCATAGAGGACAAACCGTACAGAAGACGCATCATCAGGGACCAGCTTTCGTCTTCAACCGAGTGACTGTCATCGTCCTTTCATGTGTCTTCATTTCACATGTTAATATTAATTTTATATGTAAAATATGTAATTATACGTTTTATGTCCTAATACATGTTTTAAGTAATTTTTCCTGTATAAGTTATTTAATGTTAAACCCCTAGCATTGTCGCTGTTGTGGGTATTATTGCATCAGGCAATCATGTAACCAATCACTGCCTGCAATAAAGATATATATATATAATAATTTTTTTAATGGAAGCAGTTTCAGGAGACAGGAACCATTACAAGAAGAGCTGGCCAAGGTTGTACGTGAAATATGCCAAGTATAACAGAATGCTGTGTGCTTCTATCGGACAAAACCCTATGATGTAGTCATCAACTTTCTCTTGAGATTGCTGCAGCCACAGGTGAAAACGTTTCCAACCGGACTGTTAAGAAGGCTCAATTCAAGTGGACTCTACGCAAGAAAGCCTGCAGGTTGTATCCCATTAACCTCGTTTGTGCGCACAGTGGTACGTCACCGGCCACCCCACACTAGGTGGAAAAAAGGCCCAGGCTCGAATCCCAGCGAATTACGGCGGGAATTTAATAGGCTTTTTTTTCACTGAGTGGCTGAGTTAGTCTGTCTCAGGCGTAGTCGCATAGATAGCAAGGTTTTTATTCTCACAGTTCAGGGTTATTCATCCAGCAAACAGACAAATCGACCAGAGAACACGCAATTTACAGGCACAATACATACATAGTTTAAATTACATTTCCAGGTGACCCAAATAAAATAGTTTAGTTTAGTTTATCCCATTAACCTAAAACCACCGTAGAGCTCGTCGAAAGTAGTGCCATGACCATGTGATTTGGAGCCCTGACAAATGGGGCACAGTTCAGTTCTCTGATGAGCCCCGTTTTAGCATACAAACAGATTTTAGATGTTATTTCGTTTGGAGACAACTAGGAATGTGATACCATCCCTCCAACTTCAGAGAAACGACAATTACAGTGGATGCGGTGTTCTCGTGTGGCGTAGAATAATGTTCAAGGGCTCAATCTCACTTCATGTTTTTGATAACTGCGCAGAGTACCGAGAACAGATCGTCGAACATCGGGTAGAATTTCTCGCAGCATGGTCTGTGGTTGTTAACAGGAGAGACTTCTTCTACAGGGATGGGATACACTTAAATAGAAGGGATGCAAGAATGTTTGCTGGTGTTATCGAGGCAGTGTAAGGTAGGTCGGAAAACTGGTAGCTTTGGGGGTTTCACAGACTAATAGATTAACAGTAGCTGCAGGCAGGAGTGAAAGTGATTCTTGCACTGCTTCTATTAGAATGAGCAGCAGCCTGGAAGGCGGAGTGATGGGAGTTTCATGGACTGGTGGGAGTCGTCATGGAACAAATAACTACATGGGCTGTGATAGGGTAACTAAGAGTAAGAACAGGTGCATGTATACTTGCATGAACACCAATGCCAGGAGTATAGTAAATAAATTTGATGAATTTGAAGTGTTGGTCAAGACATCACAGGCGGATATTGTTGGGATATCGGAGATCTGGTGTCATACAGTTAAAAACAATGCAGAATTGAAATTTGGGGATTACAATGTGTACATAAAGAATAGACAGGACAGGAAGGTTATGCTGTTAGTAAATAAACACATAAAATCTAAGGAAGTGCATAGATGGACAGTGTAATGTTGAGTCAGTTTGGTGTGACAAAGCACTGGGAAAGCAAAAATTATTAGATTAGCATTATGTTATAGGCCTAATGACTCTAATGAATACAACAAACAATTATACAGAGAAATAGAGTTGGCCTGTTAATCAAAATGTCTTAAAATTGGGGATTTTTAACTTCCCAGATATTGACTGTGGGTTGGTCACGCACACACTAGCAAAACTTTTGTGGATTTATTGGATGATTGTTTTCTGCAGCAGCATCTTCGAGGAACAACCAGAGAGAGTAATACTCTTGATCTGGTTATCAGCAGTGATTATTCATGCATTAAGGATTTGCAGATAACGGAACCACTAGGTGGCAGTGATCACAGTGTACTGACGTGGGATTTACTTAAAGATATAATTACTATCAAAAGTAAAGGAAAGGGTTTTTGCTTCCGTAAAGGTGAGTACAGTGGTCTCAGACAGTTTTTAAATTCTATACATTGGGATCAACTGATGATATTACCAACAGCAAATTCTAAATGGAAGCATTCAATAATTCAACTTAGATGCTACTAGGCTTTTCATACCGATTAAGAAATGGATGTCAGATGAACTAATGAGACTCGTAACAGAGAAGAAAAATGCATGGGATGCATATAAAATTTCAGGCGACACAGATGTCTATCGTAGGTATGAGCCTGTAATTAAGTCACAAAGGAAGTTAGGAAAGTGAAAGCAGATTACCAGAAGCCTTTGGCAAAGGATGCAAAGAAAAAAGCAAGGACTTCTTTACTTATATAAACTCTAGAAGGAAGGGGTTGAACCAGATCAGTCCACTTGATATCGAAGGTTCGATTGTCGATGATCCTGCTCAGATAGCTGATAAACTGAATGAGTATTTTGCATCTACATTCACACATGAGGAATTCTGTAGGGAAGTGGAGGACATAAGCTTATTAAACACTAACAGGGAGCTTAATGATTTATAATAAATGAGAGAAAAGTGGAGGATAAATTGTTGAAGATAAACATAAGAAAGGCACTATCCAGTTATATTAAAGGAGGCAGCAAATGAAGTAATCAAATCCTCAGCCATAATTATGAGAGCATTCTTGGAGTCAGGGGAAGTCGCCACGGACTGGATATGTGTCCCCAATTCACAAAGGGAGCTCAGAGGGTGACGCGAGTAATTACAGACCTCTTAGTTTAACTTCTGTTCCGGCGAAAATAATGTTGTCGCTGATTAAAGACTGCAATAATAATTCAGAGAAAGCATGGATTTGATAAGGGAAAGTCTTGTGTGACAAATTTGATTGGATACTACGATGTGGTTACAAAGGAACTGAATGCAAGAAATAATTTTGATATCATAGACTTGGATTTCAGGAAAGCTTTTGATACTGTTGCTCATGAAAGACTACTGTACAAATTTCGGTAGTATGGTATTAAGGGCAAGTTGCTACAATGGATAAAAGGGTGGTTGAGTGGGACACGGCTGAGAGTGGAAATCGATGGACGCTGCTTTTCGTGGACTAAAGTTATTTGTGGAGTCCCCCAGGTTTCGGCGTTGGGCCCACTGTTGTTTTGTATATTTCTCAATGATTTTGATAAAGGTATGTCAGACTTAATGTCCAAGTATGCAGATGATACAAAGGTTGGCAGGGTTGTTAATGACAATAATGGCATTGTGGTACTGCAACAGGATCATCTAGGAAAGTTGGGCAAATGGGCTGATAAGTGACAACTGAAGTTTAACATTGACAAATGCAAAGTACTGCATATGGGTGAAGTAATCCCAGAGAAACGGTGTTGTTGTTGTTGTTATTTGGTTTTTAGGAGCATTAGCAACTAAGGCCATATTGCTCCGGGGATATGCGGTGGTTATTCCCTGACCTTTCCGCATCCTCGTATTTGGTCACGGGCTCGAATCCCGATCTAATCAAGAAGCGTGTGCTACGCACTGCCGCTCCTGCCCACCTGGCTACGGAGGCGCTGAGAGAAACTTACCAACTATCCAACTGTTGTAAAAAAAAAAAAACAAAAAAAACTATTATATTAAATTCATATGCCGTGCTGTGTCTCATGTTTGTCAATTGCGTGTGTTCGATGGTCGATTTGTCTTTTTTGCTGGATGAAAAACTGCAGTTTCTGGGGGAAACACCTATCTATCTATGCTTCAGACCGAATAACTCAGTCACGGAGTGAAAAAAGCCCATTAAAGGTCCTCGCGTCATCGAGGGAATTCGAACCCGGGCCTTTTCCACCCGGTGTGCGTAGGACGGTGGCGATACCAGTGGTATCGCCACTGTACTACAGTCCAGAACCGTGTAGTACTGGAAAACCAAACTATTATTTTTAGGCCATCATAATAATTAAATTCATCTGCTGTGCATTGTATATTACATCTGTAAATTGCGTGTGTTCTATGTTTGCCTGTTTTTGCTGAACGAAAATCCCGAGTTGCCATGGAAAAAAAAAAAAAAAAAAAAAACTTTGCTGTCTACGCATGACACCGATTAACTCAGCCACGGAGTGAAAAAAGCCCATTAAAGTTCCTCGCACATCATTAACAAGATTCGAACGCGGGCCTTTCCCACCCGATGTGATGAGGACGGTGACAATACTACTGTGCTACCGTGAAGACATTGTGTGGTACTCCACTTAGGATGGCAGAATATGAAAAAGACCTGGGAGTAATTGTGCAGTCAGGTATCAAGATATCTGAGCAGTGCACACAAGCTGCCAGAGGAGGTCATGGGGTATTGTTAATGATATACAGGAATTTTGATAGTAGGGAAAAGAGGTGATTATCCCTTTGTATAAGGCAATGGTTAGGCCATGCCTTGAGTACTGCGTACAGGTCTGGAGGCCTCATTTTAGGAAGGATGTAGCATTGCTTGAGCATGTACAGAGAAGGGCAACAAGATTAGTTAGGGGAACGAATGGGTCCTCTTACCAAGAATGGCTTAAATTCTGTAAATTGCAGCGTTTGGAGACTATCACCTGCGAGGTGATGTGATTGTGGTGTATAAGGCCTTGAATGGTTTGAGCAGGCTCAGTGCTGATGGGATTCTTCCTCTTGTTCAGAGTGCATAAATACAAATTTAGGAAAGATAGTCGTAGAATAGATGTGCCGAAATTTGTCTTTAGCCACTGGGTAGTTGATTCTTGTAACAAACTTTCATTTGTCATTGTGGAAGTTGAAAGCTGAAATAAATTCAAACAGGAACTGGAGAAACGTTAGAATGAATGAATGTGTGAAATGTTTTTTTTTTTTTTTGTGACTGATGCTACATAAGCTTTCTTTCTTGCATCACATGCCTCTAATATTCATATGTTGAAATTAGCGGACCCCAGGGTTTTCCCCATTAGCCTACATGCCTCTAATACTACTATTATTACTACTACTAACCCTATGTGCGACATTTTAGGGGTGCGATTGACTCAGTTTTGTTTATATACACGACGATGCCACACCACGTAGAGCTCAAGTGGTCGGAGAATACCTTGAAACAAGATATCCAACGGCTGCCGTGGCTAGCACTATCACTAGACTTAATTTCGATCGAACATGTGTGGGACGCCCTTGGGCGTCGCATTGCACAACTACGTTCAACTCCCTGGTCACTTGGTGCGTTAACGTCTGCGCTAGTGAAAGAAATGGGTTTGTTGCAACAGAATCTTATAGAGACCCTTATATCGAGCATGGTTCATTGCTGTCAGGTATATTTAGCCGTTGCAGGGAATCATACTCCGTACTAATGTCATGTGACCACTTTTTTGGAGCATCTTGTATCGACTTGTGTATTGTGACCTTTTTGATAATTCTTATACAACCCATACAAATGTCCCTTACACCTGTCCGAAGTTTCTCGCTGTCTCTTCATTTCATCATTATTCGATGTTACACAGCCATACCAAATTCTGTCCCGCATCATCGCAAGTTGCACGAGTAACACCAGTTTTCGACGTTTTTTGTTAATTTTGTCGAGCAGTGTATTTGGTGGCTGTGGGAAACCACTGCCACCGCCAACGTAAGATCAGTTCTATGGAATCTTGTGGGAAGATATTTCTCATGACCATTCTGCATCGAAACACTGTCACATCGTAGGGATGTCGCAGTGCCGACCGGTGTTTGTTTCCGCAGGATTATGCTTCCATGCCATAACGCCAGAGTTGTTTGAATAAATTTCACGGCCATGGATTATGCATGAACGATTTCCCAATTCCCAGGACCACCTACGGGATGATCTAGAAGGCTAGGACCAGAGTGGCATGTCCCACATCAGTAGCCCCATTGGTCATTGTTGTGCTTGAGGAATGGAGGGTAATACCTCTACAATCTATCATTTTCGGTGGAAAGCTTATCCAGGAGGTTGGAAGGTGTCATAGCGGCCATGGCCCCAATGGATAACACAGTTAATATAACCACCGCCCTCCCTACACTGGTTGAAATACACCTGAGTTCGAATCCCATCGATGATGCGTGGATTTTTATGGGCCTTTTTCACAGGGTGGCTAAGTTAATCGGTCTCGGGCGAGGTAGCGTGGTTTTATCTCCAGGAAGCTCGAGTTTTTTGTCCAGCAAATATTAAATCGACCACGGAACGCACGCAGTTTAGAGACATACTATATACCGAGCAATATGACCTAAGTTGCTGATGCACCTAAAACCCAACAACAACAACATAGCGGCCATAGTGGGACCGATATACTATCGAAGTGAGTGGCGATGACATTAATGTGAAAACAACATGTGTCTGAATAATATCTGGAGGGTAGTGCAGGCTGTAGTATGCGCGATAGCACGGTGGTATCGTCACCATCCTCTGCACATCAGATGGAAGAGGCTCGAGTTCGAATCCTGTTAATGACGCGAAGAAATCTAAAGGAATTTTTTTCACTGCGTGACTGAGTTAGTCAGTATCAGGCGTAGATGGAAGGGTTCCCCCCCCCTCGAAACGAGTTTGTTTTCTCCAGCAAAACACACAAATCGACCAGAGAACACACGCAATTTGCAGACAATATAATAGTTTTAGTTTTTGAGTGTAGTCTGTAAGTTACTGTTTAGGGTTCTGGTCCTCTGATGTAAGACATTATATTCAGATATCTTAGTAACTCTCTGGTTGCTCCAACGACTCTGGGGGATTCACGCCCGCTAGTATGAATGGAGGCTGCATAAATCTGACCTTAATGAATGAAGCACTCTCGCGCGTAGCACAGTTGGTAGAATCGTCATCCTCCGCACACTGAGTGGAAAAGATCTGAGTTCGAATTCGATCGATGACGTGAGGAATTATTTTGGTTTTTTTTTCACAGCTTGGTTCAGTTAGTTGATCTCAGACGAGAGTTGTATAGTTTTTTCTCCCGGAAACGTGGATTTTTCATCCAATAAGTGGGCAAATTGACCACAGAACACATGCAAATTACAGGCATTGTATATACAGCTCAATATGGCCTAAGTCACTAGTGCGCATAAAACTATACAGCATACAAAAAACTAGATGGCTCACTGCTCTCATATGATAGATGAAACGTACAGTAATATTCCGATTTACGATAAAGTACGTTTCTGGGAAATTGTTTGTAAATGAAATAGTTTTATAAAATAACATCACTCTCTGTTACATCGGAAGCAACATTCTGTACATATAATCAGGGTCCTCGTTAGTATTAGTATTAGTATTAGTATTAGTAACGGCCGTATGGTGCAAGAAAGCCTATGGCTTATGCTGCACCAGCCAAAAAAAAAAAAAAAAAATCCGAACAAAACAATGATAAAAACAAAAATTAAATAAATAATAATAATTAATAAATAAATAAAAATAATAAAATGAAATAAAAATAAATAAAAAGGAAATTAATCCTATCATCCTATGCGCTTCCCTTACCCGAAAGTACTATCCAGATGACCTTTGAATTTCCCCAAACTGTCGGCCTCTACCACCCATGAAGGTAACTTATTCCAGTAATTTATAACTCGCTGGCTAAAATAAAACTTCCTGCAGTCCAATCTAAACATTTCCCCCCGTAACTTGAATTTATGTCCCCTAGTTCTAGCATCATTTATAATCTTGAAAATTTTATCCTCATTCATTTTACTGATGCCTCTCAGAGCCTTAAACACCTCAATCAAATCTCCTCTAAGGTGTCTAGTTTCCAAACTCTGCAACCCACATATTCGAAGTCTTTCTTCATAAGGACGCCCTTTTGCCGATCTCACCAGGCGAGTTACCCTTCTTTGCACCCTTTCAAGAAGCTCGATGTCTTTCTTCAGGTGCGGTCTCCATACTTGAACACAGTATTCCAAGTGTGGTCTAACATAAGCCTTATATAATGGGATTATCACGTCCCTATCTCTACTTGCAAAATTTCGACAGATCATCGATAGGACACCATGGGCCTTCCTTGCAACCTGTTTACAATGCTCAGAGAATTTCATGTCTGACCGTATCGTAACACCCAAGTCCCTTTCCTCCAGTACTGGGTTTAGTTGAACTCCACCAAGTGAATAAGTTATTTTGGGATTACTGTTTCCCAGATGTAATACCTTACACTTTGTTGGATTAAAGCACAGCTGCCATTTTTCTGACCATTCTTGAAGTCTATCTAGGTCTCTCTGAAGAAGCTCAGCTTGACAGTGATCATTAACTACTCTACCAATTTTAACATCATCTGCAAATTGAGACATCACGCCCTCTATCCCTTCATCAATGTCGTTTATGAAAATTAAAAACAACAGTGGTCCTAATACTGATCCTTGGGGAACCCCACTTCTTACATCAACCCAATCTGAGGAATAGCCATTTATCACAACCCTCTGCCTCCTGCCCTGAAGCCATCCTTCTATCCATCTAAGGATTTTCCCAGTGATTCCAACCTGTTCCAGCTTATAAAGCAACCGCTCATGTGGGACTGAGTCAAAAGCTTTGCTGAAATCTAAATAAACAATGTCGAAATTATTCCCTAAATCCAGCTCGTGAGTGACCCTTTCGAAATAGCGAACCAGATTTGTTAAACATGATTTTCCCTTTACGAAACCATGCTGAGTATCCTTGAGAATTTCAATTCGATCCAAATGATCCTGAATTCCACCCTTGATCATTGCCTCCATGATTTTCCCTACTACTGAAGTCAGACTGACAGGTCGATAATTTCCAACTTCACTTTTAGAGCCACCCTTATGTATGGGAGATACATTTGCACTTTTCCAATCCAAGGGAATCTCCCCAGAGTCTAATGATGCTCGCATAATTAGCCTCAATGGTTCAATGCACTCGCTTGCCGCCTCTCTTAAGATTATAGGGTATATTCCATCAACTCCAGGAGCTTTACTGGTCTGTAGGCTCGAAAGTTTTTTCATTAAATAATCTTGCGAAATTTCAATATCATTAATTACATATTTTTTAACTTCGCTCCCACAATTTCCCTTTGCCACAAAAGGCTTTTCATTTGTAAATATCGATGCAAAATAACTGTTGAGTTCATCTGCAACGGCAGCTGGTGTATTTATTACTATCCCCTTTCCCTTACGTAAAGGTCCGATCTGGTTTGTCCGGCTCTTCTTGGCATTTATATATGTGAAGAATTCTTTATCCCCCCTCTTTGCTCTGTTTGCAAGTGATTTCTCATAAACTGCCTTTGCCTGTCGAACCTTTTCTGTGGCTCTATTACACATCACCTTGTAGCTGTTATAGGCTTCAGTACTTTTTATTGTTCTGTAACCTTTCCATGCCACCTTTTTCTGCTCAAGTAATGCGGCAACTTCACTATTCATCCAACTTGGAACCCTCCTCGTGGAGTATTTTTTTAATGGTATATACGCATTCAAGGCATCTGTGATTAATGTTTTAAAAGCGTACCACAGTTCAATTGTATTCATTCTCTGCGCGATATCTACCCAGTGAATAGAGGCCATGTAGTACCTTAAGGCATCGTAATTTCCTTTTCTGAAATTAAAACCCATTCCTTTGCCTTTTACTTCTGCTACCTCTCTCGTCATCATCCACCGTAGAACTCCGTGATCACTTCCTGCTACTGGTTCCTCTACTGTCAGCCCTGTTATGTCACCTGATTCATGTGTGATGATGAGGTCTAGGATATTCTTTTCTCTAGTACTTTCCCTGACATGTTGATACAAATAACAGTCATCTAGTTGATTTAAAAATTTTGTTCCCCATGTCGAGTTTCCTTCCCATTTACTCCAATCAATTAGAGGCAAATTGAAATCACCCATGATAAGACATTGACGCTTACTTGCCCATTCCATTTGCATGTAGAGGCTTTTGTCATAATCTTCACAATCACCTGGTCTGTAGATTACTCCTACTCGCATTATACCTTTGTTTCCAACTATCTCACACCATACAGACTCTATACTAGCATGTGAAACGTCTGAATCCGGGAAAGCTATCGTCGCACTCAGGCTGCTTCTGATAAGAAGCATTACCCCACCTCCCCTTCTATGCAACCTATCCTTCCTAAATACATTATACAAGCCGTACTGAAACTCATCATCCCCAATTTCCGGGTGGCACCAGGTCTCTGTAAGCCCTATTATGTCCGCGTTACTTGTTTTAACCAGCAGTTCGAATTCGCTCATTTTATTGACGACACTTCTAACGTTACTGTATAAACAATTAAGATTTACTGTTCTTGTATATTTAACAACCCTAACACAACCCTTGAAGTTTTTTAGGCTCTCTTCCCTGATATTAGCTACCCGCGCACGTGAAATGTCTTTGCCCCCAGAACATCTAGATAATACGTCCAGTTGGGGTAACAGATAAGAACTCTTAAGGTATGTGCAAGAGTTACATTGACCAATATTATCAGATAAACGCGTGCCGTTTATCGTGAATGGAACCGAGTGAATATGGCCCGAATTCTAATCTCGTTAATCACATTGTGGGCTTTTTTTCACTCTTTGGCTGAGTTAGTTAGGCTCAGGCTAGGAGAGCAATATGGTTTTTCTTCCAGCAAAACAAGCAGACCGAATGGAAAACACACTCAATTTATGGATATAATACACATTGGGTGGATGTGGTTGTTCTAGTTTAATCTTAATACATATAATCAGCGCTGGGAGGTATATTAACGCCAAGTGGCCGAATACTGAATATGTGCCGTACCAATGCCCTGTCTGTATTTTTCTATGCATTATTACTCCCCTGACTCTACTGTGTGTGGGAAAAAAAAGCGCTCTGTCTGCTTACCTTTTGTTCCGGTAATGGAAAAGTGTACAAATAAAAGTCACGATGGTAATTGAGCGATCAACATAAAAGTACACTTTTACGTTGCCTGTTTTACGTTGCCACTTACGTCGCCTGTTTAAATTTCACTTTCTAACACAAAATACGATGGTATTATTGTAAGCTATGTCAACATGAGAGCCTTGTTGAATTTAGGCTCTATATCTCAGGTAATGCAAATTGAACACAACCTTTTCTTGTTTCGGTGGGAAGACAGAAACTGACATTCAGACCAGGACTCAGAATGGATTTAAACGCTGTCCCGGTTTGTCGTACGCATCTGTAATGTCATGCATACGCGTTAACTTCTGTTCTATTATCCTGACGTGCGTTGGCGATCTGATGCTCTAAGTCTGAATCTACCATTCAAGAAATTGCATATCTAATTGGTTGTTAAAAGTGAAACGTATGTGAAGGTTTATTAATGAAGACTATTTATTCTTAAATTCAGTTATTCATAAATGAAAAGTATTTATTTTATTGGAATACTTTTTTGACAGAAGCACTCTGTATTGACTTAATGCAATAAAAAAATATTGATTGATTGATTGATTGATTAATGTATATCTCTTGGGTTGCATGGAAGTACTTAAATAAAAGTTGATATAGAAAATTCCACTATAAATTTTTTTTCACGTAGTAAGACTTTCCAATTTCTAGCTCTGAATCGAGACCTTTCCGTGTTGCGACAGGGCGATATTTTCTTCTTTGGTATACAATTCAAGTATATCTGGCCGTATAAATGAATTGCGGACCAAGCCCAAGGACCTGAATTGTGACAACCGAATTGCAGATCAACAGAAGGATTGGATGCGAATATTAAGGAATTATAATGCATCCGTTTGTTTTTGTTAAAACATGGCTCACGACCAACAGTTTTTTTGTTTAGATACAAACCATAAAAACTCAAATATTCTATATTATTTGAATTTATTTAAATGCGAAACATTTTAAACGAACTGAAATCTAGTGATTACCCTTTCCTATAATTATTGAGCTGATCATTTAAAATTTTCTGACGACATCGAACAGCCTTATTTTTTAAAAACTGTGGGCTCTTTTTTTTTTTTTTCGGAGATACCCTGGCACTTTACGTGTCGGTTTCGGAATTTTTCAAAATTTTCAGAATAAATTTGGATGCATTCCGTAAAAGCTGGCATTGTATTAGGAATGAAAACTTTCACATGCGGAAAGGAAAACATTTCACATGCACTTTGCTTCTGCCCATATGTTGGGAGGAACAGTATCATTTTATGCGATATAATTTTAGAATAAGTAATCAGCCATTTTAATTGTGGCTTCCACCTTGTGACTGAATTTCCTCAAAATCAAAGTGAATCAGCCTCCAACTTCATGAGGAGGAAAACTGACAGACCAAACAAACAGCGCATCCATTTATCAGCTTGGCTGTCCTTCTTTCTATGTTCACTTTCTAGGCCTAAAATTTGGATTTTCCTGAACATGCTTGTCTCAAATGAAATCTGCAGCCCATCACTGCTGTATTTGGCCAAGTGATAAATATATTGTTGTGGTTCTCAGAGCCTTCTCAAAGTCTATGTGACGAAAATTACAAATCAAATTTTCGACACATTTCACTTCACAGCGTAACAAAAAGTGTTTTGTGTGATATTTCTGGTTTGTCTGATAACAAACAGAACGCCATTGGGACATGGTGCCCGTTTCAATATATATGTAGCGTAAAAAATTGCAAAAAATATTTCGTACAGTACCGAAAAGTATCATTTAAATAATTTTTTTCGTCGTTACGAAAGTGCTTCATATTAAATTCACATGATAAAACTGAAATTCTGTGCTCTTTGCCATTGATCAATAAAAATGGGTCCCCTTTATTGGTCTTTTGTTTCAAACCATCCAGCGTTTCCATAACTTCCTTAGCAATTTTTGTCAGTTTTGCCTGCGGTTGCCTTCTTTTGTAGTATATGTATAAGACAAAGATCTCTTTTTCATAATTGTATCGAAAAACCTGTAAACCAAGTATAATTTTTAAATTTTGATTTAGAAGAAATAAATGATACAATTGACGCTTGGCGCTCTTTCGGTAGTACGATTGGTAGAATCTCTGTTCTCTCCACATCGACTGGAAAAGATCGAGTTCGAATCTCGTCGATGAGGGGAGGAAATTTTCGTAGGTCTTTCTCACCACATTGGCTCTGTTAATTTGTCTCAGGCGAGGGTAACATGGTTCCCCCCCCCTGGAAACTCGAGTTTTACGTGCAGCAAACATCAAGTAGACCACAGACGCAAGTCACAGGCATAATATACACGGCACAATATGGCCCAAGTTGCTTAGCACATAAAATCATACAAAATTAGATCAGAATACATTAATTTTCTTTTCTGCTTTATGTGGCAATGATTTTCGTCTTTCTATTTATTTTATTTATCCTCTTGTGCTTGTCTGTCTTTTGGCTGATGAACTGACAATCTGTCGATTAATTTTCTTTTCTCCTTTTTTTGACAATGAGTTTCGTCCCTTCTTGATATCAAATTTTTCTCAACAATTGTAAAAATTTTGGCAGTGCACTGTTTTTTTTTTTTTTTTTTTTTTTTTTTTTTTGCAGCTCCAGATCTCGCCACTTTTTAACTCTGTTTACTTGTTAAATTCAAACCTGTCCCCAACAATAAAGGTTTGCCCTTTCGTTTCAATATTTGAGTACTCATTTTTAACTACGAGCGTCTTATCGAAAAGGAGTTGATTATCATGATGACGCTGTTAGAAAACTGACACTAGAATAGTGACTACATTAGAAAACTATCACCCTCCCCTCTTCCCCTCAATTGATTATTTCTTTATATTCTTTTATACGGAAAATATCACTGGCCACCCGCTGAGTTTCAGGAAGGGTTAGTCCCCAATTCAATGCCTACATCTGGTGAATATGGGTTTGACACACCCAGGGTCCTGAGCTGGATATCATCAGTCTTCTCTTTCTTGGTGATTCCTTTCTACTTCTCTCTCTCTTAGGGTAACTCGGGAATTTTTTTTTTGGATGGTGCAGCATAAGCCTCAGGCTTCCTTGCACCATATGGCTATTTTTATTTTATTTTATTTATTTACATAAATACAAAAATACATAAACAGAAACACTCTCTATTTACAATCATTCGAACATGTGTAAAAAGCTCCAGCAGAAAATGGAGCTTCTCTTACAAAATTGTAAAATGCAACAAAACTCTCAAGACTCAAAAGTAAAAGAAATTCATATATGCACACTCAATGACATTTATGTATGTGTGTATGTATGTGGACTGTTTATAGCGGCTCCAGAACCTGGGTCCATCCCTGCAAATTTTCTCTGTCTTGACTACAGAATCTGTGTAAACAGGGCCTGAAATGTGAGCAGCCAACACCTGGGCAACTGCTACCTGATGCCCATCCCAAGGCACGTGGATCCGGGCGTAATCTATTATCTGCGCCTCAGTAGTGCGGTAAAATCCCCCATCCACTGGAGGTAGAACAATACCAATGGATGCCAGCAGTCCCGTACTCAAGATGCCCAGTCCTCAGTACCAGCAGAAAGAAAAAAAAAATTAATAATAACAAAAAAACCATATGGCTAATAATAATCTTCTTCAATAGGAGTGTTTCCATTTACAATGGGTTTCCTCAGCCTACAAGTTATTTTTTGTAGGAATTTTTTCCCGCCATACAGTGCGGTTCAAGGTGTCTTGGTCGGTTAAGCCTCGGGCTGTCATGCACTCCCGTACTCCATCCATCCATCCATCTCCTCCTAGGTCTTCCTCTTCTCCTTCTTCCAGGATAGCCTTTGGATATCTGGTTTCTTGCATCCGTTTTACATGTCCATACCATGTTAAACGCTTTTCTTTGATAGTGTCAATAATATTCTTTTTCACTTCCATTTTCTCTCTTATGTCTTCATTCCGTTTTCAGTCTCTTCTAAAAGTTCTTGCTGAGCCTCTCCAAAAATCCATTTCTCTGGAAAGCAATTTGTTTTCCACTCGCCTATTCAATGTCCAGGTTTCCGCTCCATACAATAGAAGACTTTGTAAAATCGTTTGAAAAATAAATTTCTTATTCTTCTTCTTCTAATAATAATAATAATAATAATAATAATAATAATAATAATAATAATAATAATATCACCAGTGTATCTGGGGATTAAATAAATAAATACTCTTTTATTGTACAACGATAAAAAGGACACTACTGTTGTACAAGCCCTTCATAGCCAGAAGGTTGAAAATGGTAATTATAACCATAAATAATCAAATATACAAATTAAAGGTTACTGGTCCACAGTTCAATAATGCCGCATCTAGACGTTTGAAATTCTTGACATGGCTGTTTGTTTAAGAACCGTAAAAGTTGATAACACTTGAGCTAGACAATAAACTTTCGAGATCGCGAATTTGACTGTCCAGGAGGCAATAAATATATTTTTTAATTGTAAATTTTACGGTGCACCAATAGATGGCGCCAAATGCTTATTGTAAAGGGTAAACAAACAGATGCTCGGAAAGTAACAGATGTTGAAACCTGTGAAGTATGTTCGTTATTTATACTTAGTTTTAATCCATAAAATCGTATGTGTGATTTAAAAAATGATCGTACAATACCAGTAAGTTTCTAGTGTGCACCTGTTTCCTCCATTTGCATGCAATAAACTTTTATAAAATTTAATTTCTGTCAAAATTTGATTTTCGTTGTCTTTTGTTCACATAATTTCGCCTTAAATGAACCAGAATGAGTTCGTTTCGTTCTTATGGAATATTAATGCCTCAAAGAAATTACAGCAGTAAGTTGGTAAACTTTTTATGCTTGAAGTGTTAGATATAACAATGAAGAGCATGTCTAATTGGTTGTTAAAATGCAACCTAAAACGGTAAAATGTGTATGTATAGCATATCAAACGAACAAAAAGTTTTAAGAATGAAGAATGGGAGCACATAAAAGGAGGCACGAAAAATTCATAAAATACAGAAAATTCACCCATTAAATTGGTAATATCGGGAGTATTTTTAAGAAGGTGATTTAAGTGTTGAGATGAGTAGCTATGGACTAGTAAGTTTGACTTTTATATAGAGTTGCCCTGGGCGGTATTTACCATTGTTCCGGGGCTACCACAACCTTATTTCTAGGGCCTCTAAAAATGTGCACCAAAATTTCCCAAAATACTGAAATCTAGCAGTGAAGTTGCCACCTCAAACTCATAGACACTGGATCTTTGGATTTAAATATGAGTTCTAATTATTATCATTTCTCCAGGTCGTAGACTGGCAGAAAAAAAATGAAATTTTCGTTCCATTTTGAAGCAAATGTGAAGCATGGGAAACAATATTAGTTCTTTGATTTTTTTTTTTTTTTTTTTTTTGAATTCTGCAACTTACAAAGCTATTTAGTACATGTATCACATAAGCATAATGTTCTAAACTATTGTCTAAGCTGAAAATTATAAAGATATATAAGTAAATAGTTACAACAAGAGAAGGGAAACAGTATTAGTGAGGAGAACAGAAGAGTACTCTTACAAGAAATGCTTCAGTTCTGCAAATTGCATTGTCTGGAGACTAGGCACCTGCAAGGTGATCTGATTGAAGTGTTTAAGCCTTTGTGGATTGAGCAAGCTCATTGCTGATGGCATTCGTCCTCTTGCCCAGCCTACACACAAGGAGGCATAAATTCAAATTAAGGAAGAATGGTTGCAGGATAGGTGAGAAAAGTAAGCCGTCAGCCAGTGGGTAATTGATAGAGTTTGAATAAATTCAAGGAAAAATTAGACAGACTATTGGAGGGGATGGATAGACACAGGTGATGTGGGAAGGGGTTTTTTTTTTTTTTTTGGCTGCTGTTGTATAAACTTTCTTTTTTGCATTATTTGCTACTATTAATACTAATGCTAATAATACTATTACAGAAAAAATCCTTGTAGTAATGTTTTTCCTAATAAATGACAAATTAATTGATTTCAAGACGTCATTAAAGTTGGATTATTTAATCTCCTTCCAAGTATTCTTCATTGCATACAGAATGTTGAATCCTTTCCAAAATTCTTTCAGGGTTCTGTCCTGATCTGTTGCTTTGATAGTCTTGGTAAAGGTTCTCAGGCAATATGCCTTAAATGAAGCAGTCGTCATCTCCTTTGGTTCATGGGCCAGAGAAGTGATGTATTGGGAGACAAGAACACATCCTTTACAGTGAGGTCTGCATAAAAAGTTTTGAAAGATGTCCAGGAGAAATACTCATGAGTAACAATTTTTTAAATACCATGTTGTTTTGCTGAAAATAACTCCAAACAGCTGCAAAAAAAAAAAAAAAAAAAAAGGCTGTGAACCCACTCCTAAAAAAAAGGGTCTCACTTATCCAAACTATTGGATTGATTTCTGGATGACAGGAAGTATCTTTTTAATATAAAAAACATTGCAAGTGCCATTGATTTTCAGTGTAATAAACAAGCAAGGGTTTCAACCTAGCAGAAGGTTTAGTCTCTCTCTGTTCCTAGTTTAAAACCAGGTCTTGATTTTTCTCCCTGGCTGATGTAGGTTCCTAAAGGCATCTTCCAGAATAGCCCTGTCTCATCAGTATTGAAGACTTGGCTTTAATACTGATAGAACAATAGCCTTGTTCTCATCTTCAGTGATTTATACCATTATTTAGAAAAATCATTGGCTACCTTAGCATTAACAACTTTGCCTTAACTCTAATGCTATGCAAACCATATCTAGCTTTGAAATGCATAAACAATTCCTTACTTGCATTTAAATTTTCATTCATGGATCTCTTTCCTTATTGCTCTTTTGCTATCTCAAAAACACCCAAAGCCTTAGCCTGAATGGTGGTAGTTTAAAAAAAAAATATATATATGAAAAATGTTTCCATCTCAGCTACCATCCCTGCACATTTTCTTAGGATTGATAATTGCAGTGGGACTGCAGTTTTGGGGATTTTCCTTTAACACAGTAGTCCTGGCATCCCTGCTTGTGGCAAACACCATGCTATGCTGCCTGATAGGTTTCCAACTTTCCTTTTAATTTCCAGGAAACCTTTTTTTTTTTTTAATTCTGCTTGAAGAGTACCAATATTTTATCTTTTCTTTTACTTGTTTTTAATTTTTAATTAAAAATTAATATTTAAAAAATGCTGTGTTGTTTGTACCATTTATCTTTAACAAAACAAAAAAAAAACATTTTAGTAATAAAATATAAACATATTTTTAAAATAATTAAAAACATATATATCTTTTATGTACATTTTGTATATATCACTTATCTGTTAGTTTCTTCCATTTTCAGATTTATTTCAAATTTGGTGGACTTCACAACACACCAAATGCTAAAATAAGGAAGAACATGCCATACAAAATAGTGTACAAAATATAACACATGCTGACTTGTGCTCTTTTTCTTTTGGCATGCCCATGTGTGGATATGCTAGCAATTTGGACTTTCTGTGAAGTGTAAATCTCATTTGATATTTGGACCTGTTTCTCTTTTGTAATTAATTGTTCTTAGTCATTTTTCTTTGTAAAAGAAAGTTTTTTGGATTTTCCAAGGTAGTGTCACATTTTTCTTCAAGACCATGTGCTTCTAAGTGCACAGTGCTATGTAAATTAAAGTAAAATAAAAATGTGCCATGAGCTCAAAATGGAAAAAGTTAAATGAGTTCATCAAGCATAAAGAAGTTTTTAATTTGATAGAAAAAGGTGTTAGTCCACCAAAAATTGCTGAACAGTTTTACATGAATTCAACAGTTGGAAACATTGACAGGAATATAATTCTGAAAGCTTGGGAAGAGAACTGCAGCCACAAAGGGAAATAAAAATTACCGAAAGAAACTGAATCTCTTAATATCCTTGTTCTGAAATTACTGAATGTTTCAGTTACTGGACAAATGCTTCATATTGAAAATTTTCAGGCAAGCAACAGCTGGGTGGAATTATTGAGGACATGGAGAAACACAAATACACCATTGCTTTTTGGTGAAGCACTAGAAGAGTGACAGTCAAAAGTATTACAAATTGTATTGAGTGAATATACTGTCAAAAGATAAGTAACATAAGCTGCTATCTCACCAGTCTATTGACATTAACAGAATCCACATTGGCAATCGTTGATTAGTTAAGAGTTGAAAGTTAATGGATTTCTCCATTACTTTGGAAAGAGTAGAGGTAAATGCAATGTAAAGATTTATCACCATATTTTGGAACTGGCTGGTTGTGACTAAATTTCTTAGAAGGAAAAATGTAAATGGAGTAAGAAAGTATAAAAAGGCAATAGAACAGGAGCCGAAGTTTTGAGAATAAGTGGAGAAATGCCATCAGGACCAGGAGCTTTCTTAGAATCAAGATTGCACAGAATTCTTCTAACATCCTTTTGTTGGAAAACCATTAGGGAGGCATTCAGTGGAATGTATTGGGTTTGTTAAGAGGTGATTTACCAAGATCATCAGTACTTCAAGAGTTAGAAGAAATGCTAGCAAGTCAGCTTTATCATTAGCTGAGGATACAATAGAACTGTAAGGTTGTGAAAGAGGTGAAATTATAGATGGACAAAACTTGTGGCCAGTAGGTTGGGTTTAAGACAATGCTCAACTAACATTTGGATGAGAAGCAAGTTTCTACTCTTCAAAATCTAGTTTGGATTGATTATTAACTGATTTACAATTACTGTGAGCTTTAGTGTAGGTAGAAAATAAACCTGGTGATTTGGATGCAAGCCAGTTGTGATATGAAACTTTCTTATCTTTATTGGTCTGAGCTTCAAACTAGCTCTTTAAAACAATAAATAAATATGTAGCTTCCAAAATTGCTTCTGAATATACCCCATTAGCATTTTGTTCCTATTGTTCCTATTAAATAGAATTAAAAAATGTGTAAGGCCATCATAACTTCCCTTTACTTTTGACAACAGAGATTGTTTTAACTTACGTTCCTGCTAATAGCTCCTTAATGTGAAAGTTCTTAAATTATTGGTTTACTAATGTTAGTATCAGGTGTTATAATGTAAGGCTTATATAGCAGCAACAAGAAGGGGGGAGGAAAATTCATTTGCCCATTGTTTCCAGTAATTGTCTCTGAAGCTTGACACACATTCTTCATATGACAGGCTAGAGCTTGTTTTTTTTTTTTTTTTTCTTTTATGAAAGCCCCAATGGGTTGGAGGTTGAGAAGACGAAAGAAGATATTTGTTGACATTAGACTTGAACTTCTGTAGACTGTAATTTTCAAGAAATACATATGAAGGAAGGTTGTTCCAGAAAATGGCAATTGAATGAATAAACGAGGAAGATGAAAAATTGGTTCTGTGAGTTTGAAGTTGGACAGTAAGTGGATGTTGGCTGGTGTTCGGACTGTTTTGAAAGAGAGAGAGTGGGAATTATAGAAGCCAATTCAGAAGAACAGTGCCCATGGATCTATAGAAAAGACATGCAGCAGAAACAGAACATCTATGAGACAGAGAGTGGAGAGACTCTGTTAGAGATGAGTCATTAATTAACCTAATTGCCCTCTTCTGAATGGAATATAGAAGCATGAGAGAAGTTTTGAGGGCACCACCCCAGATGTGTGAACAATATTCCATGGTAGGGCAGATTTGCAATTTGCACAGAGCTGTTTGGAAGAAAAGTAATGCCAAGAGCGAAAGAGAAAACCACATTTTTTAGATGCAGAGGAAGCAATATTTGTAATGTGCTTGTGCCAAGAGAGATTAGAAGTCAGGGTAATCCCCAAAAGAGATATATCATCTTGCCTAGAAATCAGAGTGTCACCAAAGATAAGCAAAGGAGCAGAAGAATCCTTTTTGCAAGATATAAGACAGGACTGAGTTTTAGAAGGATTGAAATCAACTAAGTTGTCTTTGCCCCACTGAAGAATTACCTGTAGATCGGCATTTAAGGAATTGGTAGCGGATATTCGAGAAGTTGAAGCTGATTGAGCAGGGCGAGGTTTCTCAAACCGAAAAGTGGAATGCAAAGTACTATTGTCAGCAAAACTATGGATAGGATTTCTGGTCAGGGATGAAGGTCATTAATATACAAGAGGGAAAAGGGTGGGGAAAAAGAACTGAACCTTGGGGGACACCAGCATTAGTGGAGAAGTTAGAAGAGAGCCATCTACCATTACCCTCAGTGAGCAATCAGAGAAAACTGGATAACTAATTACAAAAAACAGTTGGCAAACCATAAGATGGAAGCTTGTTTAGAAGACCTTCATGGCCAAACACGATCAAATGCCTTTGAGATGTCGAGAGCAACTGCTTGTGTTTCACCCTCTTCCATTGAATTTGTCCATAAATGGGCAACATAAGCCAGAATATCACCAGTGGAATGATGGAATCCATACTGGTGATCGTTGATTGGACAGAAGGTTTCTAGGTAGTTTAAGAGTTGGCAGTTAACTGATTTCTCCATTACTTTAGAAAGAGTAGAAGTAATTGCAATGGGATGATAATTGGATGGAAGGGATTTCTCACCCTTTTTTAGGAACTGGCTGGATATGAGCAAATTTCCAAGCATAAGGAAAAACACCTTTGGAATAAGAAAGTGAAAAAAGTGGCAAAGAACAGGAGTAAGTTCAGAAGCACAGGTTTTGAGAACAAGTGGAGAAATACCATCAGGACCTGGAGCTTTCTTAGCATTAAGATTCATCAAAATCCTTCTGACATCCTTTTGACGGAAGACCACAGGAGGCATTGAATGGAGCATGTTGGGAATGGTGGAGGTGTTTTACCAACATCATTAATACATGAGTTTGAAGAAAATGGGATGCTAGCAGGACAGCTTTATCCTTGGCTGAAATGATAATAGAACATCTGGTTTTGACAGAAGTGGGAGCAGAGATGGGCAAAAGTTGCAGCTAATAGCTTTGGCAAGAGACCAGAATGCTCGGCTACCATTAGGGCAAGAAAAAAGTTTTCTACTCTTAGACTGTTCAAAATCTAGTTTGGACTAATTAATAACTATTTTACAAGTGTTGCAAGCTTTGGTATAGGCAGAAAATGAACCTGAAGAATTGGAAACAAGCCAATTATGATATGCAACATTCTTCTCTTGATGAACAGCCTTAACACATTTATTGGAAAACCAAAGTTTAGATGAAGGACGAGATTTTAAAGTGGAGTGTGGAATAAATTTCTTTCCTAAAAAAATAATTTTACTGACACAATATGAACAAACATTGACATCAGAAGTTTTGAAACAGTAATCCGGCCAAGGAAAAGAAATCTCGCAGGTCATCCCCATTTTGCACTCTTGCAATGCCAAACAACACGAGGTTGGGAATAGCCATGAGATAAAGGCTCCATTGGAGAAGAGACAATCTCCAAGTTGTGATCTGAGATGGCTAAAGGACCACTCACTTTTACTGTGTACCTAGAAGGGTTGTTTGTGAGAAAAAGATTAAGTGTGTTGGCTGTATGGTTAAAATTGTCTAGAATTCTGGTAGGTAAATAAACAATCTGTGCAAGGTCATTAGCAATTGCAAAAGCCTCAGAATCTCGACCGGCTAGGTCTGTGTGACTAGAAAATGGAAGCCAGCTGGAGTTGTGAACATTAAAATCACCAAGGAAAATTATCTCACTGTTAGGAAAGTTGGACTGGAGAAAGTAGAGTTGCAAAGAGAGGAAGTCAAAGAGTTCCAAGTGATTAGTGGAGTTGGGAGAACAGTAAAGACAACAGATGAATTTGACAGAATGAGGTAAAGAAATTTTAAGCCAGAGAAGATTGAAAAGAGGAGATTCCAAGTTAACAAGTCTCAGACAAGGAATATTGAAATGGACATATGCACAAGTACCACCTTTGAGCCGAAAGGAATCATACAGCGAATAATTTGGGCAACTGAGATAAGCAGTAGTTGAATCAGCCGAGAACTGAGATTCTCTCAGAAAAAGTACATGGGGTTTGGCAGCCTGTAAGTGGAAATGGGCATCATTGAGATTAGAACTGAGACCACATATATTTGTGAAATGAACTAGGACATATTTGGGAAGTTTAGATCTTTTCACAGGTAAGTTTGCTCTATTAGTTTGACATTCATGGTGTATTCAATAGTAAGAAAAAGTGGGGAGGGGATATGCTGTATGAAGCAATGAAATTTTTGGATATGGCATACACATGGTAAGGATATACTCAGATCTTTGACATAATGTGGTCTCGACAATGCCCCCCACATACACACTACTTGGACTCCCTCCAGTCACTATCTGGCAGAGTAGAGGTAGCAAGATTACATACACTAGCTGATCCAGAAGCCTTCTAGAGAGTTACCAATAGGTTCTGTCCAGTGTACTAACTAGTGGCCGACCTACGAACACCGTTTTAGAGCTGTACTTCTGAAATGTAAGGAAGTTTGGATCTCGCAATGGTGTTCATCATAGCCTCAAAAGACATCAGTACTGCATGACAGAAGAGATGGGGAAAGGTTGGCGAGAACTTGCTACCTTGGAGTGTAAAATACTCATGGAACTTGTATTTAGGTGCCACTTATTGGAAGCTTGAAGTGCAATACCACTGCTTTTTGGAGGATTGACATGCTTGCAATGCAATAATACTGCTTATTGGAGGCTTGAGTGCTTGCAGTGCAATACCACTATTTATTGGAGGCTTGAGTTATTATTTATTATTTAGTTTTTTTTTAGGAGCATTAGCAACTAAGGCCATATTGCTCTGGGGATATGCGGTGGTCACGGGCTCGAACCCCGGTCTAATCAAGAAGCGTGTGCTACGCACTCTGCTGCTCATGCCCACCTGGCTACAGAGGCTTGAGTGATTGCAATGCAGTACCACTATTTATTGGAGGATTGTGAGGTGCTTGCAGTGCAAGACCATTACTTATTGTGGCCTGAGGTGATTACAGTACAATACCGCTGCTTATTGGAGGCTTGAAGTGGTAACACTCATGTTCCTCCTTATATCAGTATTCCTTATATTTCAGGGCTTCGGCTCTAAAACAGTTTTCACAAGCTGGCTGCTAGATAGTCCACTGGACTGGACCTGGTGGTAACTTTTTAGGAAGCACCCGGATCAGCTAGTGTATAAATCTTTTTGCTTCTACTCTGTGAGATAGTGACTGGAGGAGCGTGAGTAGTGTATGTAGGGAGAACATTGTCGAGGTGTGTTATATATAAAATCTGGGTATATTCTTGTTATGTGTATGCCCTATCCTACTGAATGCAATATGAATACACTTTGATCTTAGCCAAAAGGCTGAGAAGCGATTGCACTATGAATAGATAAACTAATAGAGAAAACATCTGCAAAAAGATCAAAACCTCCCAAAAACTTCCTCAATCATTCCATGAATGTAAGTAGGCCTAGCCTCAATCACAATGATGTCTGTTTCCACTTTCCAAGCCTGCCATATACCACTTTTTGTGACAGAATGCCGATTATCAGTTACTTGAAGCGTTACCCATCTCAGTTTCCCTAATTATTTGCTTTTTGATTCCCTTCACTTCAAAGACAGTACTTGTGCCCCTGTCTATCCTGATATCCCTTTCAAAGTCTTCTTGATTTGGAATCTTCTCTTTTTGATTTCCCCTAGTTTAAAATCTCTCTCTCCTCTCCACTCCACTGCCAAATTCATCTGTTGCATCTATTGTTCTCCCAACTCCACTAATCACTCTGAACTATTTGACTTCCTAACAGTTAAGTAATTTTACTTGGTGATTTTAATGTCACAACCATTGGCTTCTGTTTTTTAGTACAACTAGAAAACAGAAGCCAACTGACATATCCAACCTACCAAAATACCAGACATTCCTAACCAAATGCCCAACACTTGATCTTTTTCACTCAAACAACCCTTCAAAGTACCGGTCAATATCTGTACCTCAGAAAATAACTTGGTCCCTTCCCCAATGGAGTCTCTCTCTCTGATAGCCATCTTTGACCTCATGTTGTTTGCATTACAAGAATAATAACCTGGATGATCTGTGATATTTATTTTCTTCTTTTCCCTCATTGGATTACTGTTTTAAATTTTCTGATGCCATTGTTTTCCCAGATCGTGTCTGTGAAATTATTCTTGGAGGAATGAAATCCTTTATTCCACATTGCACATTAAAGCCTCATCCTTTATTTAAACCTTGGTTTTCCAATAAATGCACCAAGGCCATTCAAGATAAGAACATTGCATATTACAACTGGCTTGAGTCCAAATTTCCAGCTTCGTTTCTGCCTACACTAAAACCCACAACAATTACAAAACAGTTATTAATCAATAAAAACCTTATTTTGAACATGTTAAGAATAGAAAACACTTCTAGTAGTCAAGCATTCTGGTCTTGCCAAAGCTATTGGCTACAACTTCTGTCCATCTGTACTTTCACTCTGTTAAAACCTAATGGCTCTTTTGTCTTCTCAGCCAGAGATAAAGCCAGCTTACTAGCATCCTGCTTTTCTTCTACCTTGTATTAACAATCTTGGTAAACCACCTCCTACCATTCCCAGTACACTCTACTCACTGCCTCCACAGAAGTCATTGAGTGTTATTATTAGCCATATGGTACAAGGAAGCCTGAGGCTTATGCTGCACCAGCCAAAAAAAATTCCTGAGTTACCCTGAGAGAGAGAGAGAGAGAGAGAGAGGGGGGAATCACCAAGAAAGAGAAGAATGATGATATCTAGCTCAGGACCTTGAGTGTGCCAAGCCCATACTCACCAGATGTGAGTTCCTGGGAGTAGATCAGTGGTTCTCAAACTTTTTGAGCCCACACCTCCCTTAACCTGTAAAATTTTCCCTGCACCTCCCTTGACTACCAGTGACTCACCTTATGTAAAATGTTGACGTTCATATGTGATTCGAAATACACATGCACTTAGACTAAATTGTACTCTGAATATGCGGTTACTATGAGATTTTTGGCATCACATATTTCTGATTCGTGCAAGGTAAAAAAAAAACATGCAAAAATACACGAACCAATCGCTTGTAGTAACCGGACCCCAAGAATACGGTCAGGGAACACAATGCATTCTCTTCATCAAAAATACCCCAAACATTTTCTATAATTATTTACATGTAAAATAATAATACAGATTAGATATCTACTAGATATCTTATTAGATAGCTATTAGATATCTACTACAAATAGTAGTAGATATCTAATAGCAGTGCCTTTTTTTTGGGATGGTACGGCATACCGGCACCTTTATTTACAGTGATGTGTGACATTTGGATGCAGTATACTTTGAAATTTGTAATATTCCATAAATTTTTTTCACGTTTACGTACTATTCAAATAAGCTTGAAGTTATTTAACTAAATTTGCATTTTTCATTGTCTATTGTTAAGATATTTTCTATATAAAACTTTATAAACATTTTTATAATTCTAAATTACAGTCGGACCTCTGTTTAACGAACTCCTTTTATAGCACTTTTTTTAATTCCCCTTGGAAGTTACATTTAAAATAGTTTCCATTGAGCGAAGAAAATTTTCACATAACGAATGGATTAGGACCAACTTAACCTCTGTGCATTTCTAGCCTTCGGGAAATTTAGGCAGTTAGTGCTGCTGCATGAATTAAGAGAGCTAACAGCATTACCATTCTACAACTTTGTGGTACTCGTAAAACCTATCCGAACATCTGTCTCACATATGGAGAGGTCATGCTGGTCAACTGTGAGCAGATCAGTGGCTGACAATTCCCGATGCTGACAATGGGCTGTGGTCAACCTTCTATTGCAGTGATGTCCAACTTTTCCCCATACAGGGGCCATATTAAAAAAAATTCAAAGATGGATTTCTTTCGCAGGCAGCACCAAGTGATTCGAGAAAAAATTAGTGTGTTGGATTTTCCATATCTTGTTACATGTAAAAATAAAATTGAAAATATTCAAAAATTTTATTAAGTACAATACGCAATTACATTTACTGAACAAAACGTTTAATGAGAAAATTTTTTTGATAATTAACAAAATTTGTAATGCTGTTTTGGTTCGCTTTCCGTGCGGGCTGTAGGTTGAACACGCCCCCTGTTCGAGAATTAGGAGAGAGTAATTTTCTTTTACCCCGACAAATAATCATCTGTTGTTTCGCGTAAGTGCATTATCCACATTTTAATGTAAATTTTCTCTATCTCTGTTTACATGGTCACAGTACTGAATATCTGAATAAAACTGACTTTTGTACAGTTTCAAAAAAAAAAAAGAAAGAAAAGAAAAAATTCAAATTTAACTAGTTCAAAGAACTAGTGACTATCGATGACGAGAGAAGGAAAATGAGGACAACAAAGGTATTAAACCTTCTAAACATGAAATGTTGGCATTTGGTGAAAATGAAGTTAGAAAATTGTCAATTAGGTTACAGTTAAATGAAAGGGATACAATTCGTGGATTTCGGGAATACCTAATTGAAAAGGCGATTTCAGAAAAATTAAAGCATTTGATGAACGATCTGAGTATGATACCAATTTCATCGAGTGAATATGAATGAGGATTTTCACAAATGAATCTGATCATCAGCCCAACCAGAGCTTCGTTGATGACAAAAACAATTTCTTGGCTATTATTTCTTAAAATTGTAGACCCACTGCTGACACGCTTTGATTCAGCAACTGACACAAGCAATAAGAAAAGAATTTGGCATAGTGTGTCGGATGAGAACTTGATAAAAATTTGGAATATTCTACAGAAACTTTATTATGAAATTATTTTTACTTATTTTTTTTATTTATTTTATTTACTTTTCACACATTTTATTTATTTTTTTATATACTTGAATAATAAATTTATGCTTAATAAACTGTGTTAATATACTTAATTTGTTGTTCTTATTCCAAAAACATTACTACTAAAGTAACAATATATATATCAGGAAAAAAAATTTTTAAGAGTACTTTTCATATCCTTTTAATTTTTAATTTTTCCTTATAGCAAAGAATGAGTAACGGCACCTATTTTTTTTTACAAAAAAAAGCACTATCTAATAGTAAAAAATATCATTCTTAATAGATTTTTAATATTTGCTAATTATGGTGCCTTCCCAGGGTGTCGCGACAAACAGGGTGAGAATCTATGGAGTAGAGCTTACTGGGAATTTTGAACAATCTTGATGCCAGGATGATTAGTCTGATCAGGATGACCTGGGGTATTCTAGTCCCAGGTCATTCTGATGGTATTTCTCCACTTGATCTCAAAACCTGTGCTCCTGTTCCGTGTTGCCTTTTTACACTTTCTTATTCCACTGGTGTTTTTCCTTCTGCTTGGAATTTGCTTATATTCAGCCAGTTCCTAAAAATGGTGAAAAAATGCTCCAATTCAATGTCTCATTGCTACACTTACCCTTTCCTGATTAATGGAGAAATCCATTAGCCACCAACTCCTAAACTGTCTTGAAAACTTCCATCTAATGAATTATCACAGTATGGGATCCATCAGTGTCAATTCACTGGTAATATATTAGCTTATGTTACCCATCTATGGACAAATTCAATGGAAACATTTCATGAAACTCAAGCGGGTCTGTGTTCTAACTTCTCCACTAATGCTGGTGTTACCCTGGGTTCAGTTCTTTCTCACACTTTTCCCCTTATATGTTAATGACCTTCCACTGGCTGAACATCCTGTCCATAGTTTTGCTTATGATAGCACACTACATTCCACCTTCCTATTTGAGAAATCTTGTACTGCACAAACAGCTTCAGTTTCTTGAATAAGTCATTAACCTTTCGGAGGTCACGGCCCCATTAAGAAAGTGGTGGGTTGTGATGTATCTCTCAGATACATCACCAATTTTTTCACTAGCTTTTGCATTTTTGTGAGTAGTTTCACACTGAATTTAAAGTTTTAATTATATTTTACTATTTTGTTAATGTCTTTAACATTAATTTGTTAACATATTTTTAGAAATTGAATCAAAAAAAGGCCCCGGGTGCCAAGCGTCTTTCGAGGCCAAGCGATATTCTTGTGATATATAGAGCGCTCTTGTTAAGTGATTAAGTTATTTCCTTTTAAGTTTCTACATTTCTATCAACAGTCTTTTTTAAAACTAGTTCTATTCACTTACTGTCCATCCCTGTTCCTTTTCAGTCCTGATGTTCCAGGCTGTGGATCCATTATAACAACCCTTTTAGGGAAAAATTTTATAGGAAAACATGTTTTCACACAGTTTTATCAGTGGACACGCACTAAGGATGATGTTTTCCAAGAAGAATCCCAGCCATAATGCAATAGCCATGATTCAATCAGTGTGTCAATATTGCCCAGTTGTTAATTTCATGTGCCTTTCCCTTACAGTGCTTTTAATGCCAATTGAATGCCAATATAGTAAGGCACAAAAAAATTGCAAATTTTTTTTTTTTTTTATGCAAGTTTGTGTTCCAGCAGCAAACATATTAAACCAATCCAACTCATAAGTCACAGAACCAACTTTTCTTCTTCTTCATTTAACCCTTCTACTTAAGTTTACAGAAACAACCTTCCTTCACATGTTTGTATTTCCTGAAAATAACAATCTAAAAAATTCAAGTTCTTTTAAAGCCACTGAAAACCTCAGTTTAGGTCATCCTGCAGATTTCTAGAGACTGCAATTTACAAAACCCCAGTCTTTCTTGGTAAGAATGTTGTTTTTTTTGTTTTTTTTCTTGTTATCAACTAGTCTTTTTTCTCATCTCTGCACCCTTTCTAACTGGCCTATTTCTTCCTAAAATGAGGTTTTCAGACCTGCATACTGCATTCCAGATGTAGCCTTACCTTATAAAATGAGATAATCACCTCCTTGCCCATTCTGGCAGAGTTCTTGTATATCGTTGACAGAGCCCCATGAGCTATTCTAGCAACTCATTTGCATTGCAGGGAGAATTTCATGTCAGATTGTACAATATCTCCTTGATAATTTTTCATGCTCCACTATATTGAGTTTTGTACCACCCAAATGGTATGTTATTTTGGGATTACTGTGATCCAAATGCAGCAACTTGCATTTATCTATTAAATCTGTTATAATTTTACAGCCCATCTATTTAACTTATCTAGATCCTCTTGAAGTAGAATATTCTGACTACTATTAACCATTGTACTCACCCTTGTCATCAGCAAACTTAGACATCAGACATGAAACACCTACATAATTATATTATTAAAATCATAAGGGGCCTGATTCCAACCTCCATGGAACTCCACTCTTGTCTTATACCATTGAACCATCCCTTTATCCATAGTAGTAGTAAACTCCCCCTAATGTCACATTGCTCCAATTTACAATTGTGTATGTGGTACAGTATCAAAGGCTTTACTGAAATCTAAGTTGGCGATGTCAATATTGTTCCTCTCATCCAGTTCCTTTGTGGTAATCCCATAGCTGCTAGTCAGATTTGTGAGACACAGTCTTCCTTTAACAAACCCATGCTGTGATTGCCTTATGACTTCACTCCTATCTTGAAAAATAACTGCCCTATGACTCCACTCCTAAAAAGTAATGCAAGAAATCTTTTCAAGAGGAGAAGTACTTGCTATCTGCAGGTACTTCCCCTGAATCTAAGAGTGCTCTCATTATCACGACTAAAGGTTTAGCTATCTCTTTTGTAGATTCTCTTACCATAATTGGTTAGATTCCATTAGCCCCAGCCACTACACTTTTAGCTGTAGAAATTTCTCTGCAACCTTACTTTCTGTTATTATAAAATCATTTAACTCCAAGTTGTTATTTGATAGATGTCTGCTAACCTCATCTCTAGAAACTTCGTGTGTGAATGTAGCTGTAGAATATTTATTCAATTTATCAGAAATCTGTAAAGGATCATCAACAGTGGCTTTTCATATCCAGTGGACCAATGTGATTGGTCCACTGGATATGAAATCCCTTTCCATCCAGTGCTAACACAACATACACAAAGAATCCTTGCTGCTTTTCTTTACACTCTTATCCAGGAACTTTTCATAATGTTGTCTTAAGCCTGCTTAACACCCTAAGTACACACTAGTTTTTACTTCTTGTAGGGCTCTATCTCCTGACAATTTTTCTATCCCATGCATTTTTTTCCTCAGCTACTAAGCTCATCAATCCATCTGACATCTGTTTTCTTGACCAATATCTTTTAATTGGTATAAAATGCCTAGTGGCCTCTCATTCCTTCCTGAGATTTTTTTTTTTTTTTTTATGAAAACCCCAAACACGAAAGGTATCAAAACCTATAGTACTTAGTACCATGCATGGGTTGAAGGAGAAGTATGGGGAGAGGGGGATGCCGGAAACTTTGCTCTAGAGACTAAACATAGGTTTCACCACTTCGAGCCTCCAATAAGCAAAGTGGTGGTATTTCACTGGTTGATGAAAGTCATCTACCACCTAAAGATGGGGAGCAACAGTCAATTTTAAATAATTCCTCTTTGACATTTACATTTTTTAGCATCAGTTGGTAACACTGAAAAGAGTTTAAACAAAATCCCTTCCATTTACCTATGACTGTAGTTATTTCTTTGAATATATCCCATATCAATACGCAGTGATCACCACCACCTGAAGATTCTTAATGCATGACGAATCACTGTTGATAACCAGATCAGGAACATTGCTTGCTCTTGTTGCATCTCTAATATTTTGGTATAGAAAGCAGTGATCCAACAAATTGAGAATTGTGTTGCTATGAGCAGCCAACCGACAAGTTCCAATCGATATCTGGAAAATTAAAATCCCCTGCAATAAGACATCCTGATTTTCTGGCCCACTCAGTTTATATGTGTAGTTGTTCATTATACTCATCACAATAATTTGGCCAAACACTCATTTTTGTTTTCTCTGTGTTTACTGGTACTGTGCTGTTTTACAGACCATGGTTCTTAACCAAAAGCATTATGAAAATTGAAGTTACCCCGGGGGCTCACATCTGGTGAATATGGGCTTGGCACACCCAGGGTCCTGAGATGGATATCATCATTCTTCTCTTTCTTGGTGATTCCTTCCTTCTCTCTCTCTCTCTCTCTCTCTCTCTGGGTAACTTGGAAATTTTTTTTTTTTAAGCCTCAGGATTCCTTGCACTGTATGGCTAATAATAATAATAAGACATTCACACTTGCTTCCCCATTCCATCTGTATCTAGAGACCTCACTATACTCTTCACAATCTTCAGGTCTGTAGATTACTCCCACTTTCATAATACTTTGATTAACCCCAGGGGCTCACATCTCGTGAGTATGGGCTTGGCAAACCCAGGGTCCTGAGCTAGGTATCATCATTCTTCTCTTTCTAGGTGATTCCTTTCTACTTCTGACTCTCTCTCTCTCTCTCTAGGGTAACTCGGGGAATTTATTTTTTTTGGCTGGTGCAGCATAAGTCTCAGGCTTCCTTGCACCATATGGATAATAATAATAATAATAAAACTCACACCATGCAGATTCAATGCTGGAAGACATAACTTCTGACTCAGAAAAAACTCTTTTTCACACTCAGGCTGCTTTTGATAGGATACATGACCCCAAAACCCCCTTCTATTTTCCATGCATTTCTTAACTACATTATACATACCATAGTGGAACTCATCATCTCCAATTTCTAGGTGAAACCACGTTTCTGTTAGCATTATCTTGCCAACGTTGGCTGTTGCAGTAAAAACAAGGATTCATTAGGTGAGTGCAAGCATTACTTTGACCCATATCATCAGATAAATATGGATCTATATTATCCTTCTCCTTATACCGTATTTCCCCATGATAAGACGCAGCTTTTTTCAAAAAATTTGTGGTCTAAAAACTGGGTGCGTCTTATACAGCGGTTGTAGATCTTTTTACTTGCATTTCCCACTTTTTTGCACTTGTTGTCTTTGCGCTCATTGTTTCGCACTTGTTACCGGTATATTAGGTTACATTTTGCCACATTCTGCCCAGCCGACCAGGCTAGCCGGGTGGGTAAAGTGCCTGCCTGGCAACCCAAAGGTCGCGGGTTCGATTCCCGCCTCGGGCTTGGATCAAAGTACTGCAAAAACCTTGGGAGGTGCAGTATGGCCACAGAAGCCTATGCACCAACAACTACCAAAAAAAAAAAAAAAAAAACGTTCTGCCCAGAAACGGCTCAGAAAAGATTTTTGTACAGTACTGAATTCAAGTTAAAAGTGATCCAGTTTGCAAAGGTGAATGAAAATCGTACTGCTGAACATAAGTTTGGTCCTCCAACTGAGAAAACAATCCAAGACTGGCTACGGGAAGGAAAAACCCTACTGAAAACGCCACGGCAGAAGAAGGCCATTAGAGGCAAGTCAGCAAAATGGCCTGGTTTAGAGAAGGAATTGAAGATATGGATTGAGGAGCAAAGGGCAATTGGAATTCCTGTGTCCACAAAGATGGTTCAGCATGAGGCAAGAAGAACTGCTGATGAAAAAGAAGTTACTGATTTCAAAGGAGGACACAATTGGTGCTTCAGGTTCATGAAACAGAATGGACTAAGCATGTGTACACACACCAGACTTGCCCAAAAGATGCCTGAAAGCTATGAGCAGAAGGTCCTTGAATTTCATTGTTTTGTCATTCAGTGTCGGAAGACACATCAGATTGAGTTGGGACAGATTGCAAATATGGACAAAGTCCCCCTTCAATTTGATGTCCCAAGTAACAGAACTGTTGATAAGAAGGGGGTGAAAACTGTAACTGTGAAGACAAGTAGACATGAAAAGAGCCATTATACAGTTGTTCTAGCTTGTTATGCTGACGGAACCAAGCTGCCTCCTATGCTGATTTTCAAACGCAAAACAATGCCAAAAGAAGACATTACTCGAGGAGTGATTGTCCACGTTCATGACAAGGGTTGGATGGATCAGGATGGGATGAAGATCTGGTTTGAGAAAGTTTGGAGCAGAGACCAGGTGGGCTCTTACTCAAACCTGCCCTATTGGTGTTTGATCAGTTCAGAGTACACATAACAAAAAATACAAAGAAGTTTGCTGCAGAGCAAAAAACAAAACTTGCCATCATACCTGGAGGCTTGATACCCCAGCTCCAACCACTTGATGTCAGCATTAACAAACCCTTCAAAGCTGCCATGAGAGACGAATGGAACCAATGGATGAAGTCTTCTGGGGACAATTTGACACCAGCAGGAAGAGTGAAGAAACCAACTATAGGAGAAATTTGTACCTGGGTGAAAATATCCTGGGATAATATCAAGATTGAGATCGTTGTCAAGTCATTTAAGAAGTGTGGCATTTCAAATGCCATAAATGGAACCGAGGACGAGGCAATATATGAAGACAGTGATTCGTCATCAGACACAGATGAGGACAAGCTGATGGATGGGAGTTTTGACAGTGATGAGTTGTATGAATTTTATGATGAATAAAACTTGAGTTCAATAACTTTATGTAATACATTTTTTTTCAAATTTCGGGCTCTAGAATTAGGGTGCGTCTTATACGTGGGGAAATACGGTAACTAGAAGTTCAGTTTCCCTTGAATGTTTAAAGTGTCACAATTGATACTGAAAAAAATTCTTGCGCCACCTTTGTTCGAATGAATACTGTCTCTACAAAATTAGCATTAGTATAGGCATATGATGCAAGAAAGCAAGCTTATATAGCATCAGCCAAAAAAAAAAATCCCTCCCATTTCACCCATCCATTCACTCCAAATGTTTGTCTGGCTCTGCCTTGAATTTATTTAAGTTGTTGACCTCCACTACAACAGATGGAAGTTTGTTCCAACTATCAACCACCTGCTGGCTAAAGGCAAATTTCCGCACATCTATTCTGCAATTGTCTTTCCTCAATTTGAATTTATGTCTACTCAGCTGAGCAAGAGGAAGAATCTCATTAGCATTGAGCTTGCTCAAACTAATCAAGGCCTTATACATCTCAATTAGATCACCTTGCAGGGCCTAGTCTCCAGAAGCTGCAGTTTGCAGAACTTAGGCCTTTCTTGGTAACACCAGCCCTTTATTCCACTCGCCAATCTCGTTGCCCTTTTCTGTACTCATTCCAGCAGCTCTTTACTAAAATGAGGCCTCCAGACCTGTATACAGTACTAAAAGTGTGACTTATACAAGGGGCAATCACCACCTTATTCCTGCTAGCAAAATTCTTGTATATCATTCACAAGACACCATGAGCTACTGGAGCCTCTGTAGCCAGGTGGGCAGGAGCAGCAGTGCATAGCACATGCTTCTTGATTAGACCTGGATTCGAGCCCATGACCACCAAATACGGAGGATGCGGAAAGGTCAGGGAATTACCACCACATATCCCCGGAGCAATATGGCCTTAGTTGCTAATGCTCCTAAAAACCAAATAACAACAACAACTGTGAGCTACTCTTGCAGCCTGTCTTCACTGCTCAGAAAACTTCGTATCTGACTGTGCACAATTACCCCCATTTCATTCTTTTTCATTCTCCGCTACCCTGAGTGTAGTACTACCCAGTTGATATGTTACTCTGAGTTACTGCTAGCCCATATGCAGTACTTTAAATTTCTCAATGTTAAACTTCAGTTGCCACCTCTCAGCCCATCTGCTCAACTTTTCCAGATCCTGTTGCAGTAGCATACTATCATTAGTGCCATTAATGATGCCACCCTGCCAACCTTTGTATCTTTTGCAAACTTAGACATTAACCCTGATATACCTTCATCAATATCATTGATAAATACCAAAAATAACGATGGGCCCAACACCGAACCGTGGGGGGGGGACTTCACTAATAACATTAGTCCATGAAGATTCCTTCTACTTACAAGTACAGGCCATGCTGATAAAAATCCCCCCCCCCCCCAGATCATTGAAGATTCCCTCAAGCCTTGAGTTAATTCACAAGGCTTTCAGCATATAATCCCTCATCATGTCTGGGCAGAATTGCAGACACACATATTCTGGCCTAACCCACATAATTTTTTCAGCATGGTTCTATATTTATGCAACAAGTGGTCAGGTTGTGTTCATTTAATATCGTTAGTCCCCACATGAATAATAATGCTCTCTTTATCCCCCTTAAAACCTGACAATCTGTTGAAAACATCATCAATTGTTGCTCCCAGCAAACACACAGTGGTTCTGGTCCACCTCTGTTTATTATCAAAATGTTACCCGTTTCCCTAACAATAGTCTCCCAATAAAATTGAATCTCTTTCAACCAGAATAGTATGCACTTGACTGTTCTTGAGATACTTGAGTCACAGACAACCTCCCAGTTACATTCGTTTCTTGGTCAAGCACCTGTTTCTTCAGTGACTCAAATTCTTCCTGTAATATACCAAGTTATAATTATAATTTGAGATCAGTACACGTCTTACATCAGGTTCAAAGAAAAGAATCATTCGTTGAGCTGGTTTGTCTACTGGACCAACTGTAGAATACATTCCACAGCTATACAATCAATGAATTTGTGACTCGCACCACAAATGCATGGAGGCATTTTCATCTGAATCATGGTGTTCTTTGATTTTGTATTGTAAGTGGACCTCGTAACAAACCATTATTTAGGTTAAATTTAAGAAAAATAACAAAATTTAAATTTACAATATATTACAGAATTTAAATTAACAAAGTACTACAGAAATTAAACTGTACATCAAAACTTTATCCACTAGGAAAGTTAAAATTGAGCTACCAAAGTTTCCAGAAGGAATTTAAATTAGCAGAACTACATTAGAGAAGTTAAGGATTAAATTTACAAAATATAGAAATTAATTTCACAAAATTACTGAAATAAAATTGAACAAAAATTTTATCTACCAGACACATGATGCTAATCTTCTTCAGTTAGCATACAGGAGCCACTTAAAATGCTCTACACTCTAATTGGATAGATCCCATCCACCTCAGATGCCTTTTTTATGTTTAGCTTCAATCATTTCTATTCCAATTTGCTCTAGGTCAGGGGTGGCAAACCTTTTTAAGAGTGCATGCCAGAAATGGCTAAATCTTTTAAAAAAACTACCCTTGAATACCACTCAGAATTTTGCAAAGTACTGTATCATTATTTTTCTCATGCACGTTTTGCTTGACAAAAGCATAACCAAAAAAAGAATGAATTAAAAGACATTATTTCAAAGTTGCTTTAATAAAGGTATTAAAATAAAATCCTTCATAACAAAAATGTAACTTTTAGCTTACAGTTTTATAATTTAATATAAAATGATAAAACTCTCTTATATTATAACTATAAAACATCTGTGAGACTTCTTTTGCTGCACCATTGATGACAGATACTTTATATCAGGCTTATACTTTGTAACTTTTATAGCTATGCATGCAGCACTAGTTTCATCCCTATGACTAGACGTAACAAAGTTCACCACTGAGAACAACGATTCACAAGAATATGTTGTGAGAAAATTGAATGCCGTTGCCATATTTTTTAAACAAACAAAAGTTTCAGGAATGGAATTTCAAACTTTTAATACCTCATTTTCTGCAGTTTTCTTTGTTAATCCCATCACTAATCGTTCACTTTCAATATTTTCCAAATCAGCTCTCAGATCGATAAATTTTTGCCTCCTAATTGAGCTGCTCTGAAAATCAGTCAATCAATTGCGCATCTCAATCATCCAGGTTGATCCACTGAAACATTTTCAGGTTCAGTTTGGCTAGTTTTACACTGTCTACAAACTTAATGACGTTTGCAGTTCCTTCCAATTCTCTGAACTTGAAAATCTTGAAGAAAACTGTTCAATAGTTGACTAAATAACATTCAGACATAGCATTTGAAGACTCTGATGGTCTGTTTTCTCATCAGTTTCAAGATCAGTGATGTGTCTTTTTAGGTTTGGGAAATATTTAAAATTGCCAATGTACATCGCGTTTAAAACTCCCAGCCTAATTTCAAATGCCTTTATGTTATCAAACATGACATCAAGGCCGACCGGGCTAGCCGGGTGGGTAAAGTGCTTGCCTGGCAACCCAAAGGTCGCGGGTTCGATTCCCGCCTCGGACTTGGATCAAAGTACTGCAAAAACCTTGGGAGGTGCATTATGGCCACAGAAGCCTATGCGCCAAAACTACAAAAAAAAAAAAAAAACATGACACAAGGGTCTTACCAGAACCCTATAATTTGACATTCAAGTCATTTAAATGCGAGCCGAAATATGTAAAGAACATCAGAGAGCAGGCTAGTTCGGAAACAAATCACTGCACGAGTACAGTTATTTACTAAATAATGTAACATCATTACATGCCTGGAAGAGAGAAGTGGTATACGCAGGTCACGACTCAAGGTTTCTGGAGCGATGCTTGAGGTTTAAAATTTTTTTGGGAGGCTCTGAATTCTGTGCCCTCAAATTTTTTAACATTTAAGCGATTGTTTCATGCGCTGACAGTTAGTTTTACTGTGGCTTTCATACTGTTTGAGTCGGTTACATCGTAATGCAAGTGAGCTAACATTTGTGTCGCTGTTTTTATTTAATAAAGTCAGTAAGCAAACAGTTTTGTGTTGACTGTTATGTACACGTGATTCTGACGTGATGTTGCTTTCTAAGCCAACCAGAAAAGGAAAGGTTGTTGATGAGGGAAGACAATTCAAAGAAATAGGGAATTGAGTTACTTTTGCACAGAGGTAAAAGGTAAAATTGTGTGTATTATTTACAATGAATCGATTAGTGTCATCAAAGATTACAATATTAAACGACACTATGATACAATTCACAAAGATAAATTTTCCTGCTTTGAGGGTAAATTAAGAGAAGAAAAACTAAAGGATATGAAGAACTCACCTCAAAGGCAGCAAAATGTAATTACAAAAATTAACAAAGGCAGTGAATCGGTAGTGAAAGCCAGTTATGAAATCAGCTATTTACTGGCAAAATATTCCAAACCTTTCAGTGAAGGCTCCATGGTTAAGGAATGCACAATAAAAGCAACTGAAAACATCTGGCCCAGAAATGTGTGTGTTCCAAGAAATTTTGTTGTCAAGAAACACATTGGCTAAAAGGATAACCGAGATAGCAGACAATCTGCGTGAACAACTGCAGGAAGCATCTGCAATGTTTTTGAATTGCATTTGACAAAAGTAATGATATTCAAGATGTGGTGCAAGTTGCACTGTTTCTTTGAGCCTGCGATGACAATTTGAAAATAACTGAAGAGTTTTTGGAAACGATTCCCATCCATGGAACTACTACTGGGGAAGACATTTGTGACACTGTATGGAGCATTCTGGAGAAATACAAGCTTCCTCTCAAGAGACTCATGGCTGTGACTACCAATGGCACTCCAGCAATGACAGGCAAAGTCAAAGGATTTGTATCAACAGGAGAAGCAAAACTCAAGGACGTATATCCGGACAAACAAAAATTGCAATCTTTCCACTGCATTATTCGTCAGCAGGTTCTGTGTTCGAAAATACTGAAAATGGACTGTGGCCAAAACTGTGAACTTCATCCGGTCCAGAGGACTGAATCACTGCCAATTTGCTCTACTTCTTAAGGACTTGGAAAGTGAATTTTAAGGGCTGCCATACTACACAGAGGTTTGTTGGTTGTCTTGCCACAACTTACTACAGAGGTTTCTTTTAGTTTTGGAAGAAGAAATACTTTTCTAGAAATGAAAGGTCAGGATGTATCGCTTCTAAAGGATCAGTCTTGGGTATAAGATCTGGCCTTCCTAGTAGATATTACAGGTCACCTAAATGATCTAAACATCAAACTACAAGGAAAAGACCAGTTGATAACAGATATGCACGATGCACTGGCTAGTTTTAAAAAAAAGGTTGATTGTGTGGCAAAATCAATTAAAAGAGTGTACTCTTGACTTACTTTTCTGTGTGGACAGCTGAAAAATCAGAGTCAAAGTTATACCTTTTCAAAATATTGTGATAGAATAGAAAAGATTAAAGACGAATTTCATAGGAGCTTTAAAGATTTCAAGGAGCACCAAGAGGATTTTTTCTCTTTTCTCAGGTCCTCTTTCTTTTAATGTCGAGAGAGCTCCCATTTCCATACAAATGGAATTAATTGATCTGCATAATGACCCAATTTTAAAAGAGATATGCCGAGAAGTTGGAATCCCAAAAATCTACTTGGATTTAGGTCAAAAATACCCTGAGATAAGAAAGTTTGCAGCACAAATTGTGTTACTTTGGGAGCATATGTTTATGTAAACAACTGTTTTCATGTATGAAAGCTAACAAAACAGCCCACAGATCAAGGCTAACCAACTCCAATCTTTCTTCCATAATGAAGGTTGTGTCTTCTCAATCTTTGACTCCAAATCTCGTGAAGCTGGTTGCAAGCAAACGGAGTCAAGTGTCTGGCAAAAAGGCCTAGATTACCTAATTTCATGTATATTCCCTCGTTGCAATATTGTATTAGCTGGAATAAACTTGCTTTTCATTGTTTGTTCTGTTGTTTATTTAGACTTTTATTTTCCTTTCAATTAGTTATTAGTGCATTCTCAGCTGCGAGTATCAGTCAGCAACAAACAACAACTGAGTAATTAGAAAGCATCTTTAAGCTTAGCAATGGCAAGGTTTGCAGGTTGTGTGCAGCCCACGTGAGGTACTCCAATATGGGAAATGGTCTGCAGCCCAAATAAGTTTGACACCCCTGCTGTACAGCGAAATCAAAGAAAAGGAAGAAACAGCTTTCTAGACAACTCATGCTGGCATTTGGCAGATGTTACACAAGAAATGGAGTGGACTACAAAAAATATAGATGGTATCCTTCAGCTGCATCTGTCAAAATACTAAACATTTGTTGTTGGTTCCTCTGTATTGAATTTAAAAACTGAGACATTTGAAAGAACAGTTGAAGTATTTGCATTATGTGTTGTTTAACAAATTAATTCAGTGTACTGAACTCTTCTCTCCACCCACAGTTGGTAGGATACAAATGTAATTATATTTGTGGTCATTACATTAAAAAGTGGTAGGCAATTTGTGTATTCTAGTGATCAATCGGTCTTTGGACAAAAAAGTCCGGAAAGGGCTTAAAGTGTTAGAACACTTTAAAATTATATTCTTAATTCTATCTGTTTTGTTATCGAAAAAAAAAAACATTCTGTTTACTGTACAATGAAATCAAAGAGGAAGAAACAAAGACAACTCATGCTGGTGTTTGGCAGATGGTAAGTGAGAAGTCTAGCCGACTACAAAAAATATAGATGGCATCACTCAGCTGCATCAGCTAAAATGCCAAACAAAAATTGATTTCTTGTAATTTCATAGAAGATGATGAAGAGAGAGGTAGCAGTAGTAAAAGGCACAGGAATGGGTTATAATTTCAGGAAAGGAAATTACGATGCCCTAAGGTGCTATGTGGCCTCTATTAACTGGGTAGATATCGCACAGAGAACGAATAAAATTGAACTGTCGTATGCTTTTAAAACATTAATCACAGACTCCTTGAATGCGTATTTACCATTAAAAAAATACTCAATGAGGAGGGTTCCAAGTTGGATGAACAGTGAAGTTGCCACATTACTTGAACAGAAAAAGGTGGCATGGAAGAGTTACAGAGCAATAAAAGGTACTGAAGCCTGTAACAAGATGATCTGTAATAGAGCCACAGAAAAGGTTCGACAGGCAAAGGCAGTTTATGAGAAATCGCTAGCAAACAGAGAAAAGAGGGGGGGGATAAGGAATTTTTCACATATATAAATGATGAGAAGAGCAGGACAAACCAGATCGGACCTTTACGTAAGGGAAAGGGGATGGTATTAAATACAGTAAACCCCCCGCTATTCGCAGGAGTTATGTTCCTGAGAAATTCCGCAAATACTGACTTAGTAATAAAGGGGTTCCGTTCCAAAGTATGAAATATATAAGAAAAACTAGTCTAAAATTGTCTATGTATGTATTGTATGTATCTTCATAATATGACTATGTACATAGACAGTATATAGTGAAATGCAAGCATAAGGCATCGAAATGAAAATAAGAAACAATTTAATATTTATTAGAAATTTCAAACAAATCTTTCAATCCAGTGCCTTTGCTATAGCTAAAAAACTTATCCTGCCAGTTCTATCACCAGTTTCACTAAAGTGTTGATAAAGGTGTTTTGCCTTTTCACGATTGATGAGTGAACCTAAGGGAATTTTATTTTGAGTTCAATCTTCTATCCACAGATTTAAAGCTTTTTCCATTTTTTCTAATTTAACATCACAAGTTACAGAGCAAATTTTTGAAGCAATTAGCGCGTTTTCACAGACACTACGGCGGATTTTTTTTTTTCCGATTTCTTGATTGATCATACCGTTGACATTATTGATTTTATAATGTTTTGCCACTGACAAGACACTTTCACCATTAGAAATTTTGTCTAATAACTGAATTTTACTTGCTAATGTCATCACCTTCTTTGATCTTTTCACAATTCCTTTGTTATTCGTAGCCATTTTTTTTGTAGGGGTTAGAAAAGAATTTGTCCACAATAAAGTCATTTTCTTCCCTTAACACACTCGAAAAATCTGTTTACACTAACACACTGCAAAACGGTAGATTTTTCACTTTTGTAAGCGTATCAATTTATAAATTGATAAATTTATTCAATTTATAAACATATAAATTAAAAGCAAACGACAAAACTTTCCATGACAAGCGCATAGCACATACTGAACAAGGATTAGCGAGAAACATCCAAGCTTGCGATTTTGTCACCCCTCTCCCCCACCCACTAAGCGCTGTTTTGACCGGGAAAGATGATTTTAGCCACGCCCATGTTTTTTTATGGCGGAAAATGTTCACGGCGATTTAAAATTCACATTTTTAAGGTTTCATTTTATATTAAATCAGCGACCGGGAAACCGTGAATAGCGGGGTTTACTGTATACCAGCTGCCGTTGTAGATGAGCTCAATAGTTATTTTGCATCGATATTTACAAATGAAAAACCTTTTGTGGCAATGGGAAATTGTGGAGCAAAGTTGAAAAATATGTAATTAATGATATTGAAATTTCGCAAGATTATTTAATGAAAAAACTTTCGAGCCTACAGGCCAGTATGGCTCCTGGAGTTGATGGAATATACCCTATAATCTAAAGGGAGGCAGCAAGTGAGTGTATTGAACCATTGAGACTAATTATGCGAGCAGCACTAGACTCTGGGGAGATTTCATTGGATTGGAAAAGTGCCACTGTATCTCCCATACATAAGGGTGGTTCTAAGAGTGAAGTGGGAAATTATCGACCTGTCAGTCTGACTTCAGTGGTAGGGAAAATCATGGAGACAATGATCAAGGGTGGAATTCAGGATCATTTGGATAGAATTGAAATTCTCAAAGATACTCAGCATGGTTTTGTAAAGGGAAAATCATGTTTAACAAATCTGGTTCGCTATTTTGAAAGGGTCACTCATGAGCTGGATTTAGGGAATAATTTCGACATTGTTTATTTAGATTTCAGCAAAGCTTTTGACTCAGTCTCACATGAGCGGTTGCTTTATAAACTGGAACAGGTTGGAATCACTGGGAAAATTCTTAGATGGATATCAGAATGGCTTCAGGGCAGGAGGCAGAGGATTGTGATAAATGGCTATTCCTCAGATCGGGTTGATGCAAGAAGTGGGGTTCCCCAAGGATCAGTATTAGGACCACTGTTGTTTTTAATTTTCATAAATGACATCGATGAAGGGATAGAGGGCATGATGTCTAAATTTGCAATTGATGTTAAAATTGGTAGAGTAGTTAATGATCACTGTCAAGCTGGGCTTCTTCAGAGAGACCTAGATAGACTTCAGGAATGGTCAGAAAAATGGAAGCTATGCTTTAATCCAACAAAGTGTAAGGAATTACACCTGGGAAACAGTAATCCCAAAATAACTTATTCAATTGGTGGAGTTCAACTAAACCCAGTACTGAAGGAAAGGGACTTGGGTGTTATGATACGGTCAGACATGAAATTCTCTGAGCATTGTAAACAGGTTACAAGGAAGGCCCGTGGTGTCATATCGATGATCTATCGAACTTTTGCAAGTAGAGATAGGAACGTGATAATCCCATTATATAAGACTTTTGTTAGACTACACTTGGAATACTGTGTTCAGGTATGGAGACCGCACCTAAAGAAAGACATCGAGCTTCTTGAAAGGGTGCAAAGACGGGTAACTCACCTGGTGAGATTGGCAAAAGGGTGTTCTTATGAAGAAAGACTTCGAATATGTGGGTTACAGAGTTTGGAAACTAGACACCTTAGAGGAGATTTGATTGAGGTGTTTAAGGCTCTGAGAGGCATCAGTAAAATGAATGAGGATGAAATTTTCAAGATTATAAATGATGCTAGAACTAGGGGACATAAATTCAAGTTATTGGGGGAGATGTTTAGATTGGACTGCAGGAAGTTTTATTTTAGCCAGCGAGTTATAAATTACTGGAATATGTTGCCCACATGGGTGGTAGAGGCTGACAGTTTGGGGAAATTCAAAGGTCATCAGGACAGTACCTTCAGGTGAGGGATACGCATAAGATGATAGGTTTAATTTCCTTTTCTTTTATTAATTTGTTTTTTTATCATTGTTTTATTTATTTTTTTTCCCATCATTGTTTTATTCGTTTTTTTTTTTTTTTTTGACTGGGGGAAGCATAAGCCATAAGCTTTCTTGCACCATGCGCCCATTACTAATACTAATACAGTCAGTCCTCGTATAACACGTGTTTACACTACACGAATTCGATCATACACAATTTATAAATAGGGGAACGATATCTTATATAACACGAACCGAATTCGCTTATGCACAATTCACCTTTCTGTTTACGAGAAATGGCAGTTGAACGCAGAATCACCCCAACCGAACACAACACGATAGGAATGAAGAGAAGATTCTAAAAATGTATTTGTTTTTTATATCAGTGAAGGGGAAACGCATTTCACCATAATAACATAAAAGCCAACGCAATTCCAGCTATCGGTATTATCACAAATGCAATTAGATCGAGTTTACTACCAGTTTATAACAGATCCCACTAGCAGAAACGCAACTGGAAATTGTTTTTATTGTTTTATAGTAATAACCCCCAGAAATGTGCTTTAGTAAAATGTGAGATGTTAATAGTGTATCTCTGCCTTTACGGTGTTGTTTATTCAGTTGCTACACGTGCGCAGCTTAGTTTATGTGTATCAAGCGTGCCTCCTCATTTTGTAATTGTGCTTTATTCCCTAAAAATGAGTAAAATACTTAAAAGGTGTGAAAAGGAAGACACTGCACATTCAGAGAGAAAAAGAAAAGCAATATGGATAAACAGAGGCAGACTGGGTCAAAAATTCTTATCTGGAAAAATTTGTAGTGGCCTCTTACTAGCGTTTATTGCCAAAATCACACCGGCCTCCGCCCCACCGGGGTTTTCCCCAGTAAGTTTATGGCCAGTCTGCCTCTGTCGATAGAGAAAAAATATGAAATTGTGAAACGCTTTGAGCAAAATGAAAGACCATGTGGTATTGCACGTGCTACAGACCTAAATGAGGCAATGCCGAGAATTAAAAAGAATGCAGAGAAAATAAAAACAGCTTTCATAGCAGGAACAACTCAAAGTGTAATTAAAATCTGTTAGATTAAGACACAAAGAATTGGAAGAGATGGAACGGCTGTCATCTGTTTGGATAGAAAATCAAACAAAAAACAAGTTTGCTTATGATAGAAGCAAAAGCATTAGCAATATTTTATTACGTAATAGTCGTAATAAAAGTCGTAATAGTCGTAAGCATTTTATTACGATTATTTATTGTTTGGCAATGTTTTGGTTACAAATGTGTGTTCAATCTTGGGTGGTTGGCACCTAACCCTATTTTTCCCATAGGGCCTGTTGTTTATATTGCACGATTTTGCACTGCACGAGGGTTTCTAGGAACACAACTATCGTGCTATACGAGGACTGACTGTACAGTCGATTCCAGTTATTTGGACACATCAGGACTAGTGCATTTTGGCCCGATTAAGCGGCTGCCCCAATTATCCGAAATTTCACGTAAATAGTTTAAAATACAATGGGACACCCCCCCCCCGGGCTTTACAATTGGTTCACTGTACAATCAAATCACATTACGATGGACTCACCATAGTAAAGTACTGTTCGCTATACGATGTGTAGTAAGCGCTGGTCATTGTGATCACATTTGTGAATTGAATTTTTGATTCTATTAAACAGCGATTCTAACTAGCGAAAATAGGAGGAATATTATCCACAGGCTATAAAAGTAAAAATATGTTAAGCACAAATTTACCCTTTATTACCTTACCAATTAAAAATTAAACAATACATGAAAATCAGAAGAATATATGTGATAATCGGAATAATTAATACGTACTGTAATATGTACACACTAACAAGTCGACATTTGTGGATAGGGGTTAAAATTTAAAACAATAAAAAGATAAGCAATCATTAACAAAGAACACGGCACACACAAATTGCAAGTAACATGATACACGCAAGTGAGAACAGAGTAACAAGCTACGAAGCTTTAAAAATAGGAATGAAGAGAAGATTCTGAAAATTATGTTAAGCACAAATTTACCCTTTATTACCTTACCAATTAAAAATTAAACAATACATGAAAATCAGAAGAATATATGTGATAATCGGAATAATTAATACGTACTGTAATATGTACACACTAACAAGTCGACATTTGTGGATAGGGGTTAAAATTTAAAACAATAAAAAGATAAGCAATCATTAACAAAGAACACGGCACACACAAATTGCAAGTAACATGATACACGCAAGTAAGAACAGAGTAACAAGCTACGAAGCTTTAAAAATAGGAATGAAGAGAAGATTCTGAAAATTAATTTTTTTATATGATTGAAGATTCCATGGAAGTATAAACACATTTCACCATAATAACCCACAGAATTCCAGCTGTCAGTATTATCGCAAATTCAATAAGATCGAGTTTACTATCCGTTTATGATAGATAGTTTTACTATCCATTTATAACAGAAAAGCCCAATAAACAGGTGGCTGGTAATTGTTTTTATTGTTTTATGGTTGTGACCTTCAGAAATCCTACCGAACAATCGTAGGGTAATCTCCAGTGCTGCTGTCTTCTGCCCCAATTAAACAGCATGTTGTCCCAATTAAGCGAAGTAAACCTTGGCTATTTTCTCGATTGGGTTCTGTTTTTTAAGATTTGCCCCAAATAAACGGCTGCCCCGATTAACCGGTGGCCCGAATAACCGGAATCCACTGTACTAATACATAGTACAGTTGATTCCGGTTATTTGGGACACATCGGCACTAGTGCATTTTGGCGTGATTAAGCAGCTGCCCCAATTATGCAAAGTTTCACATAAATGGTTAAAAATATAGTGGACCCCCGCTTTACAGTTGATTTTCTGTACAATCAAATCACGTTACGATGGACTCACCATAGTAGAGTACCATTCACTCTATGATATGTAGTAAGCGTCTGTCATTGTGATCATGTTTGTGAATTGAAATTTAATTCTATTAAACAGCGATTCTAATAAGCGAAAATAGGAGGAATTTCGCTTATTCCTCCTATTTTCGCTTATTTTCGCTATAAAAGTAAAGATATACTGTATTAAGTACAATTTGTTACTTTACCAATTAAAAATTAAATGATACGTGAAAATCGGAAGAATATTTTCCACAAGTTAGCAAAATAAAAATAAATTTACTCTTACATGCATAGCTTAATTAATACGTACTGTAATATGTACATACTAACTAGCTGATATTTCTGTTCACTGACATTTGGGGGAGGGGTTAAAATTTAAAACAGTAAAAAAGATAAGCAATCAATAACAAAGAATGTGGCCTGCACAAATTGCAACTAACATAATACACACAAGTGAGAATGGAGTAACAAGTTACAAAGCTTAAAAAATGGGAATGAAGAGAAGATTCTGAAAATTTATTTGTTTTTTATATGATTGAAGATTTCATGGAAGGGGAAACACATTTCACCATAATAATGTAAAAACTCACAGAATTCCAACTGTTGGTATTATCGCAAATTCAATAAGATCGAGTTTACTATCCGTTTATAATAGATTGCACTAACAGAAAAGGCCCAATAAACTGGAAACTGCTAATTGTTTTTATTGTTTTATGGTTGTGACCTCCATAAATCCGCCCAGACCATGTGGTAGGAGCGGAGACAATTGTAGGGTAATTTCGAGTCTCCTGCCTTGATTAAACGGCATGTTGTCCCAATTAAGCGGGAAAAAATCCTGGCTATTTTGTCGATTAGTTTCTGTTCTTTAAGATTTGTCCCAAATAAATGGCTGCCCTGATTAACCGGTAGCCCAAATAACCAGAATCCACTATATCTAAATGCAAGCAGAAAATATAATCTTCTAGAGAGTATTTATGGAGAATGGTACACAGGAGGATTTCAGTTTACATCCAGATTTAACAAAGTATGCCAACTAAGAAATACCATTTAAAGCTTATACTTAAATGGATGTCAGATGAACTAATGAAACTTGTGGCAGAGAAAAAAAATGCATGGGTTTGCATATAAATTATCAGGTCATATAGAAGCCTATGGTACATAACTAGTCTGTAATCGAATCACAAAGGAGGTCAGGCAGCTAAGACAGATTACAAGAAATCTCTGGCGAGGAATGCAAAGCAAAGCAGCAAAGATTTCTTTCCTTACATAAATAGTAGAAGGAAGGGGTTGAATCAGTTTGGTCCACTTGATGTTGGTTTAACTGATGATGATCATGCTCAGGTTGCTGACAAACTGAATAGGTATTTTTTATTTACATTCACATATGAGGAATTCTTTAGGAGGGGAAATTCCTCAAATTCTTCTAAATCTAACAGTGAGCAAAATGATTTTGTGATAATTGAGAGGAAAGTGGAAGAGATATTGTTGAAAATTAACATAAAAAGGCACCCGGGGTGGATGGAAATCTAATCGATTATATTAAAGGAGACAGCAAAGCAGGTAAGAAAAGTCTTAGCCATAATTATATGAGAGCATCTTTGGGTTTAAGAACATTCCCTATGGATTGGAGATGTGCAAATGTATCCCCAGTTTACAAAGGAGGATATAAGGTCTCAAGGGTGACATAAGGAATTATGATTCAATAATAAAGTAACTGGGTGCAAAAAATAATTCTGTCATATACTTAGATTTCTGAAAGATTTTGATATTGTTGCACATAAAAGACTGCTGTACAAATTAGTAGCGTGGCATTAAGGGCATGTTACTGTTCTGGATAAAGGGATGGTTGAGTGAGAAAAGACAGAGAGAGTGGTTGTTAATGGAAACTGCTCTTCATGGACTAATATTATTGTGGAATTCCCCTGAGTTCAGTGTTGCACCATTGTTGTTTTGTATATTTAATGACATTGATGTAAGTATATCAAGCTTAATGTCTAAGTTTGCAGAAGATACAAAGATTGACGGGTAGTTAATGAAATTAATCAGGGTAGGCTGCTGCAACAAGATCTAAAAAAATTAGGCAGATGGGCTGAGAAATGGCAGTTGAAGTTTAACATTGACAAATGTAAGGTGCTGTATATGGGAGTAGCAATAATCCCAGATTAACATACTAACTGGGTGGCACTACACTGTGGATAGTGGAAAATGAAAAACACCTCAGAGTAATTGTGCAGTAAGATATGAAGTTCTCTGAGCAATATAGACAGGCTGCCGGACAACTTATGGAGTTTCTCTATGATATACAGAAACTTTTCTAGCAGGGATGAGGAAGTGATTATCCCATTGTATAAGGCAGTGGTTAGGCTGCATATAGGTCTGGAGGCCTCATTTTAGGAAGGATGCAGAACTGCTGGAATGAGTGAAGAAAAAAACAGTGAGATTGGTGAGAGGAATGAAATGGTAGTCTTATCAAGACATTTCAGTTCTGCAAATTGCAGCATCTGGAGACTAGGCACCTGTGAGGTGATCTTATTGAGTTGTTTAAGGCTTTGAATGGATAGTATTAGTATTAGAATAGGCATATGATGCAAGAAAGCAAGCTTATGCAGCATCAGCCAAAAAAAAAAAAAAAAAAACTTCCACTTCACCCCTCCGTTCGTTTGAAATATCTGTCCAGCCGAGCCTTAAATTTATTTAGGCTATCAACTTCCACAACAAGAGATGGAAGTCTGTTCCACCAACCAACTACCTGCTGGCTAAAGGCAAATTTCCACACATCTATCCTACATCTGTCTTTCCTCAATTTGAATTTATGCCCTCTCAGGTGATTATTCTGAGCAAGAGGAAGAATCCCATCAGCATTGAGCATGCTCAAGCCATTCAAGGCTTTATACACCTCTATCAGATCACCTCGCTGGTGCCTAGTCTCCAGACACTGTAATTTGCAAAACTTAAGCCTTTCTTCATAAGAGCAACCCTTTGTTCCATTCACTAATCTTGTTGTCCTCTGTACTCGTTCCAGCAGCTCTACATCCTTCTTGATAAGCAAGCTCAGTGTTGATAGTATTCTTCTGCCTGCTTGGACTAAACACACGAGAGGGCATAAATTCAAATTGAGGAAGGATGGTTGCAGGATACGTGTGGAAGTTTGCTTTCAGCCAGGAGGCGGTGTTGTGGAAGTAGACAATTTAAATAGATTCAAGGAAAATTAGATAATTTATTGGAGGGATGTGGGAGGTTTTTTTTTTTTTTTTTTTTGGCTGATGAATTATAAGCTTGCTTACTTGCATCATATGCCACTAATAATAATAATAACATGAAGCTTACCATTCAGTGTAAGAAGATAGTCTCTCTCTCTCTCTCTCTCTTTTTTATCTCTTTTTTTTTCTGTGTGCATATATGTATTACTTCACAGGTGATACCTTTGAGATGTCTAGAGCAACTGCTTGTGTTTCACCAAACTTTTCCATTGAATTTGACCATAAATGGGTAATATAAGCCAGATGATTATCACCAGTGGATCGACACTGATGGAATCCATACTGGCGATTGTTGATCAGACGGAAGGTTTCTAGGTAGTTTAAGAGTTGGCAGTTAATTGATTTCTCCATTACTTTAGAAAGAGTAGAAGTAATTGCAATGGGATGATAATTGGATGGGAGGGACTTGTCACCCTTTTTAGGAACTGGCTGGATGTGAGCAAATTTCCAAGCAGAAGGAAAAACATCTTTGGAATAAGAAAGTGAAAAAAGGCAGCAAAGAACAGGTGTAAGTTCAGGAGCACAGGTTTTGAGAACAAGTGGAGAAATACCATCAGGATCTGGAGCTTTCTAAGCATCGAGATTCGTCAAAATCCTCCTGACATCCTTTTGACAGAAGACCACAGGAGGCATTGGATGGAGCGTGTTGGGAATGGTAGAAGGTGTTTTACAAAGATCATTAATACATGAGTTGGAAGAAAAATGGCATGCTAGCAGGCCAGCTTTATTCTTGGCCGAAGTGACAACAGAACCATCTGGTTTTGACAGAAGTTGGGCAGAGATGGGCAAAAGTTGCGGCCAATAGCTTTGGCAAGAGAGTAGAATGCTCGGCTACCATTAGGGCAAGAAGCAAGTTTTCTACTCTTAGCCTGTTCAAAATCTAGTTTGGACTGATTAATAACTGCTTTACAATTGTTGCAAGCTTTGGTGTAGACAGAAAATGAAACTGAAGAATTGGAAACAAGCCAATTACAATATGCAACACTTCTCTTGAATGGCCTTAGCACATTTATTGGAAAACCAAGGTTTAGATAAAGGATGAGATTTTAAAGTGGAGTGTGGGATAAAGGATTCCATTCCTACAAGAATAATTTCACTGACATGATCTGAGCAAACATTGACATCAGAAGTTTTGAAACAGTAGTCCGACCAAGGAAAAGAAGAAAAGAAATCTTATAGGTCATCCTATTTTGCATTCTTGTAAGCCAAACAACAATGTTGGGAATAGCCATGAGATAAAAGCTCCATTGGAGAAGAATACAATCACTAAGTTGTAATCTGGGGTGCCTAAAGGACCACTTACTTCGACCGTGTACTTAGAAGGGTTGTGTGTGAGAAAAAGATGAAGCATGTTGGCTGTATGGTTAGGATTGTCTGGTATTCTTGTAGGTAAATGAACAATCTGTGCAAGGTCATTAGTAATTGCAAAAGCCTAAGCATCTTGACCAGCTGGGTCTGTGTGACTAGACAACTGAAGCCAGCTGGAATTGGGAACATTAAAATCACCAAGGAAAATTACCTCACTGTTAGGAAAGTTGGACTGGAGAAAGTCAAGTTGCAAAGAGAGAGGAAGTTGAAGAGCTCCAAGTGATTAGTGGATTTGGGAGAACGACAAAGACAACAGATGAATTTGACAGAATGAGGTTGAGAGATTTTAAGCCAGAGGAGATTCCAAATTACCAAGTCTCTGACAGGGAATATCAGAACGGACATATGCACAAGTACCACCTTTGAGGCAAAAGGAATCATACAGTGAATAATTTGGGCAACTGAAATGAGCAGTAGTTGAATCAACCGATAACTGAGATTCTATCAGAAAAAGTACATGTTGTTTGGCAGACTGCAAGTGGAAATGGGCATCGTTGAGATTAGAATTGAGACCTTGTATATACGTATATTTTTGAAATGAACTAGGAAGTGTCTGGGAGGTATAGATCTTTTTGCAGATAAGCTTACTCTATTATTTTGACAATTCATGTTGTATTCAATAGTAAGAAAAAGTGGGGGGGTGACATGCTGTATGATGTAATGAAATTTTTGGATGTAGTGTACACATGATAAAAAGAATATACCCAGATCTTAGACATAACGTGGCCTCGACAATGCCCCCCCCCTCCACATACACACTACTCGGACTCCCTCCAGTAACTATCTGGCAGAATAGAGGTAGCAAGATTATACACTAGCTGATCCGGAATCCCCCTAAAGAGTTACCAATAGGTTCGGCCTGTGAACACCTTTTTAGAGCTGTACCCTTGAAATGTAAGGAAGATTGGATCTCGCCATGATGTCCATCATAACCTTTAAAGTCATCAGTCATACTGCATGATGGAAGAGATGGGGAAGGGTTGACCGGAACTTAATATGTTCCAATCTACCCTTCCCCATCCAGTATTAATATCTTAATAATATTATATATTTATATTATATTAATGTGCATAATTTATTAAACAAGTCTTCCACAACACATTTATTGTTTTTTTTTTTTTTTTATCCAATTAAAAAAAGGTTCTAGTCACTTTTCAAAATGAATACTTGTATTTGATATGAACATATAGGCCAACAGAACCTTCAGTCTCCCAATTAATCTCCTCCATGTTTTTTTCCATGGGCCATAAACCTGTACTTTTAGACATTCTAAAAAACTGCAGAATTTTCTAAATTAAGCATGTACTAACAAGAAAAGTATGTCGACCTGTGCTTAAAGAAGCTTTTAGGTGTTGAGGCACAAGGAACACCAATTTGAAAAATAATGTTTGGAAATATTTTTGGTTACAGTTTAGGTCTTTTTTTTTGTCATTTAATCAGTGATATATATATATATATATATATGTATAAATCAGTTCCATACTTTCTCTTAATATAAAAGTGTAATGTGACTCATGATTCACCTGTACATCATAGGAAGAATTGTGATTTTGAGGTGTTTTTTTATTAGCAACAAGAGTTTTGTATGGTCTTTAAATAGACAGGATATACAGCATGTCTCAAAAATACACGGCATAACTTCAGGAATGAGTTCCTCATATGTAGACAATAAAAATATTTTATATCAACATAGTTCTGGAACTGCTTGGTTTCTGAGTTTTGAAGGTCTGTCTATGACACTTAACTGTTCACATCACCTTATAGTAATTGTTCAAAATGTCCACCTTCTGCCTGAATACAAGCCTCACATCGACGTCTCATGGACTCGTGAAGATGATGGCAAATTCCTGGCATGTTTCGTATTGTCTCACAACCTGCCACAATTCAATTGCGGAGAGTTTCCCCATCAGCTACCAGAGTCGAATACACCAATGACTTTAAATGGCCCCACAAGAAATCTAGTGGGTTTAAATCAGTGAGTGTGGAGGCCAAGCGGTTGGTCCACCTCTACCTATCCACCAACCAGGAAACCTTCGATTTAGGTAATTGTGGGCTAGGTGGCTGCAATGTGCGGGAGTGCCATCGGGCATGAAGTGTGCTTGTTGATGAATGGTCAGTAGCGTGTCGTCCAAGAAATCAGGCATGTTGTTTTCCAGAAAGCTTCTGTACGCCTGCCCTGTGAGTTTGTTTGGAAGTACATGGAGCCCAAATAACTTACACCAAAAACACCTGCCCAGATGTTGAGGCTGAACCGCTGTTGGTGATCTGATGGAAGAACTGCATGTGGGTTTTCTTCAGCCCATACATGCTGATTGTGAAAGTTTTGAATTCCATCTTGTGTGAACTGTGCTTCATCTGTGAATATCACTAAGGCAGGAAAGTGAGGAGTTGTACCACACTGCTGCAAGAACCACTGGCAGAACATTACTCGCGCACGGTAATCTGCTGGTGACAAGACTGTACCCGTTGCAGATGGTAAGGATACAGTTGGTGTTCTCGCAACACTCTCCAAATAGTCGAACGTTGAACAGACAGTTGCATTGCTATTCTGCGTGTGCTGATTCCAGGAGTGGAATGCACAACATCCAAAATCTCCTCCTCTACTTCAGGAGTTGTAGATCTTGGTCATCCTCTGTTGGCAGCATTGAGGTGTAAAGGTCCCATGTTGACAAAGGCAGCGATTGGATACCTTCAAACGTTTTCCTGTCTGGACATCGTTTCGTTTGTGGTACAAATGACGAGCCTCCATAGCATTGCCGCCGTCCACCAAACCGTACATAAAGTGCATATCCACTTGCTCCTGATTTGAGTACATGGTCGGAATGGAAAACCACCAGATTCTGTCAGTACTTTGTGATGAAGGAAATCACCTGTGGGAGATAAGACATTCCGATTAATAACTCGGGAACCAAGCATTTCCGGAACTATGTTGATATAAAATATTTTTATTGTCTACATATAAGGAACTCATTCCTGAAGTTATGCCGTGTATTTTTGAGACACCCTGTATAAGGTTTGATCCAAAAATAGTGAATTATCTCATAATTCTTGAATACATACAGATAATATTATGAGTGGGTTCTTGGTGTGCTATGGTATATATATACACCAAGGTTTTACTTATGTGGCAGTCTAGCAGAATGCTGCTTTGAATGAACATTTGTTTTTCTCATTTGTCATGTATACTGACAAAATTTGAACAATGTGCAAACATTAAATTTTGAGTAAGGTTGGAAAGTCAGTAACAGAAGCACATAAAATTCTTGTTACAATTTACGGAGAAAGTACTGTGAAAACTACAGTTTTCAAGTAGTTTCAAAGGTTAAGTGAGGATTTTGCTTGATGAAGAAGGAAAGTGCTCACCTATCAAATCCCAAAACAATTAAAACATCAATGAAAACTGCACTATCGTTTTATTGGATTAACAACTGACCACTCAAGACATTGCCCAGGAGACATTCTTTTCATTTGGTTGAGTTAGGCCATTTTGACAAAGGATTTAGGCATGAGGTGAGTGAGCAGCACAAGTTAGCTCCACATTCTCACTTGAGATCGAAAACAACACTGAATCCTCATTTCATCTTAGTTTTTTTAAGAAAGCTATGTTGGATTCTTCATTTTTAATGAAACTCATAATGGATTTAGTCTTGGATATGACCCAGAAACCAAAGTTCAGAGCTTCCAATGGAAAACATTGTCTCCAAGCCAAAAATGGATTGATATTCAAAATCACATGTGAAGATCACACTAATTACATTTTTTTGACAAGGGGATATGTTAACACAATTTGTTTCGCAAACTGCACTAGTAATGCAGCTAACTACCAAGTAGTTAAAAACAGTTGAGAGACTCACTCTGCTGTAAATGATCAAAAAATGGTTGGCTCCTTCTTTACAACAATGCACTATCTCACACTCACTTGCTGTGTGGAAAAAAAATCACATGTGAAGATCACACTAATTACATTTTTTTGACAAGGGGATATGTTAACAGAATTTGTTTCGCAAACTGCGCTAGTAATGCAGCTAACTACCAAGTAGTTAAAAACAGTTGAGAGACTCACTCTGCTGTAAATGATCAAAAAATGGTTGGCTCCTTCTTTACAACAATGCACCATGTCACACTCACTCGCTGTGTGGCAAATTTTGGCTAAAAAAAAACATTTCCATCATGCTGCACTACCCTTATTTTTCTGATTTAGCACCATGCAGCTTTTGGCTATTTCCAAAATTAAAAGAAAAATGAGTCAGTTCAAGAAATCCAATTAGTCCATGAACTGCCTAAAAGCATTCACAAAAGACTTCCAAAATTATTTTGATCATTGATAGCCATGATGGAACAAATGTGTGGTTACAGAATGAGATTATATTAAAGAATATTAACATATTTTAACAATGTAAATATTTTTCATGGAATAAAATTAATTTTTTTCAAAATTCATCAAACCTTACGACCCTTGCATACAATCAAACCTTGTAGACAACATACTGTGGGAATGGGTGGGCTACTTTTCAACTTGCTGGAAAAAATGCAGTTTCTTCATTTGTTGTAGAAACTGTTGCAGCAATTATTTTTCAACAAACTTATTTGAACTCTATCTAGAAATGATAAATGCCTTTCTAAAAAATAAGTTTTATATATTTCTATAATATTGCATATTGTTTTTTCAGCTATTTGAAGCATTCTAAAAAGAATATTGCAATTCTATAAAAGAAGGTCAAAAGTCATGTGTCTCCATAATGGATGAAGTAGGAAAACATTTTCAAGATTTTTCTCTAACTGCAGTTGTTTCATGGACATTTTCTACAATAATGACGATTGGAGGAGTTATTCCTTTCATACCACAATATCGTGACATCAAAAAAACTGGGAACGTTGAAGGTTTCTCTACATTTGTATGTCTTACTCTTCTTGTTGCAAATACTTTAAGGATACTGTTTTGGTGAGCAAATATTATTACTTCTTTCACATCACAAAATAAAATAACAAATGTAAAAATTGAAATCATACTATTTTGTTGATGTTGGAGATTAAGCTTCACACCAGCCAGAAGATAAATAAATTAAATACTGTAACTAAAAACTTTATTTACGATAAAATAAGTATAAAATATATATTTACAATAAAAAATTAAAAATATACTAAAAACCTAGAAATTAAAAGCGATAAAAATTTGCTGTAGCTTTCGGAGTCAGCAGTCTCCTTCCTCAGCAGCATATGTCTACTGTGCGGCACATCCTTAAATAGCAAGTCCACGGCACAATCACATGGTTCCACGGTTGGAACTTTCCATTTGCGCACCAGTACCGGAAATGGCTCAGGAGCGCGCTAGCTGAAACCATCCATCACGTCCAAGGACAGCGGTTTCCAGGAGGGGGTGTAGACGTACACCCTTATCCCTATTAATAGTATTGCTAGCTACCCCAATACGTAAACTCTCAAGCCATTTACGGTCCCAGAACCCCTGTGCATGATCTGTGATGACAGCATCCTCCAGGGAAATTTGATGTTTCTCCCAGAAATGTTCAGCCACAGCAGACTTCCCATAATTTGTGGACTTTATTGCTTTTGCATGCAATAAAGCCCCATCAGTGCCATATTGGCCAATTTAGCTATGGAGGAGTTAGAAGTCAGGAATTTTGGGGATTTGGAATTTCCCATGTGTAGATGGAGGAGATATGTTGATGACACATTCTCCATTATACAAAGGGGGAGGGAGGATCAGGTACTTAATGTACTTAATAGTTTCTCCCCTTTTATCAAATTTATTTCAGAGGTGGAAGTGGAGGGAACATTGCCATTCCTTGACATGTTGGTGATTAGAGAAGGCGGCAGGCTTAAGTCCAAGGTATTTTGAAAGCCGATGTGTCAGGGGTCATCATACCTCGGCACAGGCCAGCCAACACAAAAACAGTGTGGTTAAGGCTCTAATAGATAGGGTGGGGGTCCCACTGCAGCACCTCCGAGGATAGAGATAATGAAATTGTTTGGGTCACAGCAGACCTCAAGAAGTGCGGCTACCCCCAGAGGGTGCTGGACAGAGCCATTAGAGGAGTCGAGTCCACCCGTAATGAGCAGTTCGCCCCTGTGAGCACCGCACACATTCCCTACTATCCGGGCCTTTCACACCACATTGCACATATAATTCGGGGGTGTCAGATACGCTGTGTGCAACTCCCAGGTCGGAGGTTGCACACAGCGTCTCGAGTAAAAGACCCCATATCCAAAGAAGCCAGCAGTGGGGTGGTGTACGAAATGAAATGCCTGGACTGTGGGGTGTGTTATGTGGGTGAGACGGGGTGGCGGTTGAAAGACCAGCTGGGGGAGCATGCAAACGCAATAAAGTCCGCAAATTATGGGAAGTCTGCTGTGGCTGAACATTTCTGGGAGAAACAACATCAAATTTCTCCGGAGGATGCTGTCATCACAGATCATGCACAGGGGTTCTGGGACCGTAAATGGCTTGAGAGTTTACGTATTGGGGCAGCTAGCAATACTATTAATAGGGATAGGGATGTACGTCTACACCCCCTCTGGAAACCATTGTCCTTGGATGTGATGAACGGTTTCAGCTAACGTGCTCCCGATCCATTTCCGGTCCCAGTGCGCAAATGGAAAGGTCCAACCGTGGAACCATGTGATTGTGCCGTGGACTTGCTATTTAAGGATGTACCGTGGACTTGCTATTTAAGGATGTGCCGCACAGTAGACGTATGCTGCTGAGGAAGGAGACTGCTAACTCTGAAAGCTACAGCAAATTTTTATCGCTTTTAATTTCTAGGTTTTTAGTATATTTTATCAGTGTTATTTGTATATTTTTAATTTTTAAATTTTTATTGTAAATATATATTTTATACTTATTTTATTGTAAATAAAGTTTTTAGTTACAGTATTCAATTTATTTATCTTCTGGCTGGTGTGAAGCTTAATCATCAACATGGTTTGTCCCAGCCTTGTAGGCCTATTTAGAGATATTTTGTTGATAATGTTTAGCTGTAAAATTAAATTACATCATCCATAATGTTTAGTATTAGTTCTGTGACCTTATTTCAAAGGTTAAATAAATATATATTTATGTAGTAGCATTGTGGCAAGAGATAATAGTAATGTTAGCATTAGCAGTAGCAAATGATGCAAGAAAGCAAGCTTATACAGCATCAGCCAAAAAAAGAAAGATACCTCCCGTTTCACCTATACATTTCTTCCAATGGTTTGGCTAGTTCTTCCTTGAATTTATTTAAACAATCGACTTCACAACAACAGATGGAAGTTTATTCCAGCAATCAACCACCTGCTTACTAAAAAAGGCAAGCTTCCGCACATCTCTTCTGCAACCATCCTTCCTCAATTTGAATTTGTGTCCCCTCGTGTGTGGTCTGAGCAAGAGGAAGAATCTCATCAGTGTCGAGCTTGCTTAATCCATTCAAAGCCTTAAACACCTTAATCAAATCACTTTGCAGGAGCCTAATCTCCAGACTGAAATTTGCAGAACTGAAAATTTCCATCTGTTGTTGTGGAAGTTAATAGTTTAAATAAATTCAAGGAAGAACTAGACAAACCATTGGAGAGAATGAGTAGATGAAATAGGAGACTTTTTTTTTTTCTTCTTTTTTTGCTGGTGCTGTATAAGCTTGCTTTCTTGTATCATTTGCCACTGCTAATACTCGGGGTCGTTTTAACGCATGGGTGCATCCGGCAGACATCGGGGGCCCTCACTTAGGTGGAATGCTAGGAATGCAACTAAGAGAGACCCTGCAAAAAATTAAAACAAAATTTAAACTGAATAGGGGCCACATTTGGAAATTTGCCAGGGGGCTCTGAGAGTCTTTAAAATGGCCCTGCTAATACTATTGCTAAAACAAATGATTTTATAGGTTACAAATATATAGTAGCAATGAGTTTGGAGAATATGTAAAACAAAGAAATTGGTATTTGGAAATTATTTAATTTAACATAATGCATAAATCCAGAACTTGTCTGTGATAGTTTTTTTTTTCTCTTTGGTCCAATAGCCCGTTTCTTCTCTTCCTTGTACATTTGACTACCCTTTAAAAAATATTCAAGAAATGTCATTTTTTTGAGGTTGTACTTTTAGTACTACAACGATTGTATTAAGGTTATCATAACTGCAGTTTTATAATCCAGTATCTTGCTCTTTTCATTACAGGTTTGGCCATCAGTTTGAGTTGACTCTTTTATTGCAGAGTATAATAACAAATATTGGAATGTTAGTAATGATCCATTTATGTGTAAAAACAAGGAAGTCTACACAGATTGTTCCTGGAAAACTGCATACTTTTGTAGGTGAGTAAATATCTAGTATATTTTTTTTAAGAGTCAAAGTAAGAGAATGCCTTGCTTCCTTTTGCCGTCTGCAAATTTATCTGTTACTATCACATATATCCATATGTTTTATTTATTCTGCAGCATACTATGTATGTTATTTTCTTATCCTTTATACAGCATATTATCATAGGAGTGTGTGCTAGAGTACATGTGAGCAGGCAAAGTTTTTACGGCTCCAGCTAATAGAGAATGATTTTTGCTTTTTTATTGACTTAAATTGACATTAATTTATTTCTTAGAGTTGCTTTATATTCCTAGTAACAATACTTTAGTTTAAGTTGAATTTAGATAGAGATTTTGTAGGTTATTACTTAGTATCGGTAAGGGTATCAAATCCACGTGTTGGACAAGTGTTGCAGATCCCGCAAACGCAAAGTTTTTAATTATATTTAGCTGCTTTATTGACTTAATTTTTAGATTAAATTATTTTCTATAAGTAGCTTATAGACCTAGTCAAGCTCCTTGGTTTATTTTGAACTTAGATAGCGCGATTTGGAAAGTAAATAATACCTCGTGTCCGTAGATTAACTGTTCGTAACTTGCCACCATTGTTATACGATACATGTGCACTGAACTAGATAGCGTAGTGTTTAACGGAAAACTAGATAGTGAGTATAGTAGTATCAATTAATCAGTAAAATTTATTAATCTTATTAAATTTCATTGTCAATTGAATTGTACTTTTTTACTAAATAAATAGTGACCTGGTTTTAGTAGTATTAGTAATGGCCGCATGGTGCAAGAAAGCCTATGGCTTATGCTGCACCAGCCAAAAAAAAAACCCAAATAAAACAATGATAAAAAAATAATAATAATTAATAAAAGAAAAGGAAATGTCTCCTAGTTCTAGCATCATTTATAATCTTGAAAATTTCGCCCTCATTCATTTTACTGATGCCTCTCAGAGCCTTAAACACCTCAATCAAATCTCCTCTAAGGTGTCTAGTTTCCAAACTCTGCAACCCACATATTCGAAGTCTTTCTTCATAAGGACGCCCTTTTGCCGATCTGACCAGGCGAGTTACCCATCTTTGCACCCTTTCAAGAAGCTCGAAGTCTCTCTTTAAGTGCGGTCTCCATACTTGAACACAGTATTCCAAGTGTGGTCTAACAAAAGTCTTATATAATGGGATTATCAAGTCCCTATCTCTAATTTGCAAAAGTTCAATAGATCACCGATATGACACCATGGGCCTTCCTTGCAATCTGTTTACAATGCTCAGAGAATTTCATGTCTGACCATATCGTAACACCCAAGTCCCTTTCCTCCGGTACTGGGTTTAGTTGAACTCCACCAAGTGAATAAGTTATTTTGGGATTACTGTTTCCCAGGTATAATACTTACACTTTGTTGGATTAAAGCATAGCTTCCATTTTTCTGACCATTCCTGAAGTCTATCTAGGTTTCTCTGAAGGAGCTCAGCTTGACAGTGATCATTAACTACTCTACTAATTTTAACATCATCTGCGAATTTAGACATCACGCCCTATATCTCTTCATCAATGTCATTTATGAAAATTAAAAACAACAGTGGTCCTGATCCTTGGGGAACCCCACTTCTTACATCAACCCAATCTGAGGAATAGCCATTTATCACAACCCTCTGCTTCCTGCCCTGAAGCCATCCTGCTATCCATTTAAGGATTTTCCCAGTGATTCCAACCTGTTCCAGCTTATAAAGCAACCGTTCATGTGGGACTGAGTCAAAAGCTTTGCTGAAATCTAAATAAACAATGTCGAAATTATTCCCTAAATCCAGCTTGTGAGTGACTCTTTCAAAATAGCAAACCAGATTTGTTAAACATGATTTTCCCTTTACAAAACCATGCTGAGTATCCTTGAGAATTTCAGTTCGATCCAAATGATCCTGAATCATTGCCTCCATGATTTTCCCTACCACTGAAGTCAGACTGGCAGGTCAATAATTTCCCACTTCACTCTTAGAGCCACCCTTATGTATGGGAGATACATTGGCACTTTTCCAATTCAAGGGAATCTCCCCAGAGTCTAGTGATGCTTGCATAATTAGCCTCAACGGTTCAATGCACTCACTCACTTGCCGCCTCCCTTAAGATTATAGGGTATATTCCATCAACTCCAGGAGCTTTACTGGCCTGTAGGTTCGAAAGTTTTTTTCATTAAATAATCATGCGAAATTTCAATATCATTAATTACATATTTTTCAACTTCGCTCCCACAATTTCCCATTGCCACAAAAGGTTTTTCATTTGTGAATATCGATGCAAAATAACCGTTGAGTTCATCTGCAATGGCAGCTGGTGTATTTAATACTATCCCCTTTCCCTTACTTAAAGGTCCAATCTGGTTTGTCCTGCTCTTCTTGGTATTTATATATGTGAAGAATTCCATATCCCCCCTCTTTGCTCTGTTTGCTAGTGATTTCTCATAAACTGCTTTTGCCTGTCGAACCTTTTCTGTGGCTCTATTACAGATCATCTTGTAGCTGTTATAGGCTTCAGTACTTTTTATTGCTCTGTAACCTTTCCATGCCACCTTTTTCTGCTCAAGTAATGTGGCAACTTCACTATTCATCCAACTTGGAACCCTCCTCGTGGAGTATTTTTTTAATGGTAAATATGCATTCAAGGCATCTGTGATTAATGTTTTAAAAGCATACCGCAGTTCAAATGTATTCATTCTCTGTGCGATATCTACCCAGTTAATAGAGGCCATGTAGTACCTTAAGGCATCATAATTTCCTTTTCTGAAATTAAAAGCCATTCCTTTGCCTTTTACTGCTGCTACCTCTCTCATCATCATCCACCGTAGAACTCCGTGATCACTTCCTGCTACTGGTTCCTCTACTGTCAGCCCTGTTATGTCATCTGATTCATGGGTGATGATGAGGTCTAGGATATTCTTTTCTCTAGTACTTTCCCTGACATGTTGATACAAATAACAGTCATCTAGTTGATTTAAAAATTTTGTTCCCCATGTTGAGTTTCCTTCTCATTTACTCCAATCAATTAGAGGCAAATTGAAATCACCCATAATAAGACATTGATGCTTACTTGCGCATTCAATTTGCATGTAGAGGCTTTCGTCATAATCTTCACAATCACCTGGTCTGTAGATTACTCCTACTCACATTATACCTTTGTTTCCAACTATCTCACACCATACAGATTCTATACTAGCATGTGAAATGTCTGAATCCGGGAAAGCTATCGTCGCACTCAGGCTGCTTCTGATAAGAAGCACCACCCCTTCTATCTACCCTATCCTTCCTAAATACATTATACAAGCCGTAACTCATCATCCCCAATTTCCGGGTGGCACCACGTCTCCGTAAGCCCTATTATATCCACGTTACTTGTTTTAACCAGCAGTTCGAATTCGCTCATTTTATTGACGACACTTCTAACATTACTATATAAACAAATAAGACTTACTGTTCTTGTATATTTAACTACCCTAACACAACCTTTGAAGTTTTTTAGGCTCTCATCCCTGGCATTAGCTACCCGCTCACTTGAAACGTTTCTGCCCCCAGAACATCTAGATAATATGTCCAGTTGGGGTAACAGATAAGAACTCTTGAGGTAGTGCAAGAGTTACTTTGACCAATATTATGAGATAAACGGCTGTCAGTATTACCCACATCCCCCCCCCCAACCAGCAGTTTCCCTGAACCTTTAAGGTATCCTCAATAATACTAGCAAAAACTTTTGTACCACCTTTGTTTAAGTGTATCCCTCTCTACAATACAAATTCCTTCTACCTACAAGTGTGGGCCATGCTGATAGAAATTTCCCCTCAAAAGCCTTGCAAAATCCTTCAAGTCTTGAGTTAATCCACAAGGCTTTTAACATATAATCCCTCCTGTCGTGTCTGGACAGAATTGCAGACACAGACATTGTGGCCTAGCTCGCGGCATTTCCTCAGCATGGTCCTGTATTTTTCCAAAAAATCGTCAGATCGTGTATGTTTAATGTCATTAGTCCCCCACATGAATAATAATATTCTCTTTACCCCCCCCTTAAAATCTGACAATCAGTTGGTGACATCATTAATAGTTGCTCCCAGCAGACATACCCTGGTTCTACTCCAACTACCCTTATTACAAAAAATATTCCCCGTTTCCCTGACAATGGTGTCTCCTAATAAAACAATGTCCTTTTTAACCAGAGTAGTTTGCACTTGGTTTTTCTGTTTTGAGGCCCAAATCGGGAGTGCATCACTTGGTAGATTGCTGGAGTCTTGAGTCCCTGACGAGTTCCCAGATGCATTATTCTCGAGGGCAAGCACCCGTTTTTTTCAGTGACTCAATTGTTCCATCAGTGCACCAAATTGTAATTTAAGATCGGTGCACTCCTTACATCGATCACAAAGAAAAGAATCCCCAGGTGAGCTATGATTAGTCACCAGGTCTACCTTGGAAAACATTCCACAGATTCTGCAACGGATTAAATCATGACTCACCTGTAAATTGCCATCGGCTATTTCCGTTTGAGTCACGATACTCTGTGACGTGTTTAAGGCAGATCTTGTAACTACCATTATAAAATTAGCTAAATATCAATGAAAATTAACTTTAAAAAATTATATCAATAATATTATAAAAATCAAACTGTTATAGGAAAACCTATAACAAAATAATCCAACAATAGCTAAATAAATCAAATATTTAAAAGCACTAATCAACAGTAATCCAATCCACTTAACTGAGGAGCCCTGACGAAGCATGTCTGCTCACCTCGAATGCCAACACTGATTTTATTGTGAACAGTGTCGCCAAAGACAAATATTTTGACATACTTTATTTATTATACAATATTTATTTATACATATATATATATATATATTTATACATATATATAGTGTTATAACTGCATTGGGATATAAGTTTAGGGTTATATTTTGTGTTGGAATTTTATTGAATTTGAATTTGTGGAGCAATCAGGAACGGAACATGATATTGCCAAGAGGAATGTCTTTGTGTGTGCACGATGCAAGGAGTGTGAGGAAATCAGGCACCAACTCAGCATTGCTATGGGCTTATATGAGAGCTTGAAAGACAGGGTGGATGCCTTTGAAGGATTTAAATTGAGGGGCCCATCAAGCTCCCAGCTGCCCACATCAATGCCAGAGCTTGCACTCGAACATTACACAAAACAAAACAGCGGCAACCCCCAAGGCAGAATGCGCTGGTCCCAAAGGAACTAGTTGTAGATGACTCTGTTGTCAGGGAAACTGGGAACATGCTGTGTAAAAAGGATAGATGGAACAGGACCAGGGTATGTCTGCCGTGGGGCAAAGGTTAATGATGTTGTAGAGCAGATATCATCTTTTAAGGGCACAAAGGGTGATATTGTTGTACACGTTGGCACTAATGATATTAAGAGTAGACCAGCTGAATAACTTAACAAGTACAAGCGAATGCTGAAAAAAAAAGCCGTGAATTAGGGTTAAATTTGAAAGTGTCTGCAATCCTGCGCAGACACGATAGGAGGGAGTATATGATGAGAGCCTTGTCGATCAATTCGGCCCTGGAGAGATTGTGCAAGGCTCAGGGGGTAGAATTTTTCTCAGCCTGGTCTGTGCTTGTTAACAGGAGAGACTGCTTCTACAGGAATGGGATACACTTAAATAGAAAGGGTGCAAGAATATTTGCTGATGCTATCAAGGCAGAGTTAGGTGGGTCAGAAAACTGCTAGTTTTGGGGGGTACACGAACTAATAGATTAACAGTAGCCGCTGGCAGAGGTGAAAGTGATTCCTGCACTGCTTCTATTGAAATGCAATTGAGCAGCAGCCTGGAAAGCAAGGAAATAGGGATTTTCAGGACTGCCGGGAGTCATAGTGGAACAAGTAAATACATGGGCTGTGTCAGGGTAACTAAGAGTAGAAACAGGTGCATGTATACTTGCATGTACACCAATGCTAGGAGTATAGTTAATAAATTCGATGAGCTTGAAGTGCTGGTAAAGACATCAAAGGCAGATATTGTTGGGACATCAGAGACGTGGTGTCACACAGACATAAGCAGTGCAGAATTGGAATTTGGGGAGTACAATGTGTACAGAAAGGATAGACAGGACAGGAAAGGAGGAGGGGTTTTGCTGTTAGTTAAGAAACACATAAAATCTAAGGAAGTGCATCAAATTGATGTTGGTGGACAATGCAATGTTGAGTCTGTTTGGTGTGACATAAGCACTGGGAATGGAAGAATGAGAGTAGGTGTGTGTTTTAGGCCTAATGAATCTGATGAGTATAATGAGCAATTGTGTAGAGAAATTAGAGTGGGCCAGTAAATCAGAGTGTCTAATAATGAGGGATTTTAATTTCCCAGAGATTGACTGGAAATTGTGGGTTGGTCACTCACACACTAGTAAGGCATTTGGGGATTTATTGGATGACTGTTTTCTACAGCAGCATGTTCGAGAGGCAACTAGAGAGAGTAATATTCTTGATCTGATTATCAGTAGTGATTCTTCATGCATTAAGAATCTGCAGATAAAGGAACCACTAGGTGACAGTGATCACGGTATGCTAAAGTGGGATTTACTAAAAGAGGTAACTGCCATCAAGGGTAAAGGGAAGAGTTTTTGCTTTCGTAAAGGTGACTATGGTAGTCTGAGACAGTATTTAAATTCTATATGGTGGGACCAACTGATGATATTACCAACAGCAAATTCAAATTGGGAACCATTCAAAGAATTAATCTTGGAAGGCTTTTCATACCAACTAAGAAATATTGTTCTTAGTTGGTATGAAAGCTACTAGGCTTTTCATACCAACTAAGAAATATTGTTCAAGATTTAGGCCTAAGTGAATGTCAGATGAACTAATTAGACATGTGACAGAGAATAAAAATGCATGGGATACATAAAAAATAACAGGTGACACAGAAGCCTATGATAGATATAAGCTGGTCTGTAACCAAGTCACAAAGGAGGTTAGGCAGGCGAAGGCAGATTACGAGAAATCTTTGGCAAAGGATGCAAAGAAAAACAGCAAAGAATTCTTTACTTATGTGAACTCTAGAAGGAAGGAGTGAATCAGATTGGTCCACTTGATATCAATGGTTCAACTGTTGATGATCCTGTTCAGGTAGCTAACAAACTAAATGAATATTTTGCATCTACATTCACACATGAGGAGTTATTCAGGGAGGGAAATGCCAGAGGTGTATAAAACTCTGGCAGTAAGCTAGATAATCTTGTAATAGCTGAGAGTAAAGTGGAGGAGAAATTGTTGAAGATAAACATAAGAAAGGCATCGGGAGTGGATGGAATCTATCAAGTTATATTAAAGGAGGCAGCAAAGGAAGTAAGCAAACCCTTAGCCATAATTATGAGAGCTTCCTTGGACTAAGGGGAGGTACCCATGGATTGGATATGTGCAAATGTGACCCCAGTCCACAAAGGAGGATCAAAGGGAGACACAGGTAATTACAGATGTGTTAGTTAAACTTCTGTTCCAGGGAAATTAAATTAATGAAGGCACTGGTTAAAGAAGCATTGCAGGATCATCTAGACAAGACTTCAGTTATAGCTCGGACACAGCATGGTTTTGTTAAAGGAAAGTCTTGCCTGACCAATTTGATTGGATACTATGATATAGTCACAAAGGAACTGGATGCAAAGAATAATTTTGATATCATATATTTGGATCTTAGAAAGGTCTTTGATACTGTTTCACATGGAAGACTGCTGCACAAATTGGGGCAGTGTGTGGCACTGGAGGCAAATTGCTGCTATGGATAAAGGGATGGTTGAGTGGGAGAAGACAGAGAGTGATAATCAATGGACACTGCTCTTTGTGGATTAATGTTATTAGTGAAGTCCCTCAGGGTTCAGTGTTGGGTCCATTGTTGTTTTCTGTATTAATAAATGATATTGATGATGGTATATCAAGCTTAATGTCCAAGTTTGCAGACGATATGAAGGTTGGCAGGGTTGTTAATGACACTAATGATAGTACGCTGCTGCAAAAGGATCTGGAAAAGTTGAGCAGATGGGCTGAGAGGTGGCAAATGAAGTTTAACATTGACAAATGTAAAGTACTACATATGGGAAGCAGTAACCCCAGAGTAACGTATCGACTCTGTGGTACTACACTGACAGTAGTAGAGAACAAAAAGAACCTGGTGGTAATTGTGCAGGCAGATATGAAGTTTTCTGAGCAGTGCAGATGGTCTGCAAGGGTAGCTCATGGTGTCTGGTCAATGATATACAGGAATTTTTCTAACAGGGATAAGGAGGTGATTATCCCCTTGTATAAGGCAATAGTCAGGCCACACCTTGAGTACTGTATACAGGTCTAGAGGCCTCATTTTAAGAAGAATTTAGAGCTGTTGGAACGAGTACAGAGAAGGGCAACAAGATTAGTGAATGAAACAAAGGGTTGCTCTTACGAAGAAAGGCTTAAATTTTGAAAATTACAGTGTCTGGAGACCAGGCACCTGCGAGGTGATCTGATTGAGGTGTATAATGCTTTGAATGGTTTGAGCATGCTCAATACTGATGGGATTCTTCCTCTTGCTCAGAATAATTGCCTGAGAGGGCATAAATTCAAATTGAGGAAAGATGGTTGTAGGATAGATGTGCAGAAGTTTGCCTTTAGCCAGCGGGTAGTTGGTTGGTGGAACAGACTTCCATCTTTTGTTGTGGAAGTTGATAGCCTAAATAAATTTAAGGCTGAGCAGGATAGGCATTTGGAACGAACGGGAGAGGTGAAATGGGAGCATTTTTTTTTTTTGGCTGATTCTGCATAAGCTTGCTGTCTTGCATCATATGGCTCTACTAATGCTAATGCTATTTTTTTAAATTAGTATTTTTGCCAGTTTCCTTACCTTCTCCCAGTTTCCTTACCAAAAAACCGGTATTTTTGTATCATTACCGGTATTTGAATACCGGAAAAAAATGACCGGGATATCGGTATTGTAAGCCCTAGTTTGCACTGCTCAGCAAACTTCACAACTGCAATATTACCCCCCCCCCCCAGTCTCTTTCATTTTCCACTACCCTGAGTGTAACACCACCCGGTTGGTTCATTTTTCTGGGGTTATTGCTACCCATATGCAGTACTTTGCATTTTTCAATGTTAAACTTCAGTTGCCACTTCTCAGCCCATCTGCCCAACTTTTCCAGATCCTGTTGCAGCAGCATACTGTTATTAACAACCTTGCCAACCTTTGTATCATCTACAAACTTTGACTTTAAGCTTGATATACCTTCATCAATATCATTGATAAATATACAAAACAACAGTGGCCCAATGTCAAACCCTGGGGGACACCACTAATAACATTAGTCCACAAAGAACAGTGCCCATTAATTACCACTCTCTGTCTTCTCCCACTCAACCATCCTTTTATCCATGATAGCAGCTTGCCCTTAATGTCATTATTGCAATCTCATTGTAGCAACTTGCCCTTAATGTAACCAGAGTATGCTACTCAAACAAGATGCTGGAAAAATGGCAATTGAGATTTTACATTGATAAATGCAAGGTACTGCCTGTGGGTAGCAGTAATCCCAGAATAGCAAACCTATTGAGTTAAGATAGTGAAAAATTAAAAAGAATAGGGGTAATAGAAGTTCTCTGAGTAGTCTATACAGACTGCTAGGAAAGCTCATGGGAGGTTTTGTCATTGATATACCAGCAGAGGTGGTGATTATCCTGTTATACAAGGCAATGGGTACTGCATAGAAGTTTGGCAGGCTCATTTTAGGAAGGATGTAGATCTGTTAAAACAGGTACAGAGAAAAAAGATTAGAATTTTAATAATGCTGTCACAAAGCTTTAGTTGGAACATTCATATATAGATTTAGTGGTTTTGTGTTAATTTTTGTAAATTTTCTTCTGATTTAGATAATAATACTAAATTATCTACATGTCATAATTTAACATTTTGATTTCCAACTTTCACTCCATTAATATTGTGGCAGTTTTCTTCTATTATCAGTGAATCTTTCTCATTTATTCTGATTCAAAAGTGAAACAATGCATGGGACAAAAAAAAAGAATATTCTTACTAAGAAAGACTTGAGTTACGGCATATATAAACTAGGCACCCCTGTGAGACTTGAAGAATTTAAGGCTTAAATATAATGAGTAAAGTAAATGCTGATGGCTTCCTTACTCTTTTTTGGATGAATCATATAAGGGGACATAAATATAAACTGGAAAAGAATGGTTGCAGAAGATAAATGTGTGAATTTTGTTTTAAACCAGAGAGTAATTGAATAAATTTAAAGGAATGGATAAATTATTAGATGGTGGGCAAATGGAGTTGGTAGTTTTTGTTTTTATTTCTGATGCCGCATAAGCTTGCTTCCTTACATAACTTTGTCACTACTAATACTAAATCTGATGGAAGAATCAAAAATGAAATGGTATTGGTGGGAATGAACCAACTGGCCAATGTTAATTTTTTACTCACATATACATAGTTTTTTTTACATTGATTTATTTAATATTTTATATGAGATAACATATAAAATATTAAATAATCATCTCATATAAACTTAGTTTTCTGTTGACTTTTTTTTAAGTTGGGTTGACTTTTAGTTTATACTATATTTGTTCAGTAAAAAAAGAAGTAAATTAAGACTTCTTGCAAATTCTATCCCTTTAGGAAAACCAGTAAATTAACTGAATAACTGAATTAAGCTTTTATTTTTGCTGTTCATAATTATATTATGATGATTCAGTTCAGTAATATTTTTATATATAAATATGCAAAACCATGTTATTATTTGTGCATTGTCATGTAATGAAAGTTTTTCTATTAAAATAATAATTAAACTCACTTCTTGTTATAGAAAGAAGTTTCTATTTTAAATTAATCAAAGCAAAAATGATTAAAAATCTCTGTCATACTAACCACCCCCATAGAAAATAAAGACAAGGATGCTGTGGATCCTGAAGAGCCTAAACTACATCCTCCTTCTTCATCTCGAGACTTTTGGGGTATGTTTGCCCTTGTAATTTCAACCTTTAAAGAGCTGCTCCTCTTTTCCTTCTCCCAGTTTCCTTATTTATTTTCTTTCATTTGATACATTTAAAAAATGAACTTCTTATGCATGTATTCTTTTCACATAATGGTTTATTTAAGAATGCAATTGATCTGCACACTATCAAGTCATGACAGCTTCCTGTGTTTATGGATTTTTTAACTAACCATACTTACCCAAATATATAAAAATATATTTTTGAAAAACTGGTTTCAGCCAAAATAATTTTATTTTTTTAGATTTTTAGTTTAGTCCTAAACCATTATGGTGGGAAAGTGCTTTACAAAGGCAGAGTACTGATACTTATATCGGCATGTGTTTGAAGTTTTCTGTATGTTTTTTTTAATTGATAATTACATATCTGAAGCTGGTATAAAGGCCAAGAAAAAATTAGTTTTGTGTTTGCCAAGCTTGTGTGGTTGCAGATGTCAGATTTTCAAAAAAAAAAAAAACCCCACTGGCAAACAAGTTAACAAAATAATTGGAAATTAGTTGAAGTTGAAAAAGAATGTTAACTTATGTCAAGCCTTTTCTGTTGCATTCTTTATCCATGGAATGAAGAGGTACTTCAGTGTGGCAGGAGACTTTGAAATAAATAATGATCCATTAAGTGATTTAAAATGGCGAAGCAACAACAAAGTTAAGTGTAAAATAGTTACAGCTACCCGTACCAATTATAAATTTCTCTGCTTTCCTCTCTCTCTCTATATATATATATATATATCAGAAAACTAAACCATACAGTGATTGTTATTAAAAAAAACACTGATTTTTCTTTATTTGTGTACCAGCCCACCGAACTGGTGCATAAAATTGATTAACACTGGTCTTCCAGTGTTAATCATTTGCAAGGTTGATATGACTTAGTAGGGAAATAGATATTGAAATTGTTCTTAAACCTGGGAAGCTGTTCAAAATTTTTATTAATGTTAAAAAAAAAAGTTAATAACCGTAGCTGCTGGACAGACTGGCTGATGCACAGTATGACACAAAAGACACTTAATACATGAAAAAACAATTAATTTTCTTTATTTTTGCTTCACTAAATAAATTAAAGAAATAATACATCCCAGCCATACTTGACACCATAACAAGTTTGGCTAATATTAATTTATTAGCAAATAAGAGTATCAGGCCTAACCGGTGGGCTGCCAGATATTTGCATCATTATCATTCATAAATTCCAAAGCTATTCTTCCAAGTATCAGATGACTGCACAAATTTGGAATTACATTCATGGTGAACTGTGAATGTCATTTAAAATATTTGCAGCGGACTAGCTACCTTTGGAGAGAATGGCTTGAAATTTTTGAATAACAATCCATCCAAAAAATTCACAGTTCTGGATAGCAGTGGTCAACCAAAATTGGCTACAAATTAATAGCATACAATGGAAGTGGTTGTCACTTAGCCCTACAAAGTATGATGCATGGAATGAGCAAGCAGTATCAACAGAGGATCAGTTCACTAAAATATCCCCCCACCCCAAAATCACCCTTATAAGCTGATGAAATATTTGCACATATTACATGTAGTAGTCTGCAAATGTTTGTATTCTTCAACCAGATGTCAAAACATTTGAACAATCCTGGTGTTAAAACAGTATTGATACAATTTGGTCTGTTTTTGGTGACAGAGTTGTGGGACCATATCTTCAAATAGGTTAGGCTGTTTGAGGTAATCAGACTAAGGTCGTGAGCTATCCTGGCCTTAGTCTGTAATGGCAATTAATCCATTTACACACCATGTCTGTAAATTACACCAGTCCTAGGCTGGTTTTTTTTGTGTATTATTATTATTTCTCTCTGATGGGGGGCTCCCACCCCGTGACGGGTACTGCTACCTCGTACACAGGATAATTGTTATGTCTGGTGTTACTGTTGGTTGAGAAACTCTCTGACTATCCTACAGGTGTTCAGGATTGTGACTTTCTGGAGTTCCTTGTAGATGTTCACTGGGAGACCTATTGCTACTGGGCTGTTATGTAGGATCTTTGGCACCATACCGGTGGTTGACATGATGATCAAGTTTGTGTACTTCCTGATTTTTCCTCATGGGTTTTCTGGAGGCTGCCAGTGTTGGGTATCACTATGGCAATCAGATAGGTAGCCTTTTCCTTCTTGTCCACAAGGTTTATGTCCAGGCTGTTGTGTGGGATTGTCTTATCCGTTATTATGGCACGCTCCCAGTACAGCTTATGGGGTGGGGTCTCTAGTACTGCTTGGTATTCATACTTGTAGTACGGTACACTTTCTTTGATCAACTGGCATTTCCTTGCTAGCTTCTGATGTATTATCTTGGCTACCTGGTTGTGTCTACTCCTTGCATCCCACGGTGATATGTTGGATCATTTCTGAGGCCAGGTGACATCGTTGACATGTGCCATCTGACAACCCAGGCTCCTTGGCGATATATTTTCTATAGTTTCTGGTGTTGATTACATGGTCTTGGATGGCGAGCATGAATCCTTCAGTCTTGGGGAAGAACATCCTGCTCGTGAACCATGCATTGGAAGCAATTTTATCTGTGAGGTCATTATAGTGTCTGCCATGGAGTGTCCTCTTTGCCCATCTTTCTAGCTTTGTTTGTGCCATCTGGGTGGGAGGAGACTCCTCGCTTAGGTTGAGTGGGGTATTACTGCTTGTCTATCTTCCTTATGGTCTGGTAGATTGCTGCTGTGTAATCCTTCAGGTTATTAATCGCTGTTTTCTGTTGGTCTATTAGGCCTCTTCCTCCTTTCTGAGCAATTGTCAGTCTCTCCACAGCTGACGTTGGCTGCTCTTGGTCATTATTGTTCTTGCCTTTCTCATATCCTCCAGCTTGGTGTTAGTCCAATTTATGACCCCAAAGGAGTATGTTAATACTGGGATTGCATTATTATTATTGGCACTTGATGCAAGCTTATAAAGCATCAGCCAAAAAAAAAAAAAATATATATATATATATATATCACTAGTCCACCCCCTTCCTCCAATAATTTGTCTAGTTCTTCCTTGAATTTATTCAAACCACCTCCACAATAACAGATGGAAGTTTGTTCCAACAGTGAGCCATTCACTGGCTGAAGCTAAACCTTGCAACCATATTTCCTCAACTTGAATTTATGCCCTTTGATGTGTGCAGTTTGAGCAAGAGGAAAAATGCCATACAAAATGCCATACATACAAACATTGAGCTTACTCAATGTTTGTATGTAGGAGAGAAACCTACACCACTGTTTAAGACTGGTTAAATATGCCCTGAGTGAAAAACACCTTTCTATAGAATTTTTTATAGTGAAATTGAACCTCTGGCTTTTTTCAAATGGCTAAGAAATGACAAAGTCACTTGACCGTCATGGAGTCTTTAAAAGATACATGGCCAACACACTTGTGGTAAAGCGTTAGACATAACTTAATGATCTCTTGCTGGATACATGATGCAAGATCTTTAGAAACTGTATAACATGTTTGTCTTCAGATTAGGTATTAGGTAGGCTTCTTGTCTTGTAGTTAACTTGATCACTTCTCTGGAATTACAACTGTCTAGTAGACAGTTGTAATTTCTTCCTCTGGGGGCTTAACAGCAGTGTTTTGTGATGGAACCCAGCTTTACTCAGTGACCCTTAAGGACTATATCTAGAAAATAAACTCATACACCGACCATTGAACAAAATTTACTGTAACTAAAATTTTTACAAATAGTATAAAAACAAATTATTTACAATAAACTAATAATTGTATATTGCGGAATACTAAAAACTAATAAAAGATCGTTTACCATAAAATAAGCTAAAATGTAAAATTAAGAGCGCTAAAAACCTGGAGCTTTTGAGAGCGTCAGCTCTTTCTTCAACAGTAATATGACTTTCTGCAACATCTCCTTAAATAGCAGGTTCACGGTACTTGCACACGTGGTATTTCTCCACGTGGTTCAATCGGCACATGGTCAGAAGCGGAAATGTCTCGGGTACGTGGCAAATAAAATCGTTCATCCGAACTTAATACAATTGTTTCAAAAATAGGATGAATACGCATGCCTCTATCTCTATTCATGGTATTCTTACTGGATGAACCAATCCGTAAACCCTCGAGCCATTTACGCTCCCAGTATCCGTGTGCACGATCCAAAATAATAGCGTCCTCCGGGGAGATTTGATGCTGCTTCTCCCAAAAATGTTCGGCCACGGCAGACTTACTGTAATCAGCAGTTGTTATGGCATTTAAATGTTCCCCCAGACGATCCCTAAGCCGTCGTTTTGTTCCCCCCAAATAACACTCCCCACAATCCGGGCATTCTATTCTATAAATAACTCCGCTACTGAGATCTTTTGATATACGGTCTTTGACCTGAGACACAGCTGTGCACAGCCTCCGCCCAGGAAGCTGTACACAGCGTGTCTTATAACCCCATAAAATTCTTGCCAGATGCTCAGTAAGGCCCGGACAGTAGGGGATGTATGCGGTGGCTACCGGGACGAACGACTCCCTACGCTCAGACACCCCTCTATTATATCTATCCAGGATCCTCTGGGGGTATCCGCACTTTCTAAGTTCTGCCGTGACACGATTAATTTCTTTCTCTTTATCCTCAGAAGTGGTACAGTGTGATCTTACTCTGTCAAATAAAGCTTTTGCTACGCTATTCTTGTATTGTCCATTGACCTCTACACATGGGTTTTTTAAAAACTGACGTCTTAAGCCTAGAACCCACCCTAGAGACCAATACATCCAAAAACGACAGAGTACCGCCCGTTTCCACCTGTCAATTGTATAAATTGGGAGAAGCTATTAAGCCAACAAACGGCATCAACCTCCCTCCCCTTCTGGACCAGGGCAAAGGTATCATCAACGTATCTTCTCCAATTCCTGATAGGAAACGAACACCCACTAAAAACCCTACTTTCCAACTCCTCCATGGCCAAGTTGGCCACGGTGGCACTAATGGGTGAACCCATGGCCGTACCGCGAACTTGCTTATACTACACATAGTTCCTTGAAATAACATGGTAGTGCTAGCTAGACATAATTCTACCCCGGTACAAATATCTTCCACACCGAGCAGTGATCTATTACCAAGTGAGGCATCCCTGGTCAATGCCATTTTTACACAATATACTGCATGATTAATAGGAATACATGTAAATAAAGATACAACATCAAAAGAGATCATGCTCTCATCATCATTTATAGTCAAATTCCCCACAAAATTCACAAACTCTCTACTGTCCTTAACAACATACTCGGACTGCCCCACTATGGGTGCAATTAATTTGGCCAAGTACCCTGATAGTGCATAGGAAGGACTCCCTATAAATGAAACTATAGGTCCCAAGGGTACTTCTGCCTTATGAATTTTTGGCAGTCCATAGAATCGCGGGAGTTGACTACCTGTAGTGTGTAATAACCAGTAACTCTCCTTGGAAATCTTCTCCATGTTCAACCAGGATTGTACCAATTTATTGACTCGCCATTCCAGATCCACCAATGGGTTCCTCTGGATCACCTTATAAGTATTATTATCTTGCAGAAGTTCCAATGCCTTCTTATTATAATCTTCTGTATTTAGGACCACCGTTGATCTCCCTTTGTCCGCTGGTAAAACAACTATTCCTTTGTCTCTTCTCAATTCTTCTAGTGCTCTCTTTTGACTAAGGCTGAGATTCGGGGATGCCTTCCTCACCTGACTCAACGCTGCAGCAGACTTCACATGGATTTCATTAGCTAAAGGCTCAGGAAACTTATTAATGGCCCGTTCAATACCCATTGCTATCTCCGCAATGGGGGGTTTCGAAGGAACCAGCGTGAACTTAGGGCCTAGACTAAGGACTGCCTCCTGCTCTTTCATGAATTGTCTATTACTCAAATTATGTATAAAATGGGTACTCCTATCATATCGCTGTACCACATTTTCACTCACCAACCTACTGAACTTCATAATTTGTCTTTGCCTATATGACTCTGCTACCCTAGCAACTTTATCCGAAACTAACCTTCTGATAAGAACCAGGTGTCTAGAAGAAACATTACTACCAATATTACCTAAATACATGCCAATTTGTCATCTAGTAAATCTGAGATCTTCATGCAGCTTACGAATCCAAACATTCATAATACTCTTTTGAAAACGCACAGTGGCCCGTACTAATCGAACATCCTGGAAAGGTATTTTAACCCTAAACCCATGCGGTACCAGCCTATGCGCTCTGCAACGGTACGCAAATCTTAAATGCTGTTGTTGTCCAGCTTCTTTTACACAATACTTCTGATACTGTCGGAGATGCTGCACAACATAGTTGTGCAGCATCTCAGGTCAAAGACCATATACCAAAAGATCTCAGTAGCGGAGTTATTTATAGAATAGAATGCCCGGATTGTGGGGAGTGTTATGTGGGGGAAACAAAACGACGGCTTAGGGATCGTCTGGGGGAACATTTTAAATGCCATAAGAACCGCTGATTACAGTAAGTGTGCCATGGCCGAACATTTTTGGGAGAAGCAGCATCAAATCTCCCCGGAGGACGCTATTATTTTGGATCGTGCACACGGATACTGGGAGCGTAAATGGCTCGAGGGTTTACGGATTGGTTCATCCAGTAAGAATACCATGAATAGAGATAGAGGCATGCGTATTCATCCTATTTTTGAAACAATTGTATTAAGTTCGGATGAACGATTTTATTTGCCACGTACCCGAGACATTTCCGCTTCTGACCATGTGCCGATTGAACCACGTGGAGAAATACCACGTGTGGAAGTACCGTGAACCTGCTATTTAAGATGTTGCAGAAAGTCATATTACTGTTGAAGAAGAGAGCTGACGCTCTTGAAAGCTCCAGGTTTTTAGCGCTCTTAATTTTACATTTTAGCTTATTTTATGGTAAAAGATCTTTTATTACAGTTTTTAGTATTCCGCAATATACAATTATTAGTTTATTGTAAATAATTTGTTTTTATACTATTTGTAAAAATTTTAGTTACAGCAAATTTTGTTCAATGGTCGGTGTATGAGTTTATTTTCTAGATATGAGTTTTCCCGACCTCAAGAGGCCTCTTTCAGGATACCCTTAAGGACTAATTTTTTATTAGGTATATTTGCATATTTATATGCATAAGTGCTTATTGTCTTCACCCCATCTGTCCACATGTAACAGTTTCCATACCGGTGGATGGATTTTCGCAAAATTTTATATTTTTAGTTCTTTTAGAAAAATTTGTTGGATCATCCCAATTTTCATTAAAATCAGTCATATAGAAATCCAGGAACTATTTTTTTTCCATACAGTTTGAAAAACAGAAATTCATAGATTAAATGTGGTCTTAATGCAATATTGTTAGCTTTAGACAGTCCATGTATGCTTTTTGTGTGTATTGGTATGTAAGGTTTATGAAAATGGAGAGATAGAGAGAGGAGACCTGGTCTTCTCTCTCTCTCTCTTAAAAAAGGTATTAAGTAATAAATATTATTACTTAAATGTAATTAAACTGAATGGCTAAGTTTAGAAAATGTAAAACTATAGAGTTTTATTTTAGTATTCTATGAAGTTATAATGTTATTAATTAATTGATAAGAACGTAACTATATTTACTTTTATTTCTATTAATCATGGAAAAAGGGGGAAAAAATTCAAATAAAAATCAGATGCACCTGAAATGTAATGTGCTGCTTAAAAGTACCTAATTTGTTTGGTAAATGTTACCAGCAAAACAAGCATCGAAATTAGCTAACAAATCACTTAGGGCACTGCATTGTAGTTTTAAGATCTCTGCTAATTCAAAAGCAGAGATTTTGCAGAAATGTTCTCTTTCATTTTTATTTACCATTTACATATGGAAGTAGGGGTTCAAAATGAAACCCTACATTACACAACTGGCCTCGGCATGTTGGAGTATACATACCAGTATGTGTGCGTGTTGTGTGTGCAGTAATCACAACCTACATTTCAGCCACTACATCATCTGTGTCATTAACAAGTGGTACATTAATTCCTGTTGATGTTCCCAAAGAAAGAAATTCAAAGGATTAAGGTCACATGAGTTTTATTATTCCTGTATGTTGTTTGTGATCTGCTTTCCATCTCACATACATGTGCATGGTTATAAGAAATTTGAAGTCATCAGTATTGCCAGTGATTTTTCTTTACAGTGAAACCTGGCCAGGCATTGTCTTTTATTGTTATTATTATTTATTTTTTGTCATGATAATCTCCACTAGGCATTATTCTAGTAAATTTAAATAATAGAAAGAATATTGGGAAATTGCCAGTATGGCATCACTACATGGAGTTTGAGTGCTGATGTCTATACTAGGTGATTTCCATTTCATTCTGTCATTTAAATTTGACTTTTCACCATAGATAGCATGGAGATGACATTTTGACAAGCATCGAAATTAGCTAACAAATCACTTAGAGTACTGCGTTGTAGTTTTAAGATCTCTGCTAATTCAAAAGCAGAGATTTCACAAAAATATTCTTTTTCATTTTTATTTACCACTTACATATGGAACTCCTAACTTCTTTCAATGTTCCTATTTAAAGTTTTAGAAGTAATAATGATCTACCATATAAAGGTGTGCCCCTTCGTTGGTTTTGTGTTTCTAGTTTCTAATACCTTTAATATGGTTATAAAATGACAATACATTCATATATTTTATCTTAATATCCATTAAGATAAAATATAAAGGATAATAAACTATAATAAAATGTGACTAAACTCCTAAATTATTTTTATTCTTAGAAGGTACAAAATTTGATGGATAAAACAATAATATTTAATAAAATATTTTTTTCAGTGCAGAGAATACCAATTACATGCATTAGACACCATTAGACACAACTATTAAAAGCATGTCTCACAGTGGATGGATAATAAAGGTAATGGCATTAGTCTGGTGAAGGGCACTTTGTAAGCAGAGCAGTTCAGTTTTGTTTAGCTGTAGAAGCAGGAAAGTTTCAAAATGGTACTAGAGATAAAGTATAATTAAGTGTTTATAAACTTTGCATAGTACATATACAAGGTTTTATCAACAAGTTTAGGCAAATAATCTCATAATTCTTGACTGCATAGTGGTAGTTAAAAGACTGTGAGAGGCTTACAACAATGCCTTTTGGGCATGTGCATACCAAACTTAACATGTTATGTGCCAGCCTAGAAGAAAACTGCTTTGAGTGCTTTGAGTTTTTCTCATTTTGCAGAGGTATTGAAAATGGCAAGTTAAACATGCAAAAAAAAACATTCGCCATCATGTTATCCACCTTGTTCACCTGATTTGGCATTACACATCTTAACATCCCAAATAAAAACATGTCCTGTTTTAAGTTTGGCTATTCACAACAGCAGACTTCAAAAAATGTTTTGATCGGTGGAAAACACGATAGAAGAGTGTCTTGCATATCACATAGAGGTATAGTGCTGTAAGTCTGATTTAACTTTTTAACTGAAATTATGCCTCAGACTAGAGCAGCAAAGCATAAGGCCCAGAGCAACAAGGATGTGTAGGGGAGAACTGATGAAGGCAGTTGTATGAATCAAGGCCTCATTACTTGCAGTGTGTGTAAAAAAACTAACTGTAGTTGAATGTTTTGCCAGAATAATTTTGAAGTTCATTCAAAATGTGGCAATTCATTTTGCAGAAATTGTTAATAAACCTGTCCAGTAAGACATTCCTCAAAAATAAATGGACCAATCAACTAATCATAGAGGATTCCACACCACACATTAACAATGAATCAGTGTTTAAAATTACTTTCCAGTTGCTGGCATTCAAATCTGACCAAACATGGGAATTGTGAATTGAGCTTCAGTTGTAATTGGCAGTTGTCATTCAGCCAATTACAAAATTCTAGCCATAGACAGGATCTCCATGTTTGAGGTATTTAACACACTGCACTTGGTAGGAATGCATGCCACCTTTATCCAGTGTTCTCCATATTCTTGATTATGGAACATCAAGATGCATAGATATCCACAAGGATTACCGTTCCACCTCAACAATGTTTTCTTGCTCAGCTACACCTTGCCGAACCACACACTCATATGTGATGTTGAATGCTGGGAAATGAGCTGGTATCTTTCAATATTTGGAAAGCTGGGCTAACAACTTGTCAGTTCAGAAAATGTCATTGGTATTCAGTGATAGCAGCAACAGCATTTCCATCACAAAATCCTACACCTTCAGTACTTTTAAATGTAAAATACATCCTGAAAGTAAAAACAGAACACAGAACAAAAAGGAATCACACTGCTCTGCAAACTGCATCGGGTTATGTTCGAAAAAGATTGTGTGGGTACACAAGTTGCGAGCCCAATTTGCAATGGCGCATTGCTGAGAACCTAATAAATTCACATAATTCCATAATTATTCAGAATCAGACCCATGTTCGTATCAACTTTTTATTTTTACTCAGAAATGGGCTCCTGAAGTTAACCCATCTTTGTGAATCACCCTGTACAGCCACTCCCTGACTCACATAAGGATTGCATTCCGCAGAACTCTACATAAGTCAGAATTTCCCTAAATGCTTATGCAGCACTCACAACTATGCACGCTGAATTTGATTGAAGCAAAAAAGAAATGTCCGAGGAACATGTAAATTCATTCAATTTTGTTATCTCGTGCGCAGGAAAAATTGCAAAAATTTCAAAATTATAAATTTACAAAAAAGAGAGGGGAGATAGAGAAGAGATATCAGCAAGTTTTACCTTTCGAGCATCATTGCCAGAATTAACTCTCCAGCGGATAAACATGCTGCTGCGGAAGTTGAGGGCTGTGGAGATTTAGAAGGGGTTTTTCCCGAGACATCCCAAAATTTCTCTGCAGCTACAGAATCGGCACTGGCGACTTTACTGCATACTTTAATGTTTTGGAAACCAGCGCGATGCTTGAACCTATTAAGCCACCCATTGCTTGCCAAGAAATTGGTTTGGGTTTCACTGTACTTATCCTTAATATCTTCGTAAATACTTCTTGCTTTTGCTTGAATGGCCATTGGACTCAGCGGCACTTGCTTCTGAATCTGATTTTCCATCCATATTATTAATAGCTTTTCCATCTTCAACATAGCACCTGAATGCTGTTTTGTGATCACTGTTGATCTTAAATGCATTGATCCTTTAACATGTTCTTTTATATGTGCACTGTCTCTTAAAATAGTATTCACTGTTGAAGCAGCAAGACCTAATTCCGTGTAATAGATGACAAACTTTGTCCTGCTTCATACTTCTTAATTAATCATCTTCATTTCTAAATCAATTTTATTTTGTTTCCTAGCACTGCCAGCACTTGCAATTTCTGTTGGTCCCTTTCCCTTCACCATTATAATAATTAAATAGGAATGAAGAGAAGCTTCTGAAAATTTTTTTATATGATTGAAGATTTCAGTGAAGGGAAACTCATTTCACCATACCGTAACGTAAAAACCCACAGAATTCCAGATATTGGTATTATCGCAAATGCAGTAAGATCTAGTTTACTACCCGTTTATAACAGATTGTGCTAACAGAAAAGCCCAGTAAACCGGAAAGTGCAAATTGTTTTTGTTTTATGGGAGAGACCTCCAGAAATGAGTTTTATAAAAATATCACAAAGGCATTCAAATCGATTCTTATAACTGAACATATTATAATGATGAAAGTGTATTGCAATTTCCATTATAAAAATTACCTTTTAGAGAGATAAAAGTTTAGTTATATAGCGAAAATTTCAACTTCTGAGGTCTTGGAACAAATTACCAAAAAAAAACAATGTGTCATTGGGTTCACATTATGATACCTCCATTTATTCCTACAGGATGCAAAATATGTTTCCGCAATTTTTTTAAGTTTGCACCGTCCGGCAAAAACTTATGTAAAGTCGAATTTCCATAAGTCAGGCATTACGTAAGCCAGGGAGTGCCTGTATATGCAAAGTAAAGAAGTATATCTGAGTTGCATCATATGTACAAAATTTAGCATTTTGATTTAATCTTTTAAATTTAGCATTTTCAGTAAAAGCAGAATAATCACCTCTTAAATCATTTCTTTTGATTCTATTAGATTTCGATGCAAATTTCTTCTGGGAGTGGACAGACTTTCAAAGTTACGTGGAATGTATTGTTACATTTGCAGGAATGGTGGGAATATTAATGTATTTCTGTATTGAACTTCCTCTTGTGGTTGAAACTATTGGATTTTTGGCATTATTAACAGAAGCTATGCTTGGAGCACCACAGTTCATTAAAAACTTCAAAAAGAAATCAACAATTGGCATGAGGTCAGTATTGGAACTTTAAGTTATTGAATAGTAATCTTATACTAATAAATTAATAAGTAATCTTACTTAATGCAGTAAGTCCCTGACTTAAATTTTTTTCACTCAATTTTTTTTTCTTCGAATAAGTAAACTTAAGTAAGTTTACTTATTTAAAATTAAGGCTAATTTCGATTAAGTGACACAGTGTCATAGTGTTCAATGCCAGGAAGCACCGGGGGTATCCCCTAACTGAGCATTCGAATAAGTAAGTTTTTTCTACTAGGGAAGCGTTACTTGTTTGAATTAGTGAAATAAATGGTATCTTGTTGTGAAGGTAGCAACAATAATGCTTTCTCTAGTAGGTGAATAAGTAATGCACTCTAATAGATGAATAAGTGATGCTTCTCTACTGTTACTTATTCTCAGTTGTGCCCACTGAGAATAAGTAATAATCATCTTCTCTACTAGAGAAGCATCACTTATTCGAAGTAGTGCAATACCTGGTATCTCATTCTGAAGGTGGCCATAATAATGCTTCTCTATTAAATGAATAAGTAACACTACTCTAGAAGACAAATAAATAATGTTACTCTATGCAAGAAGTCTTGGAATGTATCACTTACGTATGTCGGGGACTTACTGTGTGTTGATTACCAAGTCCAGTCACCAGTGACTCAATTTTTCTCATGCTTAATAAAATGGGGGAAAACACTGAATTTATGCTTGCTGTCTACTATTAATCTCACCAGAAGATTCAATGGGTGGGTTATTAACAGGAAACAGTATACCTATCCTATAAATGGTTCAAGTTACTCCCTCTCAGATCACTGGTCAGGAGTATGCTGATTGTTTTCTTCTAAAATGAGGGAATTATTTATAAGAAGATCCTTCTGTCAGGTCAAACTGTAAGTCACCAGTTACACATTTGGGATTTTATTTTCAATTTATGTCTGCTATGCCAAGACACTAAGATAGGGCAATTTTGAGAAATAGCATTCTAATTATTACTATATCGTGTTCACAATACAAGTCAGTTAAATGTGTTGTGTTAAAACCACAAAGTTTGTGGTTTTAAAACATTTAACTGACTTGTTCTCTGTAGTTAAAATATACAAGGTGTAAGCCAAGTTTCTGGACTGGAACAATAAAATTAATTTAGACTTACATTAATTACATAGAGACAATGGCAACATGTTTCATGATGCTGTCCAACACTCTGCAATTCAGTGCAAATATTTTGTCCTTTTAATTGGATTTTCATTTTGGGGAACAAGAAGTCACAATAGACAGGGTATGGAACCACTGCCAATTTGTTCTTAGTAAAAACTGCTGAACCAACAAAGCCATGTGAATTGGCTCATTATCACAGTGCAGAAGCCACTCCTGAGTGCACCATTTGTCCAGATATTTTCTCCTTTCTCCCTTAGGACCCAAATGTGTAACTGGCAATTTACAGTTTGGCCTGGCAGAAGGATCTTCTTATAAATAATTCCCTCATTTTAGAAGAAAACAATCAGCATACTCTTGACCAATGATCTGACATGCCTTTTTTGGATGTGGAGATGGACTTTTCTACTGTTGCTTTGTTTCTTGGTCATAACCATAAACTCAACTTTCATCTCCTGTTATGACCATGGAAAGGAAGTTTCTGGTCTGCGCTGTCTGTCCTCATGGATGACTTGATACAATTTTTCAACATTTTCATCAGTCCAATTTGACGATAGATGAGTGCCCAAAATTCTCAACTGAAGTTTTGGCTGCCTTGGAAACATGAAGTTTGTGTTCTACACATAGTAACATATTATCACTAAATGCTTGTTTAAGCATTTTGTAATTTTTTGCTGTTCCTTAATGTTTGCAATCTTACTCAGATACAAAAAATTGCAAGACTCACTCAACAGAAACACACAAACACCAATCATGCAAAGGCATTTTGTGCCAGTAGGACAAATGTCCTACTGGCACAAAAACTTGCCACACTACCTCACAATGAATTATTTCAGTGGTGTTTAAGAATGTACTAATCATATTATATGTGGATAATGCTAAACAAGGCCAGTCTAGAAACTTTTGGTCTGCACTTCTTATATGAAAAATGTGATTTAAGATGTCTGTGATAGTTTTTCATTCACGATTTCAATAAAAGCCTCATGGCCAGTACTCAAAAGAAAGCAACCATTGGTACTAGCTCTCACGCATGCATTTACCACATTATATACCTCAATAATGAGGCTTTTCATATATGATCTACAACTGCAGAAAGTATTAATAAAATCATGGATGCCATAATTTCATTGATGCACTCACCTTCACTATCTTTTAAATTAGCAGTAATTTTAAATTAGCAGTAAATGTTTTGAACTCAGTGAGTTATTTTTTGACCCCATTTTCACAATACGTGTGATCTCATCCTAATAACAAGTGTTTTTTTTTTTTTTTTTTATTGAAACAATATATACATGAACAGGATATGTAAACAAATCTAGGGAAGAAATAAAACCATGCTTTATTTCACAAAATTTATAATTCAGTACATTACCAGGTAGGTTCAGAGCCTAACCCAGCATCATCCTAATTTTATAAATAAACAAGAAATTGTCATTTTTTTGTCCCCCCCCCCCACCTTTAAAAAAAAATAATAATAATAATGGGAAAAATAATAAACTGTAACAAGAAATAAGGAAAACATTTGCCTAGGGTCAATTCTGACCTCATTTGACATGCAGCCACATCTTGAATGGTGTGTGTGTGTGTGTTTTAATGGCTGACAAAAATAAATTGCATGCGTTTGAGCAGTAATTTTGTTTGTAGTTTATTTTTGGCAGCCACTAAAAATGAGCAATGTGGATCACCTACAATGTATTTAAATTTATTTTTAAAGTCTTGAATTTTGATTCAAACTTGAGTTGATCATTATGGTACAGCAAATAATGATTTTAAGGAATAGTTTCTCTTTTAGATCTTCAGCATCCATTTATACATAAATAAGCCTGCTTTGATAATCTATATACCCTTAACCCAAATAATTTGGCATAACATAATAACCCTACTCACAATGCCACTGATATATTAAATACTGATATATTAAATAATATTTCTTATCATTTTTTGTAGTAAGAAGATGGTACTTATGTGGACAGTTGGAGATCTCTTCAAAACAGGTTATTTTATTGTTCATGAAGCACCTATACAGTTCGGAATCTGTGGGGCATTGCAAGTCATGATTGATATAGCAATTATGTCACAAATATTATTTTACAGAGGTATTCCAACTCCAACGTATGTAGCAAAACGTGGAGAGCATAGAAGTTGATATAACTTTTAAACACTGCCTGTAAAATAATAATAACTAGTGTATATATTTTTAAGCTGCACTTGTTAAAGATTTGTTGTTAAAACTAAGACAATGGTGATATCAGATATTTTGTAAAAAAAAAAAAATGAATAGAAATCATTTATCATTATAATTTGTTATGGGAATACAGAAGTCAAAACGTGCTATTTTACACAGTAGATTAGAATTCACAGAGATATTTTTTCAGTTGATAAATTCAAGTTTAAAAAAAAAAAAATGACTAAGATTCACTAACAAAATTAGAATTAGTTGTCTCTTGTTTGCAAAACCTCGTAAACTGAAATCTGCTTGTGTGTGCACTATCATACAGGGTGTTTCAATTAAAAGGCCAGGGGTCTGTCTCTCTTGATTTAGGTTTAAGCTATGTCATCTGGCCCTTTATTTAATCATATTTGAACTGATGTTACAAAGTTTTTTTTTCGAAGGAGAAGATGTTTGATGTACTTCTGAAATGAGCATAATCCATTTTATTGAGAATGGGGGAAACTCATTGATAAATCAAAATTTTAATTTATAAAGGAAATCTAAATAATAATACTTAGCCCAATTTTAAACAAAAAAAAGGTGCATATGATAAACAGCCTCAACCTAAAAATAAGTGAGTGGAACTGCTGCTTTTAATTAAAACATTCTGTGTACATATACATCCACACAATGGGCTTTCCTAACCAGCATTCAATTAACCCTCTGGCTTAAGGGCCCCCCTCTTTCTGATTAAAATTCAGCCACAAATTATAAAATCATTTAAGTTAGTTTTTAAAAAAAAGTTTTCCAGATGATAAGTTTTAAATTAGATTTAGTGGTGAGCCGGGATAAAATGTTTACAAATTTTGACTCAGTGAATCCCAATATACAAATTAAAATGGCAATATCTCTGCGCTCCTGATTGAATTGAAAATTACTCTTTGCACCTTATTTCCTTGTAGAATCCGACCATCAAGTTCTGCAAGCATATAAAGTATAAAGAGTTATTTTCAAAAATTACATATTGTAATTATAAAATAATTGATAATAATAATTACTATGTCAATCAGTTTGTGATTGACATAATTTAAACTTAGCCAACTGTTATTGGGAATATATAGAGAAATGTTTTAAAGATGCATGAATATCTAGAAATATATAAGAAAATAGCTAAGAATTTTTGCTAGGAATAATAGTCACATTAAACTGAATGACCATAAAATTAGGCTCCGCTAAACAACTTACAGTAAGCTGATAAGTACTCTAACAAAAGTAGTATGTACACCAGATTAACAAGTAATGGTAGTGGCCATCATCACTAGTGATGCCATAATGAAATGGCTGATGAGGAAGAAATCAAATTACCAACAAGAAAACTGATGTGTTTTGGAACTGAGTATCCCATTTATTGGATTTCATTACTTTTTACTTGAGTTGGCCTCATTATGCATACATGATAGCCTGAATTTTGTGCAGTGCAGCCCAATTTTACATTCATTCTATTCAGCTTGCATTTTTAAAATATTCCTAATAATAGTTTAAGTTTAGCAAATAGGAAATGTTCACAAGCTTCATATTGTTTTTGAAACACTTAATTCATTATAAAAAGAAAGGAATTGTGATTTTGTGACCATTTTCAAGGAGATTTCTGGTTTTAACATTAAGTGACCTTTCATCATTAGCCTTTCCTCCAGAGAGTGAAGGCAGACCGATCAACCATTGCTCTCTCTCTCTCTCACACACACACACAATTTTATAATAGTGGAAACAGACAGCAAGTGCCATTAAGAAGTTGCATCGGATAATGCTAGTTTTTTGGGTTTTTTTTTTTTTTTTTTGCTGATTCCATATAAGCTTTCCTCGCATCGTTTTGCCACTACTAATAAATAACATTTATATAACATCTGGATTTATCACCCCATACATATTGTTTCAATAACATGGACCTTGTGTGGAAAGCATTGTTCAGCATTCTCAAAGGATATTGAGAAGAGTGGCATTACCTATGAAAACAAAATTAAAAATAGAATGTCATGATTTAGATAGAAGGTAATGTAACTGAATTAACTAGCTGCTCCTCAGTCCCACTTATGCTGGTTAAGTTGGAGTCTGTTTTGTGTGTGTGTGTGCGTGCGCACATATAAAACACTGAACGTGTTTAGAGTTGGCAGTATCTGGGAGATATTTATTAAATGTATTTTTTATTTTATTCTTTATGTTAGGAGAATATCTGAAATAAAAACATGAAGTGTGATGATATTTTGTTCCTTCTTTATGCCAATACTTAAAATATTAGGAAGTTATCAATTTATAATAAACCAAGAGCAAAACAACTTTAAATTGAATCACTTAGAAAATAGCATATCACTCTGATCTCTAGCTAATTTTTTTTTCATTAATATAGAGGGTGGTGTTCAAATAAACAACTATCATGTGTTAAAAATTAAGTGTTGAAGGTATTTAACCTAAATTATATTAAATACTCACTGAATCTTGAAGTTCTGTAAAGGAAAATATTAATTCCTGAAAGGCACACGGCCAAAATAATTAGAGGATCACAATATGTGTAAATATGACATATGTAGATGAAACTAAAGTTTCAATCAGTGAAATCAAAAATTTCAATGCAATTCAAGGGTGAACAGTAATTGCAGCTTTATTGGAACATGATACATCAGAAACAATCCCACAAGTGCATAGGAACAGCTTTTGTCATCACGAACAACTCTAAATGATGTATGGTCCCCAGTCACTACCAAATATGTTTTGCACATGTGATACATCAATAAAATCAAGTGATATTAGTGAATCATTGTGTAAAGTCACCAATCTTGCAAAAGTGCTGTTTCCAGCTATAGTCCAAAAGTTCCTTGCCAGCAGTATCAGCATAGAAAACTATAGATTTCGGGGATCTCGTATCAGTACCTGTGTGCAGTAAGCATGATGTGGAGGTCTGTACAACCACATAGACTAATGTCACCCCCCCCATACCAGCAATCTACCTTCATTGGATTGTATTCCTATATGAACACAAGTTTGTTTCAGGTTCCTCTTTCACACTACACTAAGACCTGAGGAGAATCCTACCATAAGCTATAAAAGGACTCATCTGTGAAGATGCTACAGTTCTATCTCTTGTCAGGCACTCAATGGAACATGACCATATGTCTTTTCACATAAAGTGAAGGCAATTTCACAAGGTTTACGTTGACAACAATGTCACTGCTGAAAAGTGTCAGAGTAGCTGAGTAGAGCATTCAAGCATCAGTTGCAGCAAGCAATGGGGTGGGGGAAGATCTTACTTTGGCATTATTGATAGTATATGACCCTGACCAATTTGGGTTTATTGTGACTGATTGTACAAGTTTTGTATTTTGCAGCCATACCTTACAAATGAGATGACTGTGACACGGTCAAGTACTTAATGAAATGGTTAATATACCTGAACTTGCGAGGCTTGGTAAGTACAGGCAACCCCCGTATAACATGGTACTTCTACAACATGGTTTCGCTCTAACACGATTGATAAATTGTGGCAATCCTTGCACAACACAGTACTTATATATTAAGGTTTTGCTCTAACACAGTTTGAGAATTGTGGGAAATCTCACATAACACGGTATTTTTGTGCTGAGAAAATCCTGCTATTATGTTAGATGTAATTTTCAACTTTTCCATTCCTTTTTGTGAATCCCCGCTGTTGACTCGCTAGTCGTTATCGCCTTCGTGATATTTTTTTAAAGCACATTTCTGGAGGTCACTACCAAAAAACAATTTGCATTTTCCAGTTTATTGGTCTTTTCTGTTAGTGCAATCAATTATGAACGGGTAGTAAGCTTGATCTTCTTGCATTTGCTATAGTACTGATAGCTGGACTTCTGTGGGTTTTCATGTTATGGTGAAATGTGTTTCCCCTCCATGAAATATTCAATCATATAAAAAACAAGTGAATTTTCAGAAACTCATAAATGATGTTGGTTGCAACTTGTGCATGCCGTATTCTTTGTTATTAATTGCTTATCATTTTTACTGTTTCAAATTTTACAACAAAAAAAAGTCAGTGAACAGAAATATCAATTAGTATGTACATATTACAATACGTATTAATTAAGCTGTGTATGTAAGCGTAAATTTATTTTTATTTTGCTAACTGGAAAATATTCTTCCGATTTTCACGTATCATTTAAAGCAGGGGTCCACTGTATTTTGTTGGGAGATCCCTGGATTAGGTTTTGCGCTATTGAACTTGTGCTTGTTTGAGACCATAAAAAATAATTGTGACTTCAAAAAGTGCAGTTTGTGACTTTTAAAGAGAGCAGAAGGTATAAGGTCCGTGATGTGTTGTTACACAACTGATCAAGGAACACACTGGAACACCAGTATGGTTCATGACACATCAATAATGTGTTGTATGTACAGTGCTTGATTATAAAAAAAACTATTTTATTAATAAAATTTCCATTTCAACCTCTAAACCAGTATAAAACATTGCAAGGTTTAATGTTAGTAAACACAGAGTTATATATCTAGGACATAGTAAATTATCAACTGGAAGTAGCAAACACAACACTGCTGAATATAAAGAACCCAGGGACTAATACAGTCTAACATGAAATTCTCTCAGCTGTACAGTAAAACTACTGTAAAAGTGCACGGGGTATGGTCAACAGTATATTGCATATTGGCAATATAATAAAGAGATAATTATCCCATACAAAGCAGTTTCCTCTGTGACAGCTTAGTCAGAACAATACATCACCATTTGGCACTCATTTAGAGAAAAGTGGATTTGATTCCCGTCAATCATCATGAATTTCTAGAGCCCTCTTAATTCAAGCTGATCTCAACTATACACATGGATCGAGCAACAAGTGCCAGTGATGTTAAACAATAATTTGCACAAATCACTGGCAAGACCACATCTTTAAACCCAGAAACCTACCTTCAAAAAAGAGACATCAAGATGAAAGGAGAAAAACCAAGACTAACGGATATCCTCACAAAAAGAAATTCCAATTATGCAAGTTGCAAAGTTTAGAAACTAAGGGATGTTTAAATGGTTGGGTATATTTTTCTCTAAGATGATGTAAATAAGAGGAGTTAATTCAACTTCAAAATAATTGCAGACTACATGTAAGAAAATGTGCTTTTAGTAAAAAAAATTATCACCTACTGGAACAATTTATCATCTGAACTTTAGAGTTGGAAAGGGTTTTTTTTTTTTTTTTTTAAATATATTCTATATAATCCTTGATTTCTTGCATTGTTCTACTATTTTAATATATATACAGGCACTCCCCGACTTACATAATACTCGACTTATGTAAATTCCACTTTATGTAAGTTTTTGCCAGCTGGTGTAAACTTAAAAAAAATTATGGAAACACATTTTGTATCCCGTAGGAATAAATGGAGGTATTGTGAAAACATTGCAATGTGAACCCAATATAACACATTGTTTTTTTGGTAATTTGTTCCAAGACCTCAGAAGTTGAAATGAAATTTTCGCTATATAACTAAGCTATTTATCTCTCTAAAATGTCATTTTTATAATAGAGCGCTACCCTTTCATCAGTATCATATGTTCTGTTATAAGAATCAATTTTGAACGACTTTGTTGATATTTTTCTAAAGAACATTTCTGGAGGTCACGACCATAAAACACTTTGCACTTTACGGTGTATTGGGCTTTTCTGTTAGTGCATCTAAAGTAAAACTCTGTCTTATTGCATTTGTGATAATCCCGATAACTGGAATTTTGTGGGTACGTTATTATAGTGAAATGCATTCCCCTTCACTGAAATCTTCAACCATATAGGAAACAAATAAATTTTCAGAATCTTCTCTTCATTCCTATTTACTTATTACAATGATGAAGGGAAAGTGATCAACAGAAAGTGCAAGGAAACCAAATAAAGTTGATTTAGAAATGGAAGATGATCAAGAAGTAAGAAGCAGGACAAAATTTGTCATCTATTGCATGGGAATTATGTCTTGCTGCTTCAATAGTGAATGCTATTTCAAAGGACATGATGCATATAAAAGAACATGTTAAAGGATCAATGCATTTAAGATTAACAATGATCACAAAACAGCATTCAGGTCCTATATAGAAGAGCGAAAAGCTATTAATAATATGGATAGAAAATCAGATTCAGAAGCGAGTGCCCCTGAGTCTAATGGCCATTCAAGCAAAAGCAGCAAGTATTTATGAAGATATTAAGGATAAGTATGGCAAACCTCAAGTCAAGGTTTTGGAAAGCAACAGGTGGTTTAATAGGTTCAAGCATCATGCTGGTTTCCACAATGTTAAAGTATACCATGAAGTCGCCAGGGCTGATTCTGTAGCAGCAAAGAAATTTTGTGATGTTGAAAAAAATCTCCTTCAAAATTTCCACAGCCCTCACCCTCTGCAGCAGTGTACTTATCAGCTGGAGACACTGACTCTGGCAATGATGCTCAAAAGGTAAAACTTGATGATGTTGTGCCTACCCCCTCCATTTTTTTGTAATTTTTCCTATGCATGAGATAAAAAAAAAAAAAAGTAATTCTATTTACATGTTTGGCAAACTTTTTTTTTTTTTTTTTTTGTTTCAATCAAATTCAGCAAGCATAGTTGCAAGTGCTGCATAGGCATTTAGGGAAATTTCTACTTACGTAAAATTCGACTTACGCAGAGTTCCACAGAACACAACCTTTACATAAGTCAGGGATTGCCTGTATATATATCAGTCATATTTCTAAGCTTCGAGCCCATGCTCACCAAATACAGAGGATGCAATAAGGTCAGGGAATGACCATCGCATATCCCTGGAGCAATATGGCCTTAGTTGCTAATGCTCCTAAAAACCAAATAACAAACATTTCTAAGCTGGAAATCAGCTTAAGATTTTTTTCCATTTTTACAATCAATCCAGATGGAAGGTTTATAGGCTAATGGATTTCTCCATTACTTTAGAAAGAGTAGAAGTAAGCACAATGGGACAATAATTGAATGGAGGGGTTTGTCATGTCACCCTTCTTAGGAGCTGGCTGGATATTAGTAAATTTCCAAGCAGAATCAAAAACATCAGTGGAATAAGAAAGTGTAAAAAGGTGACACCAAGAACCATTAGGTTTTAACAGAAGTGGGAGCACAAAAGTTTTTTTTTAGAAAAAGATCATAAGTGTTGGCTGTGTGGTTAGGATTGACAGGTATTCTGTGCAAGGTCATTAGTAATTGCAAAAGCCTGAAAACCTCAACCAGCTGGAGTTGTGAATAAACTCCAGCTGGCTGTCAGAAAAAGTAAGTGGTACTTGGAAAACTGTAAATATAAATGGACATCACTGAGATTGGAATTGAGACCATGTATATTTGTGAAATGAACGAGGAAGAGATTTGGAGCTTTAAATCTTTTCACAGATAAGTTTGTTCTATTAATTTAACTATTTATGATGTAGTAAGAAAAGGTGGGGAAGACATGTATGAAGTGCTGAAATATTTGGTTATAGTGTACACACAGCAAGAATATACTCAGGTCCTTGACATAACGTGACCTCTACAATGTCCCCGGCATACACATTACTTGGACTCCCTCCAGTCACTATCTGGCAGAGTAGAGGCAGTGAGAAATATACACTAGCTAATCCAGATGCCTCCTAGAAAGTTATCAATATGTTTGGTCCACTGGACTATCTAGCAACCAGCCTGCAAACACACCACTTTAGAGCTGTACCTTTGAAATGTAGGGAAGATTGAATCTCACCATGATGCCCATCATAACCTCAAAAGACATCAATCATTACCAGAGCTTGGCCTTGCAGACTAAACATTGGTTTCACTACTTCAAGCCCCTAATAAGCAAAGTGGTGGTAAAGCACTGGTTAATGAGCATCATCTACCACCTAGATTGAAAGACATTCTGAAAGATAAGAGTTTTGGATACCTTCAGTGGTTGTAAATGGTTATTCGGAAAATCTATGGCACACACCAAGTAAAACATAATACATAATCTTAATACAGCTTAAAAAAAAAAAAACAACCTCTATGACCTGTGCTGAATTATTACCAAGTTTTAAACTAGCAAGGACTTTTTAAACAAGTGGCAATATTTCCCATTGAAATTAACCCTGTTAACATAAGATATTTAATTAAAAATGTTTAAGTGTTACCTCTTTGTTTCTAAGAAATGTAAATATCTGTTTTCCTGGCACTTCTGTGGTTGGTGGTGACTTCCAAAATTGTCCTAGGGCATGGTGGAACTGTGTTTTCAAGAAAGGCAAAACCTCAGCTTTACACTTGGATAAAATAACAGTTCTATCCTTTAAGAAAATACATAATCGATAAAATTATTAGGATTTGCATATCTGAGAATCATTAAGCTGTTCAGCAGCCACATTGTACTTCATCCAAGTGCTTAAAAAAATAATAATAAAAACCATTCTCACACAAAAACTTAGTGATCAGAAACTTAACTACCAGTGACCACAACTTGGCACTGTATAACAAATAAAGACATCCTGGTTACTTTTAGCAAGAAACTGTTGATAACAAGCTGCAATTAAGCCATGGTTTATTAGGTGGCTAAGCATACCTTATAATCTCTCACATTTCAAATATGAGATATGGGGATAGGTACAAACCTCACAAAATTTTTGCATTACCTGACACTCATGGCTGTTCCCAACCTCATGTTGTTTGGCATTAAAAGAATGCAAAATGGGATGACCTGTGAGATTTCTTTTCCTTGGTCCAATTACTGTTTCAAAACTTCTGATGACAACATTTGCTCAGATCTGGTCAGTGAAATTATTCTTGTAGGAATGGAATCCATTATTCTAAACTCCACCTTAAAATCTCATCCTTTATCTAAACTTTGTTTTTCCAATAAAAGTGCTAAGGCTGTTCAAGAGAAGAATTGCATTTTGTAATTGGCTTGTTTCCAATTCTTCAGTTTCATTTTCTGCCTACACCAAAACTCGCAACAATTGTAAAGCAGTTATTAATCAGTCCAAACAAGATTTTGAACAGGCTAAGAGTAAAAAATTTGCATCTTGCCCTAATGGTAGCCGAGCATTCTGGTCTCTTGCCAAAGCTATTAGCTGCAACTTTTGCCCATCTCTGTTCCCACCTCTGTCAAAACCAGATGGTTCTATTGTCACTTCAGCCAAGAATAAAGCTGACCTGCTAGCATCCCATTTTTCTTCCAACTCATGTATTAACAATCTTGGTAAAATACCTCCCACCATTCCCAGCACGCTTCATTCAATGCCCCCTGTGGTCTTCCATCAAAAGGATGTCAGAAGGATTTTGACGAATCTTGATGCTAAGAAAGCTCCAGGTCCTGATGGTATTTCTCCACTTGTTCTCAAAACCTGCACTCCTGAACTTACTCCTGTTCTTTGCAGCCTTTTTTCACTTTCTTATTCCAAAGGTGTTTTTCCTTCTGCTTGGAAATTTGCTCATATCCAGCCAGTTCCTAAAAAGGATAACAAATCCCTCCCATCAATTATCATCCCATTGCAATTACTTCTACTCTTTCTAAAATAATGGAGAAATCAATCAACCACCGAACTATCTAGAAACCTTCCATCTGATCAATGATCGCCAGTACGGTTTTTGTCAGTGTTGACCCACTGGTGATATTCTGAAATTATGTTACCCATTTATGGACAAATTCAATGGAAAAGTTCAGTGAAACACAAGCAGTTGCTCTTGACATCTCAAATGCTTTCGATCATGTTTGGCATAAAGGTCTTCTAAACAAGCTTCCATCTTATGGTTTGGCAACTGTTTTTTGTAATTGGTTATCCAGTTTTCTCTCTGACCGACCACTCATCGAGGGTAATGGTCGATGGCTCTCTGTCTTCTAATTTCTCCACTAATGCTGGTGTCCTCCAAGGTTCAGTTCTTTCCCCCGCTCTTTTCCTCTTGTATATTAATGACCTTCTATTGACCAGAAGTCCTATCCATAGTTTTGCTGATGAAAACACATTGCATTCCACTCTTCAGTTTGAGAAACCTCGCCCTGCTCAATCAGCTTCAACTTCTCGAATATCCACCACCAATTCAACACCGATCTCCTGGTAATTCTGCAGTGGGGCAAAGATAACTTAGTTGATTTCAATCCTTCTAAAACTCAGTCTTGTCTTATATCTCGCAAAAAAGATTCTTCTGCTCCTATGCTTATCTTTGGTGACACTCTGATTTCTAGGCAAGATGATATATCTCCTTTGGGGATTATCCTGACTTCTAATATTTCTTTGCACAAGCACATTACAAACATTGCTTCCTCTGCATCTAAAAAACTTGGTTTTCTCTTTCGCTCTCGGCGTTATTTTTCTTCCAAACAGCTGTTCACTCTGTACAAATTGCAAATCTGCCCTACCATGGAATATTGCTCCCACATCTGGGGTGGTGCCCCTCGGGCTTCTAGATTCCATTCAGAAGAGGGCAGTTAGGTTAATTAATGACTCCTCTCTAACAGTCTCTCCACTCTGTCTCATAGACGTACTGTTTCTGCTTCATGCCTCTTCTATAGATATTTCCACAGGCACTGTTCTTCCGAATTGGCTTCTATAATTCCTGCTCTCTCTCTTTCAAAACAGTCCGAACACCAGTCAACATCCATTTACTGTCCAACTTCAAACTCACAGAACCAACTTTTCATCTTTCTCGTTTATTCATTCAACTGCTGTTTTCTGGAACAACCTTCCTTCATATGTCTTTCCTGAAAATTACAGTCAACAGAAGTTTAAGTCTAAAGTCAATAAATATCTTCTCTTGTCTTCTCAACCTCCAACCCATGCATGGTACTAATAACTATAGGTTCTAATACCTCTCGTGTTTGGGGTTTTCATAAAAAAAAAAAAAAAAAAAAAAAAAAACTATATGATAATGTACATCACAGCTGTTAATTGCAGAGAGAAAAAAACTTTGTAAATAAGAATCATAAGATGTTTGGATCTGGTCCATTTATTGATTGGTCCATGTTTCAAAAAGCATCTTTCCCAGGTGACAACAGCATAGTTTTACAAAAAGAACTAATCTACTTTTAACATAACAACTAATCAATTAATGACTGGTTTTAATATAAACTGTTTAAAATTGAACTCTTAAAATTTAATAATTTAAAGTTTTTCTGATTTAAAATTCTTTTATTATACCTGACAGAAAAAATAAAGTTTGCATTATATACAAACATCTAAATTTATTCTTGAATAAATGTGCTCAGAACTATTAGCAACACCACTACTATTCAAGGAACTCAAATGTGCTCAGAACTATTAGCAACACCACTACTATTCAAGGAAATCAAATGTGCTGCTAGGAGCAACACACCAGATTTCTCTGATCTGAGATGTGCTGCATGTAGCAGTACCTTTTGATTTCCTCGTCTGTCTACAGATATTATTTTTTGCCATGTATAAGTTAAATCTGCTAGACAAGTTACATTACCTTACTAATTTTAAACTGTAGAATGATAGCAAGAGCTTACACAGCATGGATTTGTATGTATTCATCATACTAAGAACACAGTAGGAATCGCTCAAAAAAAAAAAAAGTCATCACAGCAGCTGGCACAGTCCCATCTAGGCTATGATAGCTAAAGTTGGTTGTTTTGCAGCCACTGAATCACTGGTTACAAACTGTTGGGAGAGGAAAAAAAATTGTAGGATAATGGGGGGTAAAGGAACAAACCAAGAGTGGCAAATACTGTGAAGGATTGCAACCTATTATTAATTTAGTAAATTCTCAGCTTTTATTTTTTAATTTCTGGTCCATTAAAACTTTGCCAGACTTTATAACTTATTCAGTCCAGGTTGCTGCTACCTAAAGATGTTCTCAACATTCCCCACAGTTTGATACATTTGCATGCAGCATTTTTAATTTTAACTGAATGTATCCATCATACCAGAATAATACACCATCATTGTAATGTTATTCCCAGATTACTGCTACCCATATGCAATACCTTGCATTAATTAAGCTTGATATGCCTTCATGAATATCATTAGTAAATATATTTATAACTGTCTTCTGCCACTTAACGTCCCTTTATCCATAGTGGTAATTGGCCCCTAATGCCACACTACTCCAATCTGTACAGCAGCTTTTTATGTGTAACAGCATCAAAAGCTTTACTGAAATATAATGATTTCAACAAGAAAATTTCTGCATCCAACTCCTTTGTTACTGCATCAGACAAGATCTCCCTTAATAAATCCATGCTATGATTGGTGTATAACTGCATTATTTCTTTAACCATTGAATCCATTATTTTTCCTGAAACAATATGAAGCTTACAGGTCTGGAGAGACCTCCCCAAACCCAAGGAGTCTCATAATTATGGCTAATGGTTGCTTACCTCCTTTTGTGCTTCTTTTAATATAGGTGGATAGACTCAGTGGATAATAAAGCACCCTAGGTAGGTGCTTTATTTACTTTTAGATTCAACAATTTATAATCCATTTTCTTCTCAGTTAATTACAAAATCATTTAGCTTTTCACATTCTTAATTAACCAGTAAATTGTATTAATAACACACTAATTATAATATAGTTGGGAGAGGAAGTTACACGGTTTCTATCCATATGGTAAATTATATGCTATATATAATAATAAACACTTTTATACACGTGAAATTATTAACAAAATACATTTTATTAAACTTACATGGAATACAAGCTTTTATGTCTGTATTTTTGGAAAAAGGGAACACAATCAATTGTAACCTTGCTGCAGTCATATGATGCTGACAAAAATTTCACCACTGCGATTATTGCCCAGATTTTGTCCTAAGTGACTTTTTTGTTCCCAACGCACTTAAAGAACACCTGAGATGACAAATATGACTCGGGCGAAAAAGCTATTAAAGCAACTGTGAAGAGGTAATTGGCCTCTTGGCTGAAACAATTGTACTTTAATGGCATATAAAAACTTGTTAAGTGCTTGATCAAATGTAGAAAAACAAATTTAAATAATTTTTTTTTTTTTTAACACTGCTTTTCAGCCCACCCTTAACATTTAATTAAACTGATAAGCTGGAAAGTGTTATGATAATTTTATAAGTTAATGAAATAAAGATGCTTATAACCATGTGAGAATTTGTATAAATTATTTATCGAAAAGTTCCAACTTAATTTAAATTTAATACAGACTGGCTACATTTCAGAGTTCCAGTGAACCCAGTTAATCAGGCATAAATCACTGAAAGACAAATAATCCTTGAACCAGAATAATGAAGGATCATTTAGTGATGGTACAGGCTGGCCTCGATTAACGCGATTAATTCATTCTGCAAACACGTGCAAAACAGAAACACGTTAATCGAATATAAATATAATCATCAATAGGAAAAATTATAATTGGTCCGTGGACTGTCCATAAAGAATTTTAAAAATAACTTTTTAACTGTATACCATGTAAAAGATAATTAAAATATTTATAGAATTAAATGTTTATTGCATAAAATACACAATGAAGAAAAACTATTTGTTACAGAAATATTTGAACACAGCCGTTTAAACATTGTTGGCTTATTTTTTTAATTAATCACTTTCCTATAACTGAAAACAATCTTCTCTAGGCCCTAGCAAAATAAATATTGCAGAGAACCTCAAATCTTTGGTTTGAGGTTCTCTGCAATATGAAAGATTTCATCTAGCTCTTTTACCGTTATCTCCTTTGCAGTAATATTTTCGGCTAAAATCTATTATTTGGGTATCACTTGTCTTCACACAGTGGGCGTGGTCACAGAACGAAGTGATTGTATGGTCGAGTTCGGTGATTGGATGATTATTGTGAAGGCGTTTTGTTTCTGATTGTTTTGTGTTGTTGAGGAAGGGGGGTGCTTAGCTTAGGTAGGGTGCTTATCCCCCATCCCGCTGTTTTAAAATTGGAAAAAGAGTTCCCAATTTTAAAACAGTGGCAAGTGGGGGGATAAACATCTTAGGCATATGAACCTAGGACAGTGGGTGGGGAAAGCAGTGAGTGGCACATACCAAATCACCGCTTTGTTCCTGTCCATTTGTCAAAATATGGACTAGTACCCAAGATCTCAAGTTTTACCACATTTTCATCTGGCTCATTTAAAATTAAGAAAATTTTTTTTTTTTTTTTTTTTTTGCATTTAAAAATTAATTTTTAAGCAAGTCTTCACATGACTTTGTTAGTGGGAGACAAACAAGTAACACGTCTGCTTCCGATGGTTGATGGAACACAGACAGGCAGTGGAAAAGCACTTGTTTATTGCCTGTCCGATGCACTTTTCAAATAACGGTAACTAAGAAACACGTTAATCGAATTCGCATTATGCAAGGCCTGGCCATATTAGGCCTGATGACAGAGTTCAGTGTAATTCCAAAGCAGTATTAAGTTTACACTGAAGTGGTAACATACGAATTAATGTAGTTGGGAAAGGATGTTATATGGTTTCTATCCATATGGTAAATGATGGGATTTGGTAAGAATCCTGAAATGTCACCTGCTAATTTAGTATAGAAATTGAGCTCGTATTCCATATGAGTTTAATAAAACCTATTTTGTTAATAATTTCACATGGTATAATAGTGTCATTTATTATTATATATAGCATATAATTTACTGTAAGCATACAAATTCTCGCATGGTATAACAATGTATTTCATTAACTATTAAAATGGCAAAAGATGTAATGTCTCTCTTCAAACTAATTATTGATGTTTTGGTGGTAGATAGCATGACTTGATTACAGATTCTACAGAATAAATGCTCACCTCACAAATCATCTCATTAAATATCATTGGAGCTGAATGAATCAGTAGTGATTCATCTGTTCACATGACCCATGGACTAACAAAATACCAACAATTCACTCTACCCTATTAATATTTCAAAGGAAGCCACCCATGCTTTGGTAATAAAAAAAATTTAATTATTTCCATTACAAGATACCTCAAAGTACTTAATTTGTCCCACCTCCAAGTTTATATAGAAAAGTAAGCCTTGGATGTGTAAACCCTGCACTACAAAGTATCAATAGTTACTGAATGAACCATCAGATGGTCACTTCCACTGCAAATATGCTAAATATCAAACGTAAAAATGCGTATTGTAAAGATCCTAAGAAGTCTTTCCAGTTAATAGTAATTAATGGTGGTATTAAAAATCTCAAGCTTCATTTCACTGCATACTATCTACAAAGGGTACTAGGAAAGTTATGAAATATGACGCAACAATGAATCACAGGAAGCTGCTTGTTGCTGCATGTTGAGACATGTTCATACGTGCATAGTAGCCGCCACGCCAAGTCGATGGGCTCAGTTATTCATTAGTAGTGAGAGTGTAAAGTGCTTGCGATGGCATCGTGGTCACGAAATGAGATAAGGACAGTTTTGCGGTATAATTTCGTGCGTGGTTTAACCATAGACCAGTGCTTAGAAGAAATGACTCTTGCACTAACTGATGATTGTCCACATCGTACAACGATATTCAGGTGGTATAGAGAATTCCAAAGGAGAAATTTCACTCTGGAGGATTCGGAGAGGCCGGGAAGGCCACGAACGTCAGTTACGGAGGAAAACGTTACTGCTGTGAGGAAAATGCTTGACGAAAACAGGCGAGTGACCTACCAACAGATAGAGGATACTTTAGGCCTAAATGCACCAGCAATTCGTTCGATTCTGCAAGATCATTTGCACGTGAAGAAACTTTGTTCTCTCTGGGTGCCGCATCAACTGACTGAAGAGCAGATGACACGACGTGTGACTTGGTGCCGGGAGATGTTAAAAAACTTTGATAAGGGACAATCTCGGTATGTGAACAACATCGTGACAGGTGACGAGACTTGGCTGTACTATTTCGATCTGCCGACCAAGGCTCAAAACAAAGTTTGGGTCTTTGATGATGACGACACACCCGTAATTGTCAGAAAATCCCGATCTGTAAAGAAGAAAATGATAGCTGTATTTTTCAAATCGAGTGGAATTGTGGAACGTGTCGTTTTGGACACGCAGAAGACAGTCACAGCTAAGTGGTATACTGAACAATGCCTGCCTAAAGTCATTGGATCTATGAAGAACCTGCGGCCAAAGTCAAGAATGGACACCTGGTACCTCCATCACGATAATGCTCAGCTCACCGCGCCAAAGCCTGCACCGAATATTTGACCACGACAGGACTGAAACTTCTCGAGCACCCTCCCTACAGTCCAGACCTTGCTCCCTGCAACTTTGCACTGTTCCCGCATGTGAAAATGAAGCTAAACGGGAGGCAGTTTTCCAGTGATGAGGACCTTCTACGGGCTTGGGACAACGAGTGTGCTTTACTCCCTAGTGACACTTGGCAGAACTGGTTTAAAGATTGGTTTCGGAGGATGGAGAGGTGTATTGAATGTAGAGGAAATTACTTTGAAAAAATTAAATAAAGAAAGCTGTATTGCAAAACTTTCCTAGTACCCTTTGTATCAATAGTTACTGAATGAACCATCAGATGGTCACTTCCACTGCAAATATGCTAAATATCAAACGTAAAAATGCGTATTGTAAAGATCCTAAGAAGTCTTTCCAGTTAATAGTAATTAATGGTGGTATTAAAAATCTCAAGCTTCATTTCACTGCATACTATCTACAAAGGGTACTAGGAAAGTTATGAAATATGACGCAACAATGAATCACAGGAAGCTGCTTGTTGCTGCATGTTGAGACATGTTCATACGTGCATAGTAGTCGCCGCGCCAAGTCGATGGGCTTTCGACTTGGCTTAAAGATGGGTTTCGGAGGATGGAGAGGTGTATTGAATGTAGAGGAAATTACTTTGAAAAAATTAAATAAACAAAGCTGTATTGCAAAACTTTCCTAGTACCCTTTGTATAAGTATTTTAAATTTCCATGTCTCAGAGATCTCCATGACAGTGGAAGTCCAGCACTGCCCATCACTTACTCTATATACACAATACTATTAAAGTGACCATCATAACCTCAAAAGACATCAATCATTACCAGAGCTTGGCCTTGCAGACTAAACATTGGTTTCACTACTTCAAGCCCCTAATAAGCAAAGTGGTGGTAAAGCACTGGTTAATGAGCATCATCTACCACCTAGATTGAAAGACATTCTGAAAGATAAGAGTTTTGGATACCTTCAGTGGTTGTAAATGGTTATTCGGAAAATCTATGGCACACACCAAGTAAAACATAATACATAATCTTAATACAGCTTAAAAAAAAAAAAACAACCTCTATGACCTGTGCTGAATTATTACCAAGTTTTAAACTAGCAAGGACTTTTTAAACAAGTGGCAATATTTCCCATTGAAATTAACCCTGTTAACATAAGATATTTAATTAAAAATGTTTAAGTGTTACCTCTTTGTTTCTAAGAAATGTAAATATCTGTTTTCCTGGCACTTCTGTGGTTGGTGGTGACTTCCAAAATTGTCCTAGGGCATGGTGGAACTGTGTTTTCAAGAAAGGCAAAACCTCAGCTTTACACTTGGATAAAATAACAGTTCTATCCTTTAAGAAAATACATAATCGATAAAATTATTAGGATTTGCATATCTGAGAATCATTAAGCTGTTCAGCAGCCACATTGTACTTCATCCAAGTGCTTAAAAAAATAATAATAAAAACCATTCTCACACAAAAACTTAGTGATCAGAAACTTAACTACCAGTGACCACAACTTGGCACTGTATAACAAATAAAGACATCCTGGTTACTTTTAGCAAGAAACTGTTGATAACAAGCTGCAATTAAGCCATGGTTTATTAGGTGGCTAAGCATACCTTATAATCTCTCACATTTCAAATATGAGATATGGGGATAGGTACAAACCTCACAAAATTTTTGCATTACCTGACACTCATGGCTGTTCCCAACCTCATGTTGTTTGGCATTAAAAGAATGCAAAATGGGATGACCTGTGAGATTTCTTTTCCTTGGTCCAATTACTGTTTCAAAACTTCTGATGACAACATTTGCTCAGATCTGGTCAGTGAAATTATTCTTGTAGGAATGGAATCCATTATTCTAAACTCCACCTTAAAATCTCATCCTTTATCTAAACTTTGTTTTTCCAATAAAAGTGCTAAGGCTGTTCAAGAGAAGAATTGCATTTTGTAATTGGCTTGTTTCCAATTCTTCAGTTTCATTTTCTGCCTACACCAAAACTCGCAACAATTGTAAAGCAGTTATTAATCAGTCCAAACAAGATTTTGAACAGGCTAAGAGTAAAAAATTTGCATCTTGCCCTAATGGTAGCCGAGCATTCTGGTCTCTTGCCAAAGCTATTAGCTGCAACTTTTGCCCATCTCTGTTCCCACCTCTGTCAAAACCAGATGGTTCTATTGTCACTTCAGCCAAGAATAAAGCTGACCTGCTAGCATCCCATTTTTCTTCCAACTCATGTATTAACAATCTTGGTAAAATACCTCCCACCATTCCCAGCACGCTTCATTCAATGCCCCCTGTGGTCTTCCATCAAAAGGATGTCAGAAGGATTTTGACGAATCTTGATGCTAAGAAAGCTCCAGGTCCTGATGGTATTTCTCCACTTGTTCTCAAAACCTGCACTCCTGAACTTACTCCTGTTCTTTGCAGCCTTTTTTCACTTTCTTATTCCAAAGGTGTTTTTCCTTCTGCTTGGAAATTTGCTCATATCCAGCCAGTTCCTAAAAAGGATAACAAATCCCTCCCATCAATTATCATCCCATTGCAATTACTTCTACTCTTTCTAAAATAATGGAGAAATCAATCAACCACCGAACTATCTAGAAACCTTCCATCTGATCAATGATCGCCAGTACGGTTTTTGTCAGTGTTGACCCACTGGTGATATTCTGAAATTATGTTACCCATTTATGGACAAATTCAATGGAAAAGTTCAGTGAAACACAAGCAGTTGCTCTTGACATCTCAAATGCTTTCGATCATGTTTGGCATAAAGGTCTTCTAAACAAGCTTCCATCTTATGGTTTGGCAACTGTTTTTTGTAATTGGTTATCCAGTTTTCTCTCTGACCGACCACTCATCGAGGGTAATGGTCGATGGCTCTCTGTCTTCTAATTTCTCCACTAATGCTGGTGTCCTCCAAGGTTCAGTTCTTTCCCCCGCTCTTTTCCTCTTGTATATTAATGACCTTCTATTGACCAGAAGTCCTATCCATAGTTTTGCTGATGAAAACACATTGCATTCCACTCTTCAGTTTGAGAAACCTCGCCCTGCTCAATCAGCTTCAACTTCTCGAATATCCACCACCAATTCAACACCGATCTCCTGGTAATTCTGCAGTGGGGCAAAGATAACTTAGTTGATTTCAATCCTTCTAAAACTCAGTCTTGTCTTATATCTCGCAAAAAAGATTCTTCTGCTCCTATGCTTATCTTTGGTGACACTCTGATTTCTAGGCAAGATGATATATCTCCTTTGGGGATTATCCTGACTTCTAATATTTCTTTGCACAAGCACATTACAAACATTGCTTCCTCTGCATCTAAAAAACTTGGTTTTCTCTTTCGCTCTCGGCGTTATTTTTCTTCCAAACAGCTGTTCACTCTGTACAAATTGCAAATCTGCCCTACCATGGAATATTGCTCCCACATCTGGGGTGGTGCCCCTCGGGCTTCTAGATTCCATTCAGAAGAGGGCAGTTAGGTTAATTAATGACTCCTCTCTAACAGTCTCTCCACTCTGTCTCATAGACGTACTGTTTCTGCTTCATGCCTCTTCTATAGATATTTCCACAGGCACTGTTCTTCCGAATTGGCTTCTATAATTCCTGCTCTCTCTCTTTCAAAACAGTCCGAACACCAGTCAACATCCATTTACTGTCCAACTTCAAACTCACAGAACCAACTTTTCATCTTTCTCGTTTATTCATTCAACTGCTGTTTTCTGGAACAACCTTCCTTCATATGTCTTTCCTGAAAATTACAGTCAACAGAAGTTTAAGTCTAAAGTCAATAAATATCTTCTCTTGTCTTCTCAACCTCCAACCCATGCATGGTACTAATAACTATAGGTTCTAATACCTCTCGTGTTTGGGGTTTTCATAAAAAAAAAAAAAAAAAAAAAAAAAAACTATATGATAATGTACATCACAGCTGTTAATTGCAGAGAGAAAAAAACTTTGTAAATAAGAATCATAAGATGTTTGGATCTGGTCCATTTATTGATTGGTCCATGTTTCAAAAAGCATCTTTCCCAGGTGACAACAGCATAGTTTTACAAAAAGAACTAATCTACTTTTAACATAACAACTAATCAATTAATGACTGGTTTTAATATAAACTGTTTAAAATTGAACTCTTAAAATTTAATAATTTAAAGTTTTTCTGATTTAAAATTCTTTTATTATACCTGACAGAAAAAATAAAGTTTGCATTATATACAAACATCTAAATTTATTCTTGAATAAATGTGCTCAGAACTATTAGCAACACCACTACTATTCAAGGAACTCAAATGTGCTCAGAACTATTAGCAACACCACTACTATTCAAGGAACTCAAATGTGCTCAGAACTATTAGCAACACCACTACTATTCAAGGAAATCAAATGTGCTGCTAGGAGCAACACACCAGATTTCTCTGATCTGAGATGTGCTGCATGTAGCAGTACCTTTTGATTTCCTCGTCTGTCTACAGATATTATTTTTTGCCATGTATAAGTTAAATCTGCTAGACAAGTTACATTACCTTACTAATTTTAAACTGTAGAATGATAGCAAGAGCTTACACAGCATGGATTTGTATGTATTCATCATACTAAGAACACAGTAGGAATCGCTCAAAAAAAAAAAAAGTCATCACAGCAGCTGGCACAGTCCCATCTAGGCTATGATAGCTAAAGTTGGTTGTTTTGCAGCCACTGAATCACTGGTTACAAACTGTTGGGAGAGGAAAAAAAATTGTAGGATAATGGGGGGTAAAGGAACAAACCAAGAGTGGCAAATACTGTGAAGGATTGCAACCTATTATTAATTTAGTAAATTCTCAGCTTTTATTTTTTAATTTCTGGTCCATTAAAACTTTGCCAGACTTTATAACTTATTCAGTCCAGGTTGCTGCTACCTAAAGATGTTCTCAACATTCCCCACAGTTTGATACATTTGCATGCAGCATTTTTAATTTTAACTGAATGTATCCATCATACCAGAATAATACACCATCATTGTAATGTTATTCCCAGATTACTGCTACCCATATGCAATACCTTGCATTAATTAAGCTTGATATGCCTTCATGAATATCATTAGTAAATATATTTATAACTGTCTTCTGCCACTTAACGTCCCTTTATCCATAGTGGTAATTGGCCCCTAATGCCACACTACTCCAATCTGTACAGCAGCTTTTTATGTGTAACAGCATCAAAAGCTTTACTGAAATATAATGATTTCAACAAGAAAATTTCTGCATCCAACTCCTTTGTTACTGCATCAGACAAGATCTCCCTTAATAAATCCATGCTATGATTGGTGTATAACTGCATTATTTCTTTAACCATTGAATCCATTATTTTTCCTGAAACAATATGAAGCTTACAGGTCTGGAGAGACCTCCCCAAACCCAAGGAGTCTCATAATTATGGCTAATGGTTGCTTACCTCCTTTTGTGCTTCTTTTAATATAGGTGGATAGACTCAGTGGATAATAAAGCACCCTAGGTAGGTGCTTTATTTACTTTTAGATTCAACAATTTATAATCCATTTTCTTCTCAGTTAATTACAAAATCATTTAGCTTTTCACATTCTTAATTAACCAGTAAATTGTATTAATAACACACTAATTATAATATAGTTGGGAGAGGAAGTTACACGGTTTCTATCCATATGGTAAATTATATGCTATATATAATAATAAACACTTTTATACACGTGAAATTATTAACAAAATACATTTTATTAAACTTACATGGAATACAAGCTTTTATGTCTGTATTTTTGGAAAAAGGGAACACAATCAATTGTAACCTTGCTGCAGTCATATGATGCTGACAAAAATTTCACCACTGCGATTATTGCCCAGATTTTGTCCTAAGTGACTTTTTTGTTCCCAACGCACTTAAAGAACACCTGAGATGACAAATATGACTCGGGCGAAAAAGCTATTAAAGCAACTGTGAAGAGGTAATTGGCCTCTTGGCTGAAACAATTGTACTTTAATGGCATATAAAAACTTGTTAAGTGCTTGATCAAATGTAGAAAAACAAATTTAAATAATTTTTTTTTTTTTTAACACTGCTTTTCAGCCCACCCTTAACATTTAATTAAACTGATAAGCTGGAAAGTGTTATGATAATTTTATAAGTTAATGAAATAAAGATGCTTATAACCATGTGAGAATTTGTATAAATTATTTATCGAAAAGTTCCAACTTAATTTAAATTTAATACAGACTGGCTACATTTCAGAGTTCCAGTGAACCCAGTTAATCAGGCATAAATCACTGAAAGACAAATAATCCTTGAACCAGAATAATGAAGGATCATTTAGTGATGGTACAGGCTGGCCTCGATTAACGCGATTAATTCATTCTGCAAACACGTGCAAAACAGAAACACGTTAATCGAATATAAATATAATCATCAATAGGAAAAATTATAATTGGTCCGTGGACTGTCCATAAAGAATTTTAAAAATAACTTTTTAACTGTATACCATGTAAAAGATAATTAAAATATTTATAGAATTAAATGTTTATTGCATAAAATACACAATGAAGAAAAACTATTTGTTACAGAAATATTTGAACACAGCCGTTTAAACATTGTTGGCTTATTTTTTTAATTAATCACTTTCCTATAACTGAAAACAATCTTCTCTAGGCCCTAGCAAAATAAATATTGCAGAGAACCTCAAATCTTTGGTTTGAGGTTCTCTGCAATATGAAAGATTTCATCTAGCTCTTTTACCGTTATCTCCTTTGCAGTAATATTTTCGGCTAAAATCTATTATTTGGGTATCACTTGTCTTCACACAGTGGGCGTGGTCACAGAACGAAGTGATTGTATGGTCGAGTTCGGTGATTGGATGATTATTGTGAAGGCGTTTTGTTTCTGATTGTTTTGTGTTGTTGAGGAAGGGGGGTGCTTAGCTTAGGTAGGGTGCTTATCCCCCATCCCGCTGTTTTAAAATTGGAAAAAGAGTTCCCAATTTTAAAACAGTGGCAAGTGGGGGGATAAACATCTTAGGCATATGAACCTAGGACAGTGGGTGGGGAAAGCAGTGAGTGGCACATACCAAATCACCGCTTTGTTCCTGTCCATTTGTCAAAATATGGACTAGTACCCAAGATCTCAAGTTTTACCACATTTTCATCTGGCTCATTTAAAATTAAGAAAATTTTTTTTTTTTTTTTTTTTTTGCATTTAAAAATTAATTTTTAAGCAAGTCTTCACATGACTTTGTTAGTGGGAGACAAACAAGTAACACGTCTGCTTCCGATGGTTGATGGAACACAGACAGGCAGTGGAAAAGCACTTGTTTATTGCCTGTCCGATGCACTTTTCAAATAACGGTAACTAAGAAACACGTTAATCGAATTCGCATTATGCAAGGCCTGGCCATATTAGGCCTGATGACAGAGTTCAGTGTAATTCCAAAGCAGTATTAAGTTTACACTGAAGTGGTAACATACGAATTAATGTAGTTGGGAAAGGATGTTATATGGTTTCTATCCATATGGTAAATGATGGGATTTGGTAAGAATCCTGAAATGTCACCTGCTAATTTAGTATAGAAATTGAGCTCGTATTCCATATGAGTTTAATAAAACCTATTTTGTTAATAATTTCACATGGTATAATAGTGTCATTTATTATTATATATAGCATATAATTTACTGTAAGCATACAAATTCTCGCATGGTATAACAATGTATTTCATTAACTATTAAAATGGCAAAAGATGTAATGTCTCTCTTCAAACTAATTATTGATGTTTTGGTGGTAGATAGCATGACTTGATTACAGATTCTACAGAATAAATGCTCACCTCACAAATCATCTCATTAAATATCATTGGAGCTGAATGAATCAGTAGTGATTCATCTGTTCACATGACCCATGGACTAACAAAATACCAACAATTCACTCTACCCTATTAATATTTCAAAGGAAGCCACCCATGCTTTGGTAATAAAAAAAATTTAATTATTTCCATTACAAGATACCTCAAAGTACTTAATTTGTCCCACCTCCAAGTTTATATAGAAAAGTAAGCCTTGGATGTGTAAACCCTGCACTACAAAGTATCAATAGTTACTGAATGAACCATCAGATGGTCACTTCCACTGCAAATATGCTAAATATCAAACGTAAAAATGCGTATTGTAAAGATCCTAAGAAGTCTTTCCAGTTAATAGTAATTAATGGTGGTATTAAAAATCTCAAGCTTCATTTCACTGCATACTATCTACAAAGGGTACTAGGAAAGTTATGAAATATGACGCAACAATGAATCACAGGAAGCTGCTTGTTGCTGCATGTTGAGACATGTTCATACGTGCATAGTAGCCGCCACGCCAAGTCGATGGGCTCAGTTATTCATTAGTAGTGAGAGTGTAAAGTGCTTGCGATGGCATCGTGGTCACGAAATGAGATAAGGACAGTTTTGCGGTATAATTTCGTGCGTGGTTTAACCATAGACCAGTGCTTAGAAGAAATGACTCTTGCACTAACTGATGATTGTCCACATCGTACAACGATATTCAGGTGGTATAGAGAATTCCAAAGGAGAAATTTCACTCTGGAGGATTCGGAGAGGCCGGGAAGGCCACGAACGTCAGTTACGGAGGAAAACGTTACTGCTGTGAGGAAAATGCTTGACGAAAACAGGCGAGTGACCTACCAACAGATAGAGGATACTTTAGGCCTAAATGCACCAGCAATTCGTTCGATTCTGCAAGATCATTTGCACGTGAAGAAACTTTGTTCTCTCTGGGTGCCGCATCAACTGACTGAAGAGCAGATGACACGACGTGTGACTTGGTGCCGGGAGATGTTAAAAAACTTTGATAAGGGACAATCTCGGTATGTGAACAACATCGTGACAGGTGACGAGACTTGGCTGTACTATTTCGATCTGCCGACCAAGGCTCAAAACAAAGTTTGGGTCTTTGATGATGACGACACACCCGTAATTGTCAGAAAATCCCGATCTGTAAAGAAGAAAATGATAGCTGTATTTTTCAAATCGAGTGGAATTGTGGAACGTGTCGTTTTGGACACGCAGAAGACAGTCACAGCTAAGTGGTATACTGAACAATGCCTGCCTAAAGTCATTGGATCTATGAAGAACCTGCGGCCAAAGTCAAGAATGGACACCTGGTACCTCCATCACGATAATGCTCAGCTCACCGCGCCAAAGCCTGCACCGAATATTTGACCACGACAGGACTGAAACTTCTCGAGCACCCTCCCTACAGTCCAGACCTTGCTCCCTGCAACTTTGCACTGTTCCCGCATGTGAAAATGAAGCTAAACGGGAGGCAGTTTTCCAGTGATGAGGACCTTCTACGGGCTTGGGACAACGAGTGTGCTTTACTCCCTAGTGACACTTGGCAGAACTGGTTTAAAGATTGGTTTCGGAGGATGGAGAGGTGTATTGAATGTAGAGGAAATTACTTTGAAAAAATTAAATAAAGAAAGCTGTATTGCAAAACTTTCCTAGTACCCTTTGTATCAATAGTTACTGAATGAACCATCAGATGGTCACTTCCACTGCAAATATGCTAAATATCAAACGTAAAAATGCGTATTGTAAAGATCCTAAGAAGTCTTTCCAGTTAATAGTAATTAATGGTGGTATTAAAAATCTCAAGCTTCATTTCACTGCATACTATCTACAAAGGGTACTAGGAAAGTTATGAAATATGACGCAACAATGAATCACAGGAAGCTGCTTGTTGCTGCATGTTGAGACATGTTCATACGTGCATAGTAGTCGCCGCGCCAAGTCGATGGGCTTTCGACTTGGCTTAAAGATGGGTTTCGGAGGATGGAGAGGTGTATTGAATGTAGAGGAAATTACTTTGAAAAAATTAAATAAACAAAGCTGTATTGCAAAACTTTCCTAGTACCCTTTGTATAAGTATTTTAAATTTCCATGTCTCAGAGATCTCCATGACAGTGGAAGTCCAGCACTGCCCATCACTTACTCTATATACACAATACTATTAAAGTGACCATCATAACCTCAAAAGACATCAATCATTACCAGAGCTTGGCCTTGCAGACTAAACATTGGTTTCACTACTTCAAGCCCCTAATAAGCAAAGTGGTGGTAAAGCACTGGTTAATGAGCATCATCTACCACCTAGATTGAAAGACATTCTGAAAGATAAGAGTTTTGGATACCTTCAGTGGTTGTAAATGGTTATTCGGAAAATCTATGGCACACACCAAGTAAAACATAATACATAATCTTAATACAGCTTAAAAAAAAAAAAAACAACCTCTATGACCTGTGCTGAATTATTACCAAGTTTTAAACTAGCAAGGACTTTTTAAACAAGTGGCAATATTTCCCATTGAAATTAACCCTTTTCTTCCTGTTAACATAAGATATTTAATTAAAAATGTTTAAGTGTTACCTCTTTGTTTCTAAGAAATGTAAATATCTGTTTTCCTGGCACTTCTGTGGTTGGTGGTGACTTCCAAAATTGTCCTAGGGCATGGTGGAACTGTGTTTTCAAGAAAGGCAAAACCTCAGCTTTACACTTGGATAAAATAACAGTTCTATCCTTTAAGAAAATACATAATCGATAAAATTATTAGGATTTGCATATCTGAGAATCATTAAGCTGTTCAGCAGCCACATTGTACTTCATCCAAGTGCTTAAAAAAATAATAATAAAAACCATTCTCACACAAAAACTTAGTGATCAGAAACTTAACTACCAGTGACCACAACTTGGCACTGTATAACAAATAAAGACATCCTGGTTACTTTTAGCAAGAAACTGTTGATAACAAGCTGCAATTAAGCCATGGTTTATTAGGTGGCTAAGCATACCTTATAATCTCTCACATTTCAAATATGAGATATGGGGATAGGTACAAACCTCACAAAATTTTTGCATTACCTGACACTCATGGCTGTTCCCAACCTCATGTTGTTTGGCATTAAAAGAATGCAAAATGGGATGACCTGTGAGATTTCTTTTCCTTGGTCCAATTACTGTTTCAAAACTTCTGATGACAACATTTGCTCAGATCTGGTCAGTGAAATTATTCTTGTAGGAATGGAATCCATTATTCTAAACTCCACCTTAAAATCTCATCCTTTATCTAAACTTTGTTTTTCCAATAAAAGTGCTAAGGCTGTTCAAGAGAAGAATTGCATTTCGTAATTGGCTTGTTTCCAATTCTTCAGTTTCATTTTCTGCCTACACCAAAACTCGCAACAATTGTAAAGCAGTTATTAATCAGTCCAAACAAGATTTTGAACAGGCTAAGAGTAAAAAATTTGCATCTTGCCCTAATGATAGCCGAGCATTCTGGTCTCTTGCCAAAGCTATTAGCTGCAACTTTTGCCCATCTCTGTTCCCACCTCTGTCAAAACCAGATGGTTCTATTGTCACTTCAGCCAAGAATAAAGCTGACCTGCTAGCATCCCATTTTTCTTCCAACTCATGTATTAACAATCTTGGTAAAATATCTCCCACCATTCCCAGCACGCTTCATTCAATGCCCCCTGTGGTCTTCCATCAAAAGGATGTCAGAAGGATTTTGACGAATCTTGATGCTAAGAAAGCTCCAGGTCCTGATGGTATTTCTCCACTTGTTCTCAAAACCTACACTCCTGAACTTACTCCTGTTCTTTGCAGCCTTTTTTCACTTTCTTATTCCAAAGGTGTTTTTCCTTCTGCTTGGAAATTTGCTCATATCCAGCCAGTTCCTAAAAAGGATAACAAATCCCTCCCATCAATTATCATCCCATTGCAATTACTTCTACTCTTTCTAAAATAATGGAGAAATCAATCAACCACCGAACTATCTAGAAACCTTCCATCTGATCAATGATCGCCAGTACGGTTTTTGTCAGTGTTGACCCACTGGTGATATTCTGAAATTATGTTACCCATTTATGGACAAATTCAATGGAAAAGTTCAGTGAAACACAAGCAGTTGCTCTTGACATCTCAAATGCTTTCGATCATGTTTGGCATAAAGGTCTTCTAAACAAGCTTCCATCTTATGGTTTGGCAACTGTTTTTTATAATTGGTTATCCAGTTTTCTCTCTGACCGACCACTCATCGAGGGTAATGGTCGATGGCTCTCTGTCTTCTAATTTCTCCACTAATGCTGGTGTCCTCCAAGGTTCAGTTCTTTCCCCCGCTCTTTTCCTCTTGTATATTAATGACCTTCTATTGACCAGAAGTCCTATCCATAGTTTTGCTGATGAAAACACATTGCATTCCACTCTTCAGTTTGAGAAACCTCGCCCTGCTCAATCAGCTTCAACTTCTCGAATATCCACCACCAATTCAACACCGATCTCCTGGTAATTCTGCAGTGGGGCAAAGATAACTTAGTTGATTTCAATCCTTCTAAAACTCAGTCTTGTCTTATATCTCGCAAAAAAGATTCTTCTGCTCCTATGCTTATCTTTGGTGACACTCTGATTTCTAGGCAAGATGATATATCTCCTTTGGGGATTATCCTGACTTCTAATATTTCTTTGCACAAGCACATTACAAACATTGCTTCCTCTGCATCTAAAAAACTTGGTTTTCTCTTTCGCTCTCGGCGTTATTTTTCTTCCAAACAGCTGTTCACTCTGTACAAATTGCAAATCTGCCCTACCATGGAATATTGCTCCCACATCTGGGGTGGTGCCCCTCGCGCTTCTAGATTCCATTCAGAAGAGGGCAGTTAGGTTAATTAATGACTCCTCTCTAACAGAGTCTCTCCACTCTGTCTCATAGATGTACTGTTTCTGCTTCATGCCTCTTCTATAGATATTTCCACGGGCACTGTTCTTCCGAATTGGCTTCTATAATTCCTGCTCTCTCTCTTTCAAAACAGTCCGAACACCAGTCAACATCCATTTACTGTCCAACTTCAAACTCACAGAACCAACTTTTCATCTTTCTCGTTTATTCATTCAACTGCTGTTTTCTGGAACACCTTCCTTCATATGTCTTTCCTGAAAATTACAGTCAACAGAAGTTTAAGTCTAAAGTCAATAAATATCTTCTCTTGTCTTCTCAACCTCCAACCCATGCATGGTACTAATAACTATAGGTTCTAATACCTCTCGTGTTTGGGGTTTTCATAAAAAAAAAAAAAAAAACTACATGATAATGTACATCACAGCTGTTAATCGCAGAGAGAAAAAAACTTTGTAAATAAGAATCATAAGATGTTTGGATCTGGTCCATTTATTGATTGGTCCATGTTTCAAAAAGCATCTTTCCCAGGTGACAACAGCATAGTTTTACGAAAAGAACTAATCTACTTTTAACATAACAACTAATCAATTAATGACTGGTTTTAATATAAACTGTTTAAAATTGAACTCTTAAAATTTAATAATTTAAAGTTTTTCTGATTTAAAATTCTTTTATTATACCTGACAGAAAAAATAAAGTTTGCATTATATACAAACATCTAAATTTATTCTTGAATAAATGTGCTCAGAACTATTAGCAACACCACTACTATTCAAGGAACTCAAATGTGCTCAGAACTATTAGCAACACCACTACTATTCAAGGAAATCAAATGTGCTGCTAGGAGCAACACACCAGATTTCTCTGATCTGAGATGTGCTGCATGTAGCAGTACCTTTTATTTCCTCGTCTGTCTACAGATATTATTTTTTGCCATGTATAAGTTAAATCTGCTAGACAAGTTACATTACCTTACTAATTTTAACTGTAGAATGATAGCAAGAGCTTACACAGCATGGATTTGTATGTATTCATTCATACTAAGAACACAGTAGGAATCGCTCAAAAAAAAAAAGTCATCACAGCAGCTGGCACAGTCCCATCTAGGCTATGACAGCTAAAGTTGGTTGTTTTGCAGCCACTGAATCACTGGTTACAAACTGGTGGGAGGGGAAAAAAATTGTAGGATAATGGGGGGTAAAGGAACAAACCAAGAGTGGCAAATACTGTGAAGGATTGCAACCTATTATTAATTTAGTAAATTCTCAGCTTTTATTTTTTAATTTCTGGTCCATTAAAACTTTGCCAGACTTTATAACTTATTCAGTCCAGGTTGCTGCTACCTAAAGATGTTCTCAACATTCCCCACAGTTTGATACATTTGCATGCAGCATTTTTAATTTTAACTGAATATATCCATCATACCAGAATAATACACCATCATTGTAATGTTATTCCCAGATTACTGCTACCCATATGCAATACCTTGCATTAATTAAGCTTGATATGCCTTCATGAATATCATTAGTAAATATATTTATAACTGTCTTCTGCCACTTAACCGTCCCTTTATCCATAGTGGTAATTGGCCCCTAATGCCACACTACTCCAATCTGTACAGCAGCTTTTTATGTGTAACAGCATCAAAAGCTTTACTGAAATATAATGATTTCAACAAGAAAATTTCTGCATCCAACTCCTTTGTTACTGCATCAGACAAGATCTCCCTTAATAAATCCCTGCTATGATTGGTGTATAACTGCATTATTTCTTTAACCACTGAATCCATTATTTTTCCTGAAACAATGTTAAGCTTACAGGTCTGGAGAGACCTCCCCAAACCCAAGGAGTCTCATAATTATGGCTAATGGTTGCTTACCTCCTTTTGTGCTTCTTTTAATATAAGTGGATAATAAGGCACCCTAGGTAGGTGCTTTATTTACTTTTAGATTCAACAATTTCTAATCCACTTTCTTCTCAGTTAATTAAAAAATCATTTAGCTTTTCACATTCTTAATTAACCAGTAAATTGTATTAATAACACACTAATTATAATATAGTTGGAAGAGGAAGTTGCACGGTTTCTATCCATATGGTAAATTATATGCTATATATAATAATAATAAACACTTTTATACCACGTGAAATTATTAACAAAATACGTTTTATTAAACTTACATGGAATACAAGCTTTTATGTCTGTATTTTTGGAAAAAGGGAACACAATCAATTGTAACCTTGCTGCAGTCATATGATGCTGACAAAAATTTCACCACTGCGATTTGAAATTGTACTGCATTCTTCCTTATTGCCCAGATTTTGTCCTAAGTGACTTTTTTGTTCCCAACGCACTTAAAGAACACCTGAGACGACAAATATGACTCGGGCAAAAAAGCTACTAAAGCAACTGTGAAGAGGTAATTTGCCTCTTGGCTGAAACAATTGTACTTTAATGGCATATAAAAACTTGTTAAGTGCTTGATCAAATGTAGAAAAACAAATTTAAATAATTTTTTTTTTTTTTTTGTTTATAAGAGACTGCTTTTCAGCCCACCCTTAACATTTAATTAAACTGATAAGCTGGAAAGTGTTATGATAATTTTATAAGTTAATGAAATAAAGATGCTTATAACCATGTGAGAATTTGTATAAATTATTTATCGAAAAGTTCCAACTTAACTTAAATTTAATACAGACTGGCTACATTTCAGAGTTCCAGTGAACCCAGTTAATCAGGCATATATCACTGAAAGACAAATAATCCTTGAACCAGAATAATGAAGGATCATTTAGTGACGGTACAGGCTGGCCTCGATTAACGCGATTAATTCATTCTGCAAACACGTGCAAAACAGAAACATGTTAATCGAATATAAATATAATAATCAATAGGAAAAATTATAATTGGTCCGTGGACTGTCCATAAAGAATTTTAAAAATAACTGTTTAACTGTATACCATGTAAAAGATAATTAAAATATTTATAGAATTAAATGTTTATTGCATAAAATACACAATGAAGAAAAAAACTATTTGTTACAGAAATATTTGAACACAGCCGTTTAAACATTGTTGGCTTATTTTTTTAATTAATCACTTTCCTATAACTGAAAACAATCTTCTCTAGGCCCTAGCAAAATAAATATTGCAGAGAACCTCAAATCTTTTGTTTGAGGTTCTCTGCAATATGAAAGATTTCATCTAGCTCTTTTACCGTTATCTCCTTTGCAGTAATATTTTCGGCTAAAATCTATTATTTGGATATCACTTGTCTTCACGCAGTGGGCGTGGTCACAGAACGAAGTGATTGTATGGTCGAGTTCTGTGATTGGATGATTATTGTGAAGGCGTTTTGTTTCTGATTGTTTTGTGTGGTTGATGGAACACAGACAGGCAGTAGGAAAAACACTTGTTTATTGCCTGTCCGATGCACTTTTCAAATAACGGTAACTAAGAAACACGTTAATCGAATTCGCATTATGCAAGGCCTGGATATATTAGGCCTGATGACAGAGTTCAGTGTAATTCCAAAGCAGTATTAAGTTTACATTGAAATGGTAACATACGAATTAATGTAGTTGGGAAAGGATGTTATATGGTTTCTATCCATATGGTAAATGATGGGATTTGGTAAGAATCCTGAAATGTCACCTGCTAATTTAGTATAGAAATTGAGCTCGTATTCCATATGAGTTTAATAAAACCTATTTTGTTAATAATTTCACATGGTATAATAGTGTCATTTATTATTACATATAGCATATAATTTACTGTAAGCATACAAATTCTCGCATGGTATAACAATGTATTTCATTAACTACTAAAATGGCAAAAGATGTAATGTCTCTCTTCAAACTAATTATTGATGTTTTGGTGGTAGATAGCGTGACTTGATTACAGATTCTACAGAATAAATGCTCACCTCACAAATCATCTCATTAAATATCATTGGAGCTGAATGAATCAGTAGTGATTCATCTGTTCACATGACCCATGGACTGACAAAATACCAACAATTCACTCTACCCTATTAATATTTCAAAGGAAGCCACCCATGCTTTGGTAATAAAAAAAATTCAATTATTTCCATTACAAGATACCTCAAAGTACTTAATTTGTCCCGCCTCCAAGTTTATATAGAAAAGTAAGCCTTGGATGTGTAAACCCTGCACTATCAATAGTTACTGAATGAACCATCAGATGGTCACTTCCACTGCAAATATGCTAAAATATCAAACGTAAAAATGCATATTGTAAAGATCCTAAGAAGTCTTTCCAGTTAATAGTAATTAATGGTGGTATTAAAAATCTCAAGCTTCATTTCACTGCATACTATCTATAAGTATTTTAAATTTCCATGTCTCAGAGATCTCCATGACAGTGGAAGTCCAGCACTGCCCATCACTTACTCTATATACACAATACTATTAAAGTGACATTCCTAATTACAGTAAATGTGTGCTATAACATTATATTACAATGACAATCTGCAATGTTGAATATTGCAGATAGTCATTACAGCCAAATTAACGGTCAAAAAGTACATTTGATGAATAAAAATATTCATCAAATGTACTGGTGAATAAAAGCAGAAAAAAATTGAAATCTATTGTGTACATTCACTTCTTACTTTCATCCATCATATTACTCTTCTGCTATACACTTATAGTTATGTCTAGTATGCTATCATTAACCCCATCGTGAATATTCACGTTTTTCATGTAAGGGAAGAAACGAGTATACATGTTTTCAAAGTTTGTTCCAAGATTCTTTTCAAAATCTCTACAGAGACATTCTGCCATCTATCAACAGTGTTTAGAACTAATAGCGATAGTTACTAGTGCTATCAAATAGTTGTTTATGGGTTTCATCATATTTTAATTATGCAACAAATTTTGTTTCAAATTAGGAAATGTGCAACAAAAGCCCACAAAATGTTAAAAACAGCTTTCAGAAAATATGCTATCAGTGGTTTACAGAGTTTAAAGAGAGCTGCTCATCCATTGAAGATGATCCTTGCTCTGGCCCCCCTTGAACTTCGTAAATTAAATTGAATCATACCAAATGATTCAATTGCCTGTGTTCATGATCTGATCAGGAGCAATCAACATTTAACTATCCACAAAATTGATAGTGAAATTGGTATTTTTATGGGACATGTCAGCCAATTTTAACACAAGATTTGGGAATGCAATGTGTTTCAGCTAAGTTTGTGCCTTGCATCCTCACTGATGATCGTCAGTCCTTTGTCAATGTGCTGCTGCTGATCCACCACAGTTTCTTTCATCATTATTGATGACTTATTGAGGCTGTCTTGTTTTTTGGGCCTTGGAGAAGAATGGACCTTTGTTTCCAGGTCATAGCCATTCTTGTGATTTGTCACCAGTAATGATGGAAGGAATACCGTTTTTGAAGTTCATGCTTGTATATTTTTTGACCCACAGGGCACATTGTTCATTATGAATTTCCCACATGGTCAAACAGTGAACCAGGAATGCTAAAAAACAATTCTACAGTATTACTGTTTGGAAAAACTGGCCAGAAAAGTAGTCTTGGGAAAATTGTGCCTGCATCATGACAACATCCCTCCCTGCCTATGGCACTTTTTCAAGGATTTCTTGTGAAGTACTTCATCACTATGGTTCCCGTCCACCATGCTTACCGGATTTAGTCCCCTGTTAATTCCCTTGAGAGGTCATGGATTGGCAATGATTCAGAATACAACACAAGAATTATTAGCAATTCCAAAAGATATCTATCAGAAAGTGTTGTGAATTGACAGTGTCTAAAAGACTACGTTGAAGGAGATCCGTTCCAATAGCCAGTAAGCTTCATCATTGTGTGTGAATATTAGTTCAGTCCTGAACTCTTTGGTCACACATAAAAACTGATGAAATTCTCTGCAATTCAGACTGAGAAAGTGATGAAACGTAATCAAATAACTTATATAAACATATAGGGTACTACTGCAAAAAAAAGAAGAATTTTTATGTCCTTTTATTTTTTATATTATACATTTTATTATTTATATATATTTTTTATCCAATTTAATTTTTTTGTATTTAATGCAAGTTTTATTTTATTTATTTTTTTCAATAATCCCACTCTAATGTTTGGCAATAAAGTCATATAGGAAAAAATATTAGTATTTATGTACAAATTTTTTTAAACTTTTACAAACTTCCAAATTTCTCAAAAAAAAAATTCATTAAGATGGTATGTGTCCAGTCCAGAAACCCAATTAAGGATTAATATGAAAGCTACACAGCAAAATGGAAAAAATCACTCCCATCCTCTACAGAATTGAATTTCATTTTATAATGCCATGAATGCATATACCAGCAAGTTGATCACATCTTCGAGTTATAAAAGAAAAAACAATTATCCATATTATGCATGCAGTAGCTGTGAAAAAAGATTCACATGAATCTTTTGGTTCATGTCTACATAAATAAATGAAAGTTCCATATCTGTAAAAAGTCATCATTCCAATTTAATATTTGTTGGTCACTCATTATTACCACAGGATATCTATATAGTTAATATTATTAAATAATGATTATTACTGTGGACTTTTCATTGTATTAGTCATAATAATGGACTTAATGGTCATAAATAATGTGTACTAAATAAACAGTTACACACCAAAATACAGCACCTGCAGCAAGTGCACAAAAAAAAATTGCCATTATATTTGAACACAAGAAGGAATAACATATTTAGTAAACAGCCATCCTACCATTTCAGAAATTATCTGACCCAGTACAAGCAGTGATGCAAGCCAAAACGAAAATTATAAAGGAATGCTAGGAGGCCCACTCCAAAAAAGCAGTTACACAATCTCAAAATCAAAGCATTGCCTGCTTTGATTTTTTATGGCCATATTTCTGACTATACTTCTATTTTATGAATGCATAGTTAACATATGCATTCATAAATAGAAGTATAGTCATAAATAATAAAGACCTAAAATTCAAAAATGTTTTAAGTTTTTTTGTTTTTTTTTACTGGGATTGCAGGATGCTTAGCTGCAGGACTAAATGTAATGGTCTCTTATAAAACTACTAGTACTAAATTATTAAGCATAATATATTTTAAACTAAAAACATCTTATCAATTTTAATGTGTTTTAAATTAAATGAATACATACATTTTCTCTCGTATTAAAGCTGCTAGAAGATTAAATTGTAGGACGGCTATGCATTTAACTAAAAGAAATTTACTTTGATTTATGCTTGAATTCTTGATTCAAAGCTCTGTTCATTGTGAGCATAATGGATAGTATTAAGTGAAGTCTGTAATGAATAATTTGCTCTTGATCACCTCTCAGTTTGTGTAATCAGCACCAACTGCCTCTTGAACACAGGTGAATCCATCAGCTCTTTAAAAAAAAAAATTATTAAGCTATTAGACACTATTTACATATTCAATCCAAAAATTAAAACAAAACAAGCATTTTCTGTTTATTCTATTTAAAATATACTGAAGTATGAAATCACTTGATTCAGATTAATCAGGATTTGAAATGAAAAAAAAAATTTTAATAATATTCATTGTATAAAGTGCAAATTACCCAAACTTTACAAAAGCAAACAGTAGCATAAAAAAATGAACTCTTAGCAGGCCAAATTTTTTCTTTCTATAAGTATTTAGGATGGTTTTTAATGAATTATGAACATCCTTATCATGGAAATGAAACACTCAATTTTACATGTTGAAAAATGCCATTTACTGGTGGCCAGATACACAATCTGGTTTGGTTTATATTTTATTGGTACATTAGCAATGAAAGCTATTATGCACTAGAACTACACTGCTCAACAAAATTAACAGAACACAAATAAAACATGATGTAACTCGTGCGGCATGTGATGAAGTGGAACAAAATTTGGTACATTTGGTTTCATCTATGGTGTACCATAGAATAACGATGAAATGAGGAGACAGCGAGAAACTTCGGACTTAGGTGTAAGGGACATTTATATGGGGTTGTATTAGAATTACCAAAAAGGTCACATTACACAAATCAATACAAGATGCTTGAGGATATGGCCACATGACACCAGTACAGCATATGATCACTTCCAACGAATAAACAGGCCTGACAGCAGCAAACTATGCTTGCTATATTGGTGTCTATAAGATTCTGTGGCAACAAATCCCATTCTTGCACCAGTACAGACTTTATTTCACCAAGTAACTGAGGAGTTGGCTGTTGGCATGCAGTGCAATGCCCAAGGGCATCCCACACGTTCAATTGGATTTAAGTCTGGTGTTGTGCTAGCCATGGCAGTTGTTGGATAGCTTCGGTTTCAAGATATTCTTCCACCACTTTAACTCTATGTGCAGTGGTGTTGTCTTTCAGGAAAGAAAATCTGGGTGAACCACTCCCCTGAAAAAAAAGTCACATAGGGTTCGAGGATCTGTTCTCAGTACCTCTGCACAGTTACGGTACTCTATCATCAAAAACATGAAAAGGGGTAGGCATTGATCATTATTCTGCCCCACGTAAGAAAACTGCTTCCACCATAAGTGTCCCTTTCTCTGACGTTGGAGAAATGGTACCACATTCCTCATCTCCAGATGAAATAACATCTAGAATCTGTAGCTAAAATGACACTCATCAGAGAACAGAACTGTACCCCATTTGTCAGGACTCCAAATCACATGTTCATGGCACAGTTTTGATAAGCTCTGCAGTGATTTGAGGTTAATGGGATACAAACCACTAACTTCCTTGCACAGAGTCCACTTCACCTGCACCTTCTTAACACAGTTTGGTTGGAAATTTTGGTGAAGGTAAAGAAAGCCAACACGAGAACTATGGGAAACGTCGGCTAACTTACACAGAAAATTAGTTTCCCGACACCGCATTCTGGTGCTGCTCGCTGGGTAAACAGACAGTAGCTGTTATCGGTGTGGAGCAGAAGTCGAGAATGATATACTGACTGACAGGTGGGCATGGCAAACGATGTACTGATTGGTGTGTGAACACAACAGACGATAACATCGGTTTAGTATCACTTGCCCTAATCTCAGAAGCACTAATAGTCACTTGCCCTAATGAACGCTTTCCATAATGGTGAAAAAAAATCAGGTTACCTCCACTTGAATCCCTCCCAAAGTGGAGGGGGTAACCTGACCTTTTTTCTTTAGAATCATGAGTGGACTAGGGCATAAATTGTTTATTAACAAAATATTAATTTTTTATTACTGTATTTTCACTTTTAAAGACACTTGATATATAAAGAAAGATTCTTTATATATATATATATATATCCATAGTCATACCTCGGTTAACGTTACCTCTGATAACGAAGCTTCAATATAACGAAGTCTGCAATTTCAAGCCCCATTTAACATAAAAAATATTCCAATTTAAGGCCAACACCCGACAATTATCTGATTGGTGACTGACGGCGACTCGTTATGTACTCTTGAGCAGTGGGTGTGTCTGTTATAACAGTTTTACGCATCATTCGCCTAATTTAGTCGTTTACACTTCATAGGGTGTGTTTTAGTGTGGTGCATTGCAATATATGATTGACATTGTTTCAGTGTGGGGCATCGCAATAATTGACGTAGGTTCTTTGATAGCATTACATAATGTAGATTTTGTAAATTTTAATAGAAATATTTTTTTTTTAGATAAAATGTCAGAATCAAAGAAAAGAAAGCAATTTCTTTGGAAACTAAACTAAATATCCTACGACGTGTTGAAAGCGGCGAAAGAAAATCCGATGTGGCACATTCTTTAGGATTAGAGCAATCAACTTTAACAACCATACTAAGTCAATCAGGAAAAAATAAAACAATCTGCTCAGAATTGTACAGATGTTACAGCGGCAAAATTAACTCACTTAAGGAGTCCAATTTTAGAAAAAATGGAGAAAATGTTAGTTTGTGGATAGATGATATGTCTTTAAGTCAAATGGTGATTTAAGAAAAAGCATTATTTTTGTTTAATCACCTGAAATCTAAACAAACCGAAGAAATTACGGAAACTTTTGGGGCTTCTCGTGGTTGGTTTGAGAAATTTAAAAAATGGGCCAGGATTCATAGTGTAAAATTAACAGGAGAAGCTGTAAGTGCAGATGTTGAAGCTGCAAATAAGCTTCCAGAAAAACTAAAGGAAATAATTGAACGTGAAAATTTTCCACCAAATTTGGTGTTCAATGTTGATGAAAGCGATTTGTTCTGGAAACGGCTACCATCAAAAAGCTTCATTTCTATTGAAGAAAAATCAGCTGCTGGGTTCAAAGTAGCCAAAGACCATTTAACGTTACTCTTTGGATCAAATGCCTCTGGCAATTATAAATTAAAATTGTTATTAGTTTGCTATTCAGAAAATCCGAGGCCGTTAAAAGGTAACATAAAAATGAATTTACCTGTAATATGGAAAGCAAATAGAAAAGCATGGGTTACCAAGGAGTTATTTACTGACTGGGTATGATTGTATAAAGAATCTTTCTTTCTTTTCCTATTATTTCCTAACCTAACCTTTAAGGTTAGGTCACATAATATAAGGAAACCTTTTCTATTATTTCCTAACCTACCATTTAAGGTCGGGTTATGAAATAAAATGAAAAATAAAGAAACCTTTTTCTTTTTTCATAACCAAACCTACAGAGCCGTGCTGAGGGTGAGGCGAACGAGGCTCCCACCTCAGATTAAAAGCTGAAAGGGGGCCACCAAAAGAAAGATGAAATAATTGCCAACGTTGCCATGAATAACAGTAGTGCCCATTTTAGTACCTTGCCTCAGGTACTAAAATCTCAGCACAGCCCTGCAAACCTAAATCAATAATATAATAATTCCAAAAATCTGCTTTTAATAATGAGAAAAAAACATAAAAATGAACGGAACTTTTTCAAAAAAAAAAAATCAAGAATACAAATCATACAGGTGGACCTCAATAACTAATCGCAATTTGAGTAATAATATTCTAAAAAGTATCTTCATGATTTTTCCCATAAATTTGATGCCACATACATTCATTCATGTGACCCGTCAACATATCTTTACAGCTGCCATTTAGTCTTTTAGTCACACTTTTTGGTCTCTTCCACTGGGCTTCAATGTTATTTGTATGTGTTCCTGTATGTGGATCTACAAAATGTTCCTTGTGTTTCACCAGTAAATGTTTGTAATTCTTTTTTTTCTAAGGCCGTAATATGCTTATATCCATGCCATTCATCTGTTATGATGGTAGTATTTTTCTTCACTACTTTTCTAATAATGCGTAAAAGTTTTTGCTTTCCGATTTTTTATGAATTTCATGAAGATGAATTCTGATTCTCTTTCAAATACTCCAACCAACCATTTCTTCTTAGCAGTTAAATTTTGTCCTCTGTTATGTTTTGGTTTTACCAATACAGTTTCGTCTGCTTCTACAGTTTTCCCCAATCCACCCAACTTAATGGGTTTTTTTAAACACTGCAATTTGCAAATATCTCTTAGTTTCTTATAAAACTTAATTGCTGTTACTTTTGAAATCTCCAGATGGAATGCTGTCGTAGTTATTGGCGTGCACGTTGACCAAAAGTATATAATATACATTACCTTTTTTAATGGAAGTTTTGTATTTTCCATAAAACTATGTTTTAATAAAGAAACTCGTGCAGAACATTTTTTACAATACCAGAACTTTCCAGATGACTCTGTTCATGATTCAATTAATTTAAAATAATCATTGCACTTAAAACAGTACAATTTCAGTTTTATTAATTTAGTTTCATCAAAAAATCAAGCAACGTTTTATTTTCTTTACAGATTTCTTCCATCTTTAAAAGATTCGCCGCTACTATTACCTGTTTACCATTCATTACAAAACTAATCATGCACTGTTCTTTACTCATAAATACACATCATAATGCCAACCAATGACTACACAGTAGCTTGTCATCTGTCATGCCCACTATCAATCATTTCATTGTTTACCACGCCTACCTATCAATCAATATATCGTTCTCGACTTCTGCTCCAGACCGATAACACCTACCATCTGTTTACCAAGCGAGCAGTGCTAGAGTGCCTTATCGGGAAACTAATTTTCCCTGCTAAATTAGCTGACGTTTCCAGTGGTTCTCATGTTGGCTTTCTTTACCTTAGCCGAAATTTTTCACCTGTCACTGTAGCAACTTCAAAAGAAAGAGTTGATGGCAAGACGTCACAGGGTTCTGTCTTGCTATTTGAGCCAGATAGCAATCTGTTCTGGTTGAAGTGGCCCTCGGGCAACCTTGGCCAGCTCTTCTTGTAATGGTTCCTGTCTTCTGAAACTGTTTCCATAGTGTTTCTCTCATATTAAAGCTACTAGAAGATTAAATTATAGGACAACTATGCATTTAACTAAAGAAATTTAGTTTGATTTATGCTTGAATTCTTGATTCAAAGCTCTATTCATTATGAGCATACTGGACGGTATTGAGTGAAGTCTGTAATGAATAATTTGTGTACTCAGCACCAACTGCCTCCTGAACACAGACAACACTGATTGACACATTAAGCCAACGTGCCACCTCCACATGCAACCACCCAGCTTCAAGTCATCCAGCGGCTCGCGATCTCAAAGAATCATCTAAATAATAAGGACTTGCAATCCTGAGTATTGGAGATGTGGCTATCTAACTGAGCAAGCCAAAAAAAAAAAAAAAACAGGAATCAAGTGATGTGGTCATAACCAGTGTTTTTATAGGCATGAATAATTTGCATAACGTGTGTCTCTGTAAGGTGGTAGATTGATTTCTATTGGATACTCAGAATTTGCATGCCAGGCTGCCTAGTAATCAAATATTTGCCTTCGGCGACACTGTTCATAATAAAATATTCATGAAAAACATTTTGTTCTGTTAATTTTGTTGAGCAGTGTAGATCATATAAAAGATAAGTCACTATGTCAAAAAGGCATCTATATATAAATGTGCAAGAATAAAAATCAGCCAAAAACTAAAAGTAATATTTTTAATACAAAATATGGGTCATAAAAGATTAAAAAAAAAAATTAATTAAAAATATAAAATGCTGCTTCATTAATAAAACAAAGCTTCTGATGATTATTCCCTTTTTATATAGTCCCATCTAATTCAATATACTTGTTCCATCTTAAGAGAGATAATTTAAGAAACGCTGAATGATTTATTAGCTTAGTGTCTGATGGAAAATAAACACCTAAATACCTTTTTTGAACTGAAGATATTTAACCCTTCATCGGTCACTATGTATCTCTCAGATACATAGCTTTCTTTATTTCTGGGAACAAGATGTTGCTGTGCATATTTACTTCTCAGTAGCTTCCTACATTGCTACTTGGGAGCCATTGGTATTAGTTTCGTTTATCCAACCTTTTAGTTCATTGTTGAAGTTAAGAAAGTTCACTGAAAAGGCCTCTTCTGGAGTCAGGAATTTTGTAATTCACCTGTAATGCTACTAAATAACACTGACTCGAATCTGTAAAACGTCTTTATTATAATAAAATAAAATACATGCGTACTGATTGTATAACTATATGTTAAAATATTAAAACAAAATAAAATAAATGTTGTATAACAAGAATAAAATTCAATAAAATATATAAAATTGAAAGCGATAAAAGTTGTTTAAAACCACTAATACAGGAGCTTTCGGCAGCAGTGGCTGCCTTCATCAGCTATAGTGGCATTTTATAATACAACCAAGTTTGGAGTAGATACCGTGGATCAGATGTGTGCGACTTACAATGTGGCGCAAGCTTGTCGTCGCTGGCTGATGGTGATATTCTATGTGATGCTAAACATTAGCAGAATCAATGCACAAGTGATCTACATGGAAAATGAAAAAGAAGTAAAGAGCTGCAGACTTTCCTCAAGCAACTTTCTGCGGAATTAGTGGCTGAGGAACTTCATCGGAGGGGCCAGGTCCCTCAAACTTCCCTTCAACTAAGGCAACAGAGTACTGAGCCCTCTACAAGCACAGAATGGGAGAGCAGTTGCAAGTGGCGCACTAATTGCTGGCAAGCAACAAAGAGAACCAAACTGACAAGGTATTCTTGTACAAATTGTAAACAATATCTCTGCTTAGAGCACACAGAAATGATTTTTGCATCATGCTCTAAACAAGCAACGTTCAATGAAGAAGAAGAAAAATAATTTTTATATAAAAATATTTTTTATAAAAAAAATTTATTAAAAAATAAACATTTGAAACTGTTCTATATGTTATTTATGAATAAACTAGAGTGATTTTTAGTGGAGGCATATGATGCAAGAAAGCAAGCTTATATAGCATCAGCCAAAAAAAAACCCTTCCTATCACCCATCCATTCACTCTAAAAGTTTGTCTAGTTCAGCCTTTAATTTATTTAAGCTGTCAACTTCCACAACGACAGATGGAAGTTTGTTCCAGCAATCAACTACCTGCTGGCTAAAGGTCAATTTCCAAACATCTATTCTACAACTGTTTTTCCTGAATTTGAATTTATGCCCCCTCGCATTTGTAATCTGAGCAAGCGGAAGAATCCCATCAGAATTCAGCGTGCTCAACCCATTCAAGGCCTTATACACCTCAATCAGATGACCTCGCAGGTGCCTAGTCTCCAGCCACTGCAATTTGTAGAACTTAAGCCTTTCTTGGTAAGAGGACCCCTTCGTTCCCGTCACCAATCTTGTTGCCCTTCTCTGTACATGGAGGCCTATATTTGAAAAAAAAATTTTTGAGCTCTGATTATGGAAGTTGAAGGAAACAACAGAACATATGGTTCCCTATTGCTGGTGGACAGGTACGGATAAGCCACAGACTTAGTCACTCAAAATATAATTCTTTAATATAATAATGTCCTTTTATCAAAAAAAAAAAAAAAAAATTTAAGGAAACCCAAAATACATACTTTAGTAGTTCTTCTAATTCTCTGTTTATTCTCTTTACTGCAGGAGGTCCTTGATACACCAAGACAGTATACAACTGTATAAGTGAAGCACCAGCTCGAATTTTTTCGTAAGCATCCTTTCCTGACTGAACACCACCAACTCCAATAATTGGAACTTTACCTAAACATTAAAAAAAAAAAAAAAAAAAAAAAAGGCAATATCATATAAAATTATTCTTGTGATATTTACACTAATATTAAAAAAGTTTTCCAAAGTAATAACATTCACCAAAAGTTAAAATTATGTAACTTTAGAGATCTCACTTAATTTTTTCAAAGTTTTGTTCAAGAATTACAGCTAGGCCTCAGTTAAGACTGCATAGCTGCCAACTTTTGACTTTCAAAAAGCTGGAGATTAGGTATTTGTAGACAGGAGAAAAACATGTTTTTAAAAAAAAAACAAGAAATTTGTTTAAAATTCACACTCACTAGAAATTAAACTTACTTATAAAATGTGCATTTTATATTAAAATGCAGCATTATGAGACTGTTTACCAGTACAGTATGCTTTTCAACATTAGCTTACATATTAGTTGATTGTCTTTTAGATATCAACTAATTATGCTTTAAGAAAGAAACTATAGCAGCCTTTGCTCTTCTTCAGAAATATTGAGGTCAAAGTTTTATTTATAAAAATGGCATTGCTGTTAGACTTAGCTATCCAGATCACTTCCAAAAGGTCTTAATTCAATTTTTTTTTTCACCTGGTTAAATGAGGAATTATTAAAATGCCAAGAAGGACTTTGGATAACTTGTTATATTCATGCTTCCTTGTGCATTTGTCACTTTTCTGACTGCTATACATAAATTCTTTCCTAATATGATATACACAATATCTATTTTTTTTATCCTCAGTGACACTGAGAAGCACTGGAAACTTATTGGTTTTTTTTTTTTTTTGTGAAACCACTTGGTTTCAATTTGGTTCAAAAACTTATTATCTGAACAAGTTACATTAGTGGATAATGAACTGGTTCTCCAAATATGATTACACTTCGGCTAAAGTTCAACGTTATTTAACTTAGCACATTTGAAAATCCAGTTGCCAACCTGCTAACTATTTGGAGTTTGGAGTTAGCAATAATTTATATTTAAAGTTAAAGCAACAGTTATATTTAAGTTAAAATAAATTAATATTTACTTGGCAGTTCTGAAAATCCATCTGGCAACTTGCTAACTGTTCAGAGTTTGGAACTAGCAGACTTTTGACTGCCATAAGGAAACACACTTTAGTCTTAGGAATTCATAATAGAAAGTCTACAATTTTCCAAATTTATTCATAAAGTCATACAGCTTCTGCTATGAGTCTATTACATATTTTAAGTTGTAACACCTCACTGGATCACATCAGCATACAAATCAGCTCAACAGTATATGTAAACTTGAACTGATATGTTTTTTTTTTTACCATGTCCACTTATTTTGACTTTCATGACACATACTGTTTCTGTACCTGTCTCTCATTGGCCTTTGGTAATTGTAGTTAACAAGGATGTGGCATTTATTTATTAATAGGGGAGGACAGTGTTTTGGCTCATATTTCTAGAACACCAGCAGTGCAGGCTGAAAACGTAATTTATTTTCTTTGAAAATAAATCTTTAATTATACTAATTTTTAATAAACTTCAAGTTCTTTTATTAATCTTTACTGCTTTTTAAATTGAGAGGGGGAATCATCCCTGGGTACCAACATAATGCATTGCATTGGAAATGAAAACCTGTAAAATAAAGATATTTTATTCCCCCCCCCCCCCACAAATTAAACAATTATGCCAAACTATTCTGAGATGTTTATCATTGTCATATTCTTTAACAAAATTAAGAAAAATTTCAATTCAAGCAGTTTTACTATTTTTGGGAAAGAAAAAGAGGGATAAAAATGGCATTTTTCAAAAATATACAGTAGCACTTTGGCATTACCTCTCGTACAATAGTAACACAATGAGGGGGGGGGGGGGGGGTTCAAATCTAGTCAAAACAATGGCTTCATCACAAATCTAGAAAGTTGGCAGCTTTGCTTTTCCTATTGTTATCATTTCTGTCCAGTTAAGCTGGTTGAATGGGAATTTTCATCTGGTGGATAGGGCTGTTAAATAATAAATATCAATGAATAAACTTTAATTGTGAAACTTCCTCATTTAATATTCCTTTAGGGGACATGGCATCAATTATGGGCTAGGCCTACTTCCTAACCCTGAGATACATAGAGCCTATGTTTGTCAAAGGCTGTAAATCTAGAAGATATTAAAGAAAATGGAAATTTCTAAAGAATAAAGCAATACATAGCTTAAAAAAATGCTTTTTTAATTAATTTTCCAATAATTTCTCTTTTTGTAATCTCAAGTTTTTTTTTTTTATATGGAAATGGATACACTGGTGGAACAAGCATAAAAGCAGATAAACTGGCATATGAAAAAAATTATTTTAAAAACAGCTTCCATCAAGGTATACAGTGCAGATGCTAGTGACTGAATTTTGTCAAACTGGCTGTGTGCAGGTCACTCAAAAAGGTCAAAGATTTTATTACTAAAGTATCTACAGGAGTGATCTTAAACAAAACTGGATCCAAATGGCTTGTGAATTATGTGATCTCAAAAAGAAATGGAAGAAGCAGCACTATTCATCATTCTATGACGCAGTAAAAAATTATGTATGTCATTTTCAAGTATATGTCACGGGAAACTGTCAAGATGCACAAACAACAAGTTTCCTTTGAGTCCAGCAGCCAAATGCCTTCGCACAGAAATGTGCAAATCCTCCTGTAACAGAAATGGTCACAGGAGAATTGTTGTTGTTATTGGGTTTTAGGAGCATTAGCAACTAAGGCCATATATTGCTCTGTGTATACTGTCTAATTTTCTGTCTGCTGGAATAAAAACCCAAGTTTTTGGGAGGAAAAAACCATGCTACTCTCACCTGAGACCGACTAACTCAGCCATGTTCTGAAAAAGGCCCATAAAATTCCTTTCATCATCGACGAGACTCGAACCCAGATCTTTTCCACCCAGTGTGGGGAGGATAGCAATTCTACCAACTTCCCCCTAGACAATCCCTAGCAAGGGTCACAGGAGAATGCTGATCCCTGAATTTATTGAAATAAAAATTGGTGCACTGTTACTGTTGACCAGGATCATTGTCACAACATTGTGATCAGTTTCATCAACAAACTGAAATCAATTCTGTTGAAAAAGGCAATGTCCTATATAGTGAGATTGATTCTTTAGTGAATCCTTATATATTAAAAAAATACTGCTGATCTGTTGGATGAAATAGCAATTCTAATTTATAACACTGCATTATGGAAAAGTCTGTTTGGGTTGACAGCACATTTTCCAGTGATGCAGCTAGAGACCCCACTATATTATAAATTTTAATTTACATAAGCAATTTCCTTATTGAATAAAAACTCTACATCATTATTTCTTAGAAAACTAAAGCAGATTCTATTTCTAAAACATTAAGCATGAATTTTGAAATAATAATTTCAATTATTTCAGATACAATGATATCATTAATATTATATTTTTCTGGTCTGAATGTTTATTATTAAATAAACAGATCTGCAGCCACTGTCAATCCACTGCAGGATGGAAGCCTCCTCAACTAGTCATGTGGAGGGAATGGACCATAATCTGTCATGCTGGTCCAGTGTGGGTTGGCACATCGACCATATTTAGTGCAGTAGCATACAATCTGAGTAGACCAGGCTTGAACCCCGGTACACTCCTGACCAATCGGCTACAAAGGCTTCGAATGTTTATTATTAGGAGATAAAAATAAGCTTGTTCAAGGAAAACTAGAAAAATCTCTCAATGATGAATATAACAAAATAAATATATATTATTATTAATGCTCACTATTCTGTTGTTGTTGTTATTTGGTTTTTAGGAGCATTAGCAACTAAGGCCATATTGCTACGGGGGTATGCAGTGGTCATTCCTTGACCTTTCCACATCCTCCTTATTTGGTGGGCACGGGCTCGAACCCCAGTCTAATCAAAAAGCGTGTGCTATGCACTGCTGCTCCTGCCCACCTGGCTACGGAGGCGCCGCCCACTATTCTGAAGTCACAGGTGTGAAGGTTGGTCAATCTTGCAAACAAGTCAACTGACCAGCTCTTGAATTAAGATGTTTGGTTGTTTTATACTTGTTTAAAAAAGAAACTACTTTGTAGAAACCACCTATCAAACTAGGCCTATGGATATCAATTGTGATAAAACAGAAAGTACATTATGAAAAAATTTTCCTCAAGCCTTTTTAACTGAGTTCAATTGCAGGTATCTTAGCCAATTGTCCATAGATCCCCAATAACAGTGATGGTGAACTAATACAATTTCAAATCAAGTCAGAATCACAAATACACTGAATGATCACTGAATTATGACCACCCCTATGAAAACTGAATGCAACCCGTTGACCACATGAGGTACGAGAGTGCGGAGTTAGTCAACCTATGTAGCATAGTTAAGGTGTCAGTGGTTCAGTAGGTAGTAAAATTCCGAGCGTGATGGCTAAAAGGAAAGATTTATCGGACTTTGATAAAGGACAGATTGTGGGTGCTTAATGAGCTGGTGCCTCGATTTCCCAAATGGCTGAACTGGTGGGGTGTTCGAGAGCCACCATAGTTAAAGTGTACCAGGACTGGCGTCAAAATGATCAAACAACAACCTGACGGCAAAACTGCAAAGGTCAGCGAAAGGCTGATGTTACAGGTGAGCGCCAGATCTGACGACTCGTACAGGTAAACAGGCACAGCACTGTTGAAGAATTGACTACCCAATACGACATGAGCCAACCCGGAACAATATCTGGTATGACCATGCATTGCACGCTTGCACATATGGGCTATACCAACAGATGACCACTACAGCATCCTCTCCTAACCAAGGTTCATCGGTGTAAAAGACTCACCTGGCGCAAAGAGCATGCAAGTTGGATGTTAGAAGACTGGAAGAAAGTGTGCTGGTCAGATGAGTCACGTTATTTACTCCACACCATGGATGGTCATTGTACAGATTTGGCATCAACAACATGAGCTCTTTATCCGTCTTGCATGGTATCAAAAGTGCAGGCCGGTGGAGGTGGTTGTATGGTGTGGGGCATGTTTCACTGGCAGGAACTTGGAGCCCTAGTGTATGTGCAACAACGTATCAGTGGTCTCTGCTATCATCAACTGCTTGCTGACTATGTACAAACCACTATGATACACTTTTTTCCGAATGGCAATGGTGTCTTCCAAGATGACAATGCACCAAGCCATCGGGCACTTGTTGTGCAGGAATGGTTTGAGGAACACAGTTCTGACTTCCAGTATATTGAGTGGCCTCCGAACTCCACCGATATCAATCGCATAGAGCACTTGTGGGACACTATGGAAAGGCATATCAGGCATCTGGATGCACTAATCACCTCCATACATACCTGCTTTGCTGACCGCATTACACACAGCTTTGGTTGACCATACCTCCCAAATGCTTCCGACATCTTGTTTAATCAATGCCACATCGGATAGCTGAGGGCAAAAGGAGGACCTACGAAGTATTAGGTAGGTGGTAATAATTCAGTGATTGCTCAGTGTATATTATTGTAACAAATATATATGCTTAAACAAGAGTGTTATAACTGAATTTAGGTGTGTTATACAATATTTCATTTTTTTTTCTGGGGAGGGGGAAGGAAATGATTTTACCAATAGTGTAACTGGAACCGTGGAGTACCAAGCTGTGTTATTTCAAGGTCACAGTCTATCAAACTGTATTCATAAATGCTTTAAAGAAATGGTAAAGTTTCAGACTTTATACTTTATTTTGCTGGGAAAACATTCCTGCAGAAAGGATTTAATATGATAAACTCCTAAAATATGAGTTTAATTTTTTTTTTTTTTTTTTGGTCTCAAGAGTTTTTGAAACGATACCAGTATGTAAAATTTCTATTTTCTAGACTCGCTAGAACATAACTAAAAATCAGTACAGTAAATTTTATATATAAAATATTTTTTTAATGAGATTCAGTATTGAATCGGCATGAAAATAGCACAATACCTTTTGTGAATATATACATTTCTCTGATTGCTTCTGTACTGATAGGTGCAAGAGGTTTCCCACTTAATCCTCCATTCTCTTCTTTAAACTCACTCAACAATGTTAAAGGACGGCTTACAGTAGTATTACTTATAATTAATCCATCTACCTTTTTCTGAAAATAAAAAAGCAGTCAAACACTCGTATTTATTTAATTCATTAACTAATATCGATCAAAAACTTGATCAATATTAGCCAATAATTAGTTTATTAATAACTAATACTAAATCTTAAAATACCTACATGTGTATACATACATATGTACCAACACAAATTTCACAAGTGAAAGAAATGCAAAGTTACAAATATTTCTATTACAAAGAAATAATACAAACTCCAGCAGGTAAACAAAACAATATACAAAGTATGCTACATTACACAAAAATTTTGATGCTAAAAGGGAACCTCTTAAGGGAATTCCCTTGGCTAAGGGCAGAGCCTTCTCTACTGAATACAAAAATCTCAAAAGTTTTTGCATCAGTACCAACTAAAAAGAAGCTGCCAATTCATTCAGAATTAATGAAATTCTCAACTTCTGAGGAATTTGCAGAGAGAGAGGGAGAGATCCAACTGAAGACAAGAGAACACAAGAATTCAATATAGTGATCTTGCAAGCATTGCACAAATACACCAACTATTGGGGGGGGGGAAGGTTGAACAAAACAATGGAAACTCCTGTCATAATACGAATTACTGCATTAAAATAAAAAAAATTTGCACTAACATGGTGTTGGATCACCCTTTACTTTTAATACAACTTATATTTCTATGTAGAATAGATACAAATGAATTCTTGAACTGTCTTAAGAGGAATATTATTGGACCATTCTTCATGAAGGAATATTATAAGCACCTTGAGTGATGAAGGTGGAGGAAATCTACTTCTCACTCTCCTCTCTAATGCCCATAGTGGCTCAATAACATTTAAGTCTAGTGATTGTGCAGGCCATAGCCTCAGTTTCATGCTCCTCAAACCAAGGTTGGACACATCTGGCTGTGTATATTGGTGCATTATCATCTTGAAACACGATATTGTTTGTGGGAAACAATGTTTGCATCGTGGGATAAATCTGATCACTTAGAATATCAAGGTAATCAGTGGCAATAATTCACCTATTCAGAGTGATGATAGCACCTAAAGAATATCAAGATATAGCTGCCCAAACCATTGTTGATCTTCCATGTTTGCCATCTGGCACAAGACCATCAAAATGATGAGCTTCCTTTGGCATTCGCCAAACAAACTCTCCCTGATGTTGAAAAAAGTGTGAATGATGATTTGTGAGAAAATATGTTTCCAATCATCAAGTGTCCCATTTTTCTGCTCCTTACTTCTCACCTGTCTAATATATTCCCAAACCACTGCATTCTCTTTTCGGCATTACCATCAATAATGAGTGGCTTGGCAATAGCGGCTCTGCCATAAATTTCAGCTTTATGAAGTTCTTGCCAAACTGTTTTGCTAGAAACTGGACTGCTGAGACTCACATTAAGTTCTGCAATTATTTTTGAGGCAGTAGCTTTATGATTTCGGGCTAAAATCCTTTTCACTGTCCGCCGATCTCTTTTGGTCATCTTCGATTTTCTGCCACAATTTTTCATATCAGATTTTGTTTTTTCATACTTGGCAAATGCAGAAACTTTCAATACAGCTGCTCTAAATACATTAAACAAATCAGCAGGTTTAGTCACCAATCCCCCTACTAAATGTGCACCAACGGCCTTGACCTCTGGAATTCAGAAAGAGTTTTTGCATCAGTACCAACTAAAAAGAAGCTGCCAATTCATTCAGAATTAATGAAGGTCATGTCAGCCATTTTCTTCGTATCACCTCAAAATAAACATCAGCTTTTTATCTTTCCTTCACAGTACTACCTGCAATAAAAATAAATAAATAGATCATCACTAAATAAATCAATCACACAATCACATAAATATGTCATACAGTCATTATAAAAACTAATACTTTCATATCAGGTGTTTCCATTATTTTGTTCTATCCCTGTATGTGGGTAAACATAATTAACTCTTAATAAACTGCAAATGACAGACATACATATGTACATTCAATGTTTTTTAAAATATTCTTAGCAATAAAATCCATTGTAATAAGTCTTGCTTAATTCCTTGACAAGAAGTGTTAATAAAACATCAGTATTTAAAAATAAGCACTGGTCAATCAAAGTTACTCTTCAGAAAATAAACATATCGCTTAAATTTACTTAGCCATGAATTATATGCTTGTGAATTTGGAAAATATAACTGACTTTTTTCCAAATCACCTTACTGATCAAAACTTTTATGGGCGGATAATTTGATTCTACAAAAAGATGGTGACAAAATTCAATATTCCTTCAAAAATTTATTTTTAAAGGAACATCAAAATTTTGAAGTATGTGCAAGTTTAAATGTGGTTTTGGAATACGTGTTAAGATCTAGTATATTGCTTATGAAAACTGCTTTTGATTTTTCTGAAGAAACCTCAATTTATGAAACAGTTATGCTAATAAATATATAGGCAATACCAACCTTTTAGACTGTACACAAGGCTGACTTTTTCATAAGAAAATATTACACATAATTTGGTTGGTAACCGGAAGAAACAGAACATGACAAAACAGAACATGAAGAAACAGAAAGTGAAAAAACAGAACAGGGGAAAAAAAACACATTTATTTTTGTCATATCTCGATATGTCGTATCTATTTATGAAATATCTATATAAAACAAAATATATAGATATTTCATAAATAAATAGATTTTATCTATTTATTTATGAAATAAATATATAGATCCACAACACTGCCATGATTCTAATCCTCAAAAAGCACAGGCAAACATTTTAAAGGATAGGATGAAGCAAGACATGAAGACAGTTGGTGCAACTCCGAGGAATGTTATGGGAAATATTTTATCAGAAGTGAATAGGGATGTTTTGGAACACTTACCAAAGCAATCCTCACCACCCGCGCAAAGTCTTTTTAAACATAAAGAAACTACTTATATTCCTAATCCAGCTACAACTGATTTTCCTATCCCAGAGAAGTATGCTGACCTCATTTTGCATGATACGGGAGCTGATGACCCAGAAAGACTACTGGCAATTGGGAATGATGATCTGCTCTCAGAATTAGACAAGGATGTCATTTATGGAGACGGAACATTTGATAAAGCACCTAGCATGTTTTATCAGCTGTATACATGGCATGCTAAGATTGGCAATTCATATCCTCCATGTATTTATTTTCTTTTGCAAAAAAAGAATATGGATACATACAACAGAATGTTTACCATATTGCAACAATTGGTGCCCAATATAACACCCCAAAAGATTCTGCTGGACTTTGAAAAAGCATGTATGTCTGCTGCTCAAGTTGCTTTTCCACAAGCAGAAGTAAAACGGGAGCTGATGACCCAGAAAGACTACTGGCAATTGGGAATGATGATCTGCTCTCAGAATTAGACAAGGATGTCATTTATGGAGACGGAACATTTGATAAAGCACCTAGCATGTTTTATCAGCTGTATACATGGCATGCTAAGATTGGCAATTCATATCCTCCATGTATTTATTTTCTTTTGCAAAAAAAGAATATGGATACATACAACAGAATGTTTACCATATTGCAACAATTGGTGCCCAATATAACACCCCAAAAGATTCTGCTGGACTTTGAAAAAGCATGTATGTCTGCTGCTCAAGTTGCTTTTCCACAAGCAGAAGTAAAAGGGTGCTACTTTCACCTTTGCCAGAGTGTTATTAGGAAGATCAACAGTGTTGGCTTAAAGGAAGTGTACGAGTCTGATACTGACATGAAGTTGAAATTGAAGTCCCTACCTGCTCTCTCCTTTGTGCCAATACCAGATGTAAGAACTGTCTTTGACCAACTAACTGCCACATTTCCGGATGACGATAACTACAAAGTTCTCACATATTTCTTCTCAACCTACATTGAAGGATTTGCAGGAAGATCACCTCTCTTTAGAATTAGAATATGGAATCATTTTGAGACTGCTGCTGAGAGATGTCCTAAGACTACAAATTGTTGTGAAGGTTTTCACAACGCCTTAAACTCATTGTTTCATTGTAGTCACCCAAGCATTTGGAATCTATTGGATGCATTAAGACGAGATATAGCTTTCCGGCAATTATTATTAGCCAATGCCCATACAGGTCGCCCAGAAGTCAGATAAAAGAGGTATGAGACCCTTAGTAATCAAGTGGCAATAGTTGTGCAGAAATATCAAAATCAAGAAGATAAACTGAGGTTTTTACGCCAAATGGCCAACCTGCACAACTTAATTAAAATTATTTTTTTTTATATTTCTTTTATATTTTGTTTTATATAGATATTTCATAAATAAATAGATACGACAAAAATAAATGTTTTATTTTTCCTCTGTTCTGTTTTGTCATAGTCCTGTTTTCTCACAGTTCTGTTTTTTCATAGTTCTGTTTCTTCGTGTTCTGTTTTGTCATGTTCTGTTTTGTTTTTTTTATGTTCTGTTTTGTTTTTTTATGTTCTGTTCTGTTCTTTCATGGAACCAATTTGGTTAGCAATGTATAAAACATATAGTGGTTAATAAAGATCATATGTGATGCTCCTATTGTCATTTGGTAATTTCCAGTACACTGGCTACTTTGATCAGCGTGCCAGTTCATATGATACTCCAGTTCATAAGATTTATCATATATTATGTCTGTAAAAATGTGCATTCATAGGCAATTTACATGCGTGCAGATGACAAAAACACAAAGGGGAATCTCACTCTCTCTCTCTTGCTCGCTCGCCAATGAAAACCATGATCAAAAGAGCCTCCAAGCTCTTAATGATATCTGAATGCTGGGAGATCATATACAGGGCCTTACCTATTCTAAGGAACTTTTAAGAAGAAATACCATACACAAAACATTTAAAAACACAAGAAGAAATTCAGAAATAGAATATGATTAATTTTTTGCCACATATCATTTGTGAGAAAACTGTTGGGTGTAAATAAAAACCTCTTAAAAGAGTAATTTCCTATCCTCCCAGTTTGAATATTCCATTTTCCTATCACAAAAATGAATAACCCAAAAACAAATAAGGACTGATGACCTAGAGCTATCTCCATTGTTCTACTAAAGTTATTATAGAAGGCCTTTTGTCAATCCTTAACTTAACAGCTATTGTAGGGAAATATATATATATACTGCAATAATTAAAGACAAACACCAGCCAAGGAATAAAAAATGTTTACTATAAAAATAATAAAATAATGTGATACACTAACGGAAGACTAAAATATTACAATAAATTACGATAAAATAAACTACGATAAAAAGTTAAAAATATACCAAAGCAATAAAATTATCTATAATAAACTGGATTAAAAGCGATAAAACCTGAAGCTTTCGGAGACTGCTGTCTCCTTCTTCAACAGTATACTATTACTGCAATGACACATCCTTAAGTAGCAGACCCATGGCACTCATGCACGTGGTCCATCAGACATATGGTCGGCATTCCCCACGCGCGCATCGGAAATGGCTCGGGAGCGTGTCAAACAGAAACGGTCATCCCGTCTGAGGACAACCGACTCAAACAGGGGGTGTAAACATGTCCCCCTGTCCCTGTTAATAGTATTACAACTGGATGAACCGATTCGCAAGCTCTCGAGCATTAGCATTAGTAGAGGCATTTGATGCAAGAAAGCAAGCTTATGCAGCATCAGCCAAAAAAATAAAAAAAATAAAAAATAAAATAAAATAAAAATAAAAAAATAAAAAATATATAAAAAATAATCACTTCCACTTCACCCCTCTGTTCGTTCGAAATACCTATCCAGCTGAGCCTTAAACTTATTTAGACTATCAACTTCCACAACAAGGGATGGAAGTTTATTCCACCAACCAACCATCCGCTGGCTAAAGGCAAATTTCCTCACGTTTATCCTACATCTGTCTTTTCTCAATTTGAATTTATGCCCTCTCAGGTGATTATTCTGAGCAAGAGGAAGAATCCCATCAGCATTGAGCATGCTCAAACCATTCAAGGCTTTATACACCTCTATCAGATCACCTCGCCGGTGCCTAGTCTCCAGGCACTGTAATTTGCAAAACTTAAGCCTTTCTTCGTAAGAGCAGCCGTTTGTTCCATTCACTAATCTTGTTCCCCTTCTCTGTACTCGTTCCAGCATCTCTACATCCTTCTTGAAATGAGGCCTCCAGACCTGTATACAGTATTCTAGGTGTGGTCTGACCATTGCCTTATACAATGGAATAATCACCTCCTTATCCCTGCTAGAAAAATTCCTATATATCATCGACAATACACCATGAGCAACTCTTGCAGCCCGAAAAGGGTAGCAAGAGTTGCTCATTTACACCCCCTCTTGCAGGTAGATATGAAGTTTTCTCTCAGAAAACTTCATATCTACCTGCACAACCACCCCCAGGTCCCTTTCATTCTCTACCACAGAGTTGATACGTTGCTCTGGGGTTGCTGTTTCCCATATGTAGTACTTTACATTTGTCAATGTTAAACTTCATTTGCCATCTCGAAGCCCATCTGCTCAACCTTTCCAGATCCTGTTGCAGTAGCATAGTGTCAGTAGTGTCCTTGACAACCCTGCCAACCTTTGTATCGTCGGCAAACTTGGACATTAAGCTTGATATACCATCACTGATATCATTTATAAATACAGAAAACAATAATGGACCCAATACTGAACCCTGAGGGACTCCACCAATAACATTAGTCCACGATGAGCAGTGTCCATTGATTACCACTCTCTGTCTTCTCCCCCTCAACCACTCCTTTATCCACAACAGCAATTTGCCTCCAATGCCACACTGCTCCAATTTGTGCAGCAGTCTTCCATGTGCAACAGTATCAAAAGCCTTTCTAAGATCCAAGTATATAATATCAAAGTTATTCCCTGCATCCAGTTCTTTTGTGACTGCATCATAGTATCCAATCAAATAGGTCAGGCAAGACTTCCCCTTAACAAAACCATGCTGTGTCTGAGCTATGACAAGTCTTGTCTAGATGATCCTGCAGTGCTTCTTTAACCAGTGCCTCCATTAATTTTCCAGGAACAGAAGTTAAACTAACAGGTCTATAATTATTTGTGTCGCCCTTTGATCCTCCTTTGTGAATTGGGGTTACATTTGCACATCTCCAGTCCATGGGTACTTCCCCTGAGTCCAAGAAAGCTCTCATAATTATGGCTAAGGGTTTGCTTACTTCCTTTGCTGCTTCCTTTAATATAACTGGATAGATCCCATCCACCCCAGGTTCCTTTATTGTATTTATCTTCAACAATTTCTCCTTCACTTTACTCTCAGTTATTACAAGATTCTCTAGCTTACTGCCAGAGTTGAATACACCTCTGGCATTCCCCTCGCTGAATAACACCTCATGTATGAATGTCGATGCAAAATATTCATTCAGTTTGTTAGCTACCCGAGCAGGATCATCAACAGTTGACCCATCGATATCAAGTGGACCAATCTGATTCATCCCCTTCCTTCTAGAGTTTACATAAGTAAAGAACTCTTTGCTGTTTTTCTTTGCATCCCTTGCCAAAGATTTCTCGTAATCTGCCTTCGCCTGACTAACCTCCTTTGTAACTTGGTTACAGATCAACTTGTATCTATCATAGGCTTCTGTGTCACGTGTTAATTTGTATGTATCCCATGCATTTTTCTTCTCTGCCATATGTCTCATTAGTTCATCTGACATTCACTTAGGCCTAAACCTTGAACAATATTTCTTAGTTGGTATGTAAAGCCTAGTAGCTTCCAAGATAAGTTCTTTGAATGCTTCCCATTTTGAATTTGCTGTTGGTAACATCATCAGTTGGTCCCACTGTATAGAATTTAAATACTGTCTCAGTCCATTGTAGTCGCCTTTACGAAAGCAATAACCCTTCCCTTTACCCCTAATGGTAGTTACCTCTTTGAGTAAATCCCACTTCAGCACCCTGTGATCACTGCCACCTAGTGGTTCATTTACCTGCAGATTCTTAATGCATGAAGAATCACTACTGATAATCAAATCAAGAGTATTACTCTCTCTAGTTGCCTCCCGAACATGCTGTGTATAAAACAATCATCCAATAAATCCACAAAAGCCTTGCTAGTGTGTGAGTGACCAGCCGCCAAATTCCAGTCAATATCTGGGAAATTAAAATCCCCCATTATAAGACTCTCTGATTTACTGGCCCACTCTATTTCCCCGTACAGTTTCTTATTATACTCATCAGAGTCATTAGGCCTATAGCACACTCCTACTCTCAACTTTGATCTCCCAATGCTTATGTCACACCAAACTGACTCGACACTGCACTGTCCAGCAATGTCATTGCAGTAATAGTATACTGTTGAAGAAGGAGACAGCAGTCTCCGAAAGCTTCAGGTTTTATCGCTTTTAATCCAGTTTATAAAATCCCCCATTAGTGCCATTGTGGCCAATTTGGCAATGGAGGAACTGGAAACCAGGATGTTTCATCAGTTGGATTTTCCCATGCGCGAGTGGAGGAGATATGTGGACGATACATTCACCATTTTAAAAGGGGGAAGGAAGATGAGGTGCTCAGTTTACTTAACAGCTTCTCCCCATTTATACAATTCACCTCGGAGGTGGAAAAAGCTGGGTCCCCTCCCGTTTCTGGATGTCCTGGTTAGCAGAGATGGGTCTAGAATTAAGACAACAATTTATAGAAAGCCTATGTGCCCTGACCAGTATGTTCATTACAGCTCGGCACAGGCTTATCATCATAAGAACAGTGTAGCCAGGGCGTTGTTGAATAGGGTGGGGACCCACTGTAGTACCCCCGAGGATAAGGAAATGGAAATTTGCAGAGTCACGACAGACCTCAGGAAGTGTGGGTACCCCCAGAGGGTCTTGGACAAATATATTTATAGGGTAGAGTCCAATCGTAGGGAGTCGTCTGCCCCTGTGGCTACTGCATACATTCCTTACTATCCAGGCCTTTCAGAAAGCATTGTACGGGCACTGCGGGAGTGCCAGACCCACTGTGTGCAACTTCCGGGACGGAGATTGCACACAGTGGTGTCTCAAGTTAAAGATCCCATAGCCCAGGACTATACTAGTAGTGTGGTCTATGAGATTAAGTGCCTGGATTGTGAGGAATGTTATGTGGGGGAGACGGGGCGACGTTTAAAAGACCGTCTGGGGGAGCACATGACCGCTATTAAGACTGCTAATTATGCGAGGTCTGCTGTAGCAGAGCATTTCTGGGAGAAGCAGCATCAGATCTCTCCTGAAGACGCGGTCATTACGGACCATGCCCATGGATTTTGGGAACGCAAGTGGCTCGAGAGCTTGCGAATCGGTTCATCCAGTTGTAATACTATTAACAGGGACAGGGGGACACCCCCTGTTTGAGGCTGTTGTCCTCAGACGGGATGACCGGTTCTGTTTGACACGCTCCCGAGCCACTTCCATTTCCGATGCGCGCATGGGGAATGCCGACCATGTGTCTGATGGACCACGTGCACGAGTGCCATGGGTCTGCTACTTAAGGATGTGTCATTGCAGTAATAGTATACTGTTGAAGAAGAAGACAGCAGTCTCCGAAAGCTTCAGGTTTTATCGCTTTTAATCCAGTTTATTATAGATAATCTTATTGCTTCGGTATATTTTTAACGTTTTATCGTAGTTTATTTTATCGTAATTTATTGTAATATTTTAGTCTTCCAATAGTGTATCACATTATTTTATTATTTTTATAGTAAACATTTTTTATTCCTTGGCTGGTGTTTGTCTTTAGTTATTGCAGTATGGAATTTCCCAGCCCCATAGGCCTGTTTGAAGACTATATATATATATTATTTCCCTACAATATAGGGAAATATATCTATAATGTAGGGAAAGGGTTTGCTTTGATTAAAAATTTAATACAACTATATTCCTTGCCACAGAAACTATTAATTAAAAGGGGTCCTTCAGAAATGATTTACATAGCAAATCATTTATGCTTGCCCCAGGAAGGCTTCCCACATTTTGAAACTACTACTGGTCATTTTGGATGATGTAACTGACCCCAAAGTATATCCAAAACAAAACAATGGCATAATGAGATATAGTATATCAAGGATACAATTAATTACTACTGACTGAGTTTTTCCTAAATTCAATATAATAATACACTTCACGCTGTTGAAGCTGCCTACTTATTTCCTTGAAGCATTCCTAACTGCAATGAATCACTTGTTAATATTAATTATCATTACTATTGTAACATTTGATAATGAACATTACTATCACTCATTTATGAACACTGCTATTAACACTTAGTTTCTCAGAGATATATCATCAGTGAAGATTTTCAACTAAGCAATTCATTCAACCACAGCATTTCCAGAAAAAGACAACTCTCTTGAAATTGGAAGCAGCAAGTGCTGTTTTCTAAATGTGGCCAGATCCTCTCAAAATATAATGCAATCCATTTTAGACTATAGGGAGGAGCACCTGCTTTATGATCTTAACTGGTTCCTGAAAATTCTGGGGCACAAGGCAAACAATACTAATTTTGTATACAATACTGTGGGAATATGTATCCATGGATTTGGGCACTGCGAGAGTCTAATTTTATCCCCCCCACTGATTTCTGTTGGAATGGAGAGGCATAATAAACTTATATTATGCAAATGTGTGCATAATAAACTCATACAATGCTTTTAAATGAACATATAGTAACCTAATGTTTACAGAATGTAATTACTCTGATACACTAATCATATTTTTCAGTTGGTACAACACTTGAAACATGAGTATGTTCACTGTAACACTATAGCATTTTGAAGGTAATAGATCCTTCAAAATGACCTCAAGACATTTCTTCAGATTGGGTATAATATATCTTGCTCACTTTAAAATATCATTTTTCTCTCATCTTATGGAACCATAACAAGATGATTCAGGAAATAACTTCCCAGTCCAAATATTAAAATATACGGGCAAATTTATGCATTTGAAATTTCTTTGCTATAGTACCATCAGGAAACATCTCAGATACACTTCTAATTAAACTGAATTAAGTTATGGCATGAAATGTGATCTTGTACTGCTGTGAGCAGTGTAAGATCACAGTGCTGAAAGACTATCCAATTAAAAAAAAAAAGATACCACACTTGAAAAGGGACTCAAAAGTGGGTTTAAAAAATGTCAAATTTTCTGCTGGATTTCTGAATTTTAGGGTATCTTTGTAAATAATTTAAATCATTTAATCTGTTTATATAGAACTAATAAACAGTTCTATATAAACAGATATAAACTAATAAAGGACTTTTAGGACTTCTGCTGCAATATAAAACGTCTCCATTTCTTAAATAATTTACCATACTGCTTGCCATATAAGATGCAACAGGATATAAGACACACCCATAATTTAACAAAGGTTATTTTGGAATAAAAATAACATTTTTGAGGAAATGGTTTATTTTATTGCACATATAACCTTACTTCCGATTTATAATACCATACATACTACGGTGAACCCAAAATATTTTAATCATCTCAAAATTCATATACAAAAATATTATTCTAATTCATCTTTAAAGAATAAGGAAATGGGGCAATAAAAGAAAAAAGTAAGTTTTTATTCATCATCAGATCCGTTCTTCAAAACCCAGAAATTCACCACTGCTTTCATCTTCATCACACTCCTCATCCTCGCTGTCACTGCTGCTGCTGTCTGATAGTGAATTGTCATTTTCATCAAAAAGAATACCATCTTCTATGCCAACACATTACTGGTGCCACACCTAAATTATTTCAAAACATTTTTGCCCACTGGCACACCTGAGAAATTGTTGGTGTCCTCATACAGTAGGTGTTAAGTCATGTTGTTGTGGTGCTTTCATCCATTTAGTTAATTCTTCTTCTTCCTTATTAGAAACAACCAGCAGATGTAGTTGGTCGGAAAGTCTACCTGGAATTACATCAAGTTGTGTCTAACTTTTCTACACTCCTCTTTGTGGCCTCTGTTTTATGTGCACAAAATTTGTCCCATACAAGTAGGGCTGGTTTCTTGAGGAGGCCACCAGGATGCCATGATTACACTTTTTCCAGCCAACAGTTTCACTCCATCTTCAGAGGTGGAAGTTTTGTTTAATCAGCACAAGCCAAAACAGCACTATAGTGTGGCCTGATATCTTCACAGTTACTCCTTTTATACCTTTAACACCCACAATTCTATTTGAGGGCACATCAAATGTTAAAGGTTCTTAATCCATATTACCAATTTGGCTAACTTTCAGTTTGTGTACTTCCTAACATTAATTATAAATCTGTGAAATTCCAGGATTTGGTTTTCATATTGTTCTGGCATTTTCTAGACTATCCTTATCTGGTCCTCATAGCTATACCATTTTGCTTCAAAAATCTATAACACCAACTTGTGCCACCAAAATCATTGTCCCTTTTCTGCTGACTTCTGCCTCAAAAATGATTATTTTTGTTGACACAATATATATGCCATAGTTCCTCTGCTCTATTACTCAGCTATTTAGTTCTTTCCCATCCATTTTACAGTTGGTTGATGAAGATTATGCTTGTTTTTTATTGGTACACCGAGTTTATCCTCTTGCTCCCACCACTCCTGTTTCATCTTCTCTATTGGTGATGGCCCAAAATGTCTTACTGAGGCTCAATTTCCATGTTCCTTTTTTGTAACTGATGACTTGCAATTTTTAGCCAATTGTGTAAGCAAGCCTTTTCTTTGTTGATATTATCATAACAGGATAATTGAAATTTTTCAACTTCAATGAAATTGAAATTTGACATTAAGCTTGATGAAAATCAAGCTTAATGTCAAAGTTTGCAGATGATACAAAGGCTGGCAGGGTTGTTAACACAGTATGCTGCTGCAACAGGATCTGGAAAAGTTGAGTAGATGGGCTAAGTGGCAACTGAAGTTTAACATTGACAAATGCTGGGTGTTACTGCTACTCATACTGCATATGAGTAGCAGTAACACCCAGAGAAATGTACCAACTATGTGGTGTTACACCCAGGTAGTGGAGAACGAAAGAGACCTTGGGGCTAATTGTGCAGTCAGATATGAAGTTTTCTGAGCAGTGCAGACAGGCTGCCAGAGTGGGTCATGTCAATGCTATACAGGAATTTTGCAAGTAGGGATAAGGACGTGATTATCCCCTTGTATAAGGCAATGGTCAGGCCACACCTTGAGTACTGTGTACAGGTCTGGCAGCCCCATTTTAGGAAGGATGTAGAGTTGCTAGAATGAGTACAGAGAAGGGCAACAAGACTGGTGAAGGGAACAAAGGGGTGCTCTTATGAAGAAAGGCTTAAATTTCTACAAATTGCAGCGTCTGGAGACTAGGCACCTGTGAGGCAATCTGATTGAGGTGTATAAGGCCTTGAATGAATTGAGAAGGCTTAATGCTGAGGGAATTCTTCCTCTTGCTCAGACTGCAATCCTGAGGGGGCATAGATTCAAAGTGAACAAAGACAGTTGTAGAATAGATGTGTGAAGTTTGCCTTTAGCCAGTGGGTAGTTGATTGCTGGAACAAACTTCCATCTGTTGTTGTGGAAGTTGATAGCGTAAATAAATTCAAGGCAGAACTAGACAAACATTTGGAATGAATGGATCAGTGAAATGGGAAGGGGGGGTTTTGGTTTTTTTTTGGTTGATGCTGTATAAGATCTTTTTGCAGATAAGCTTGCTCTATTAGTTTGACAATTCATGGTGTATTCAATAGTAAGAAAAATTGGGTGGGGCATGCTGTATGAAGTAATGAAATTTTTGGATATGGCATACACGTGGTAAGAATATACCCAGATCCTTGACATAATGTGGCTTCGACAATGCTCCCCGCATACACACTACTCGGACTCCCTACACCAGTCACTATCTGGCAGAGTAGAGGTAGCAAGATTATACATTAGCTGATCCGGAAGCCTCCTAGAGAGTTACCAATAAGTTCGGTCCGGTGTACTAACTAGCGGCCGGCCTGCGAACACCGTTTTAGAGCTGTATCCTCGAAATGTAAGGAATATTGGATCTCGCCACGACTTCATCATAACCTCAAAAGTCATCAATCATACTGCATGATGGAAGAGATTGAGAAGGGTTGACCGGAACTTAGCTCCAGAGACTAAACATGGGTTTCACCACTTCAAGCCTCCAATAAGCAAAGTGGTGGTATTGCACCGGTTGATGAGAGTCATCTACCACCTAGTACTGCCTGGTAACATAGAGGGGGCGGTGTTCCTCCATGTGGTGTGGGTGCCACACCTCGACCCCTGCTTACGTTGGTTCACACCTGGATGGTCACCCACCATGTACTTGTGCATGGAGGTTATACCCAGGATTACTAACAGTCCCACCATCGTGAAGGTGCAAGCAGAGGATTTGACTGTCACAGACCGTCCTTACTTTTCCGAAATTGGGTCCACTTGACTTGAGTGTTACCTGAATATCAGTTCCATCAGCGTTTTAGACTCACAGGTAGCAAGTACAGCTTGTCTGGCATATCTGAGAGAATGTCTGTGACAACCTCAAGGACCGTTTGGTGTTGGGCCCATTGTTGTTTTGTATATTTATCAATGATATTGATGAAAATCAAGCTTAATGTCAAAGTTTGCAGATGATACAAAGGTTGGCAGGGTTGTTAACAGTAATGACAATATGCTGCTGCAACAGGATCTGGAAATAAGCTTGCTTTCTTGCATCATGTGCCTCTACTAATACTAATGACCATCACCTTATAAGATGCAGGGTTACCCTGCATCTTATAATTTTTGAGATAGATTTCTGGCGGAAAAAAAGTGAGTCTTATAGGGTGGAAATACAGTAAATATTCTAACTATTAATCACTGAGGAAGGTATTCAGAGTCATGCTGAAATATATGGTTTTATTTGTAATTTTCAGTTAAATTTCAAAATAAACTAGTTTAATGCAGAGAAATGAGATGTATCCTTTTTACCAACTGTTGATTACTTCCATTTTAAAACATGCCCTTCTACAATTGTATTAAAAATATATTTGTTTTAAATGGATTACATTACCATTAACTGAAACACTTACATTTTTTCTTGTGACTATTTTTGCAATTTCCTTTTTTTCTTCAACTGAGAGATCTGGGGCAATTTTCACCAGTATTAGTGGTTTATGCCTGGTTAACTGATCCCTTGTTTGCAAAATCTAGCAAATAAATGATAACTGCATTAAATGATAGTCTACTTTTCAAAAAATATAAAATTTTAAAAAAAATAATTATAATAAAAAAAAGGAAAACTGAGAAGCTTTCAACTTTTATTTCTAACATAACTAAGGATATGAATGAAAAATGTAAGGTATAAAAATAAATTCATATATATGCAAATTACAATGATCCATTCTAAAAAATCAAAGTAAATGCTTTTTGAAAAATTGCTTACCTCTCTCTCTCTCAATGCATTAATACTAGAGTTCTCTATGTCCTTATACAGTATGCCCAAAAGCAATTCCCACATTTTAAAAGTTAATTGCATTAAAACTGCTTATATCAGCCTGTGATTCCAACAGGATGAAGAACAACTTTGAAGTTTTTGTATGCCTTTGCTGCCTTCCACCAGATGCTGTACATTAGTACTGTGTTAAGTATACACAATATCAGCCTGCTGTTCTGATTATTGTTAATGATGCCGCCTTCTTGCAGTTGCACATAGAATGGAACTGTGCGACATATACTGTATAGTGTTGTTTGTCAAGCACCACAAGAAGACTTCCTCCACTCCTTTTCATAGCATTGTGTTGCAATACAAACTCTGTAAAGGCCAGATGGTGTAGCATGTGAGTGTGTGTTAGTGAGTGTTCATGTCAGGTTAGTGTAGGTTGTGTTGGTCTGTTGTTCATCCAGCCACTCAGCCTAGGTGCCCATGGAACATCATTGACCCCTAGTTACCATATAGATCACGAGCAAGTGAGCCAGATACAGTAGGGAGGAGTTCTGGTGGGGTGAACCCTGGCATTACCTGAGCTTACCAGGGAAGGCCCAATAAAAAAAATTAAGTTTTTATTTAAAAAAGGAGTGCAGAGGTGACAGTTCAAGTTTGGAGAGAGAGAGAGGTAAAGTCCAAGATGGTGGATAATAGGAAGACTTCCACCAGGAAGTCAAAGGATGGGGGAGAGAGGGGCACCCCTGCTGAGGAAACCCACCCTCTATGTGTGGGGGAAAAATAAAAACAGTGTAAAGTCCATGTACTTTGAGTGTTAGAGCTGAAAGGTTTGGTAGGGAAGTGGGAAAGAGAATGAGCAGTGCACTTGGGTGTTAGGGAGGATTTAAATCACAGGACAAGGGTGCACAATGTAGGTGGGAGTGGTCACCATCAGGCTTGTGAAGTCAGAAGGACTTGACTTTCCAATATTAGTCAGCCTGGCTCCAACCAGTATCAGCATCTCCCGCCATGATACCTAAGAAGGAATCAGTATGGCATCAACACAGGCAGTGGCAGCATGCCTGGGTAGGTTGTGCCCCCAACTGAAGTCATGTCTGGGGAGGCACCTATCAACAAAACAGGATATATACACACACACACCTTATCATTATCTACGAGTGCACAAGATATTTTTATATATGTATACACACCCATATATTTAGGGTGCAAACAAAGAACAGACAGTTACAACATTCTCTCCCACTTGTCCAATTTCACACAAGCTTGCAGACAGTTCGGATCAGAGCACGAGAATAACAGTATACCCTTTCCATCCCTCCCCAAACAGATCACATAGTACCCATTTGGTCACAGTTTATAGACATGACTAATTCATTCATGCTATAATTACACATCTTCACCTGCAACCACAGTTTTAATTTTTATATATATATATATATATATATATATATATATATATAAAAAGGTGAGTCATAAGTCACTTCATTATTTTTTTTTTAAAAAAACAGTCCATAGTTTTAAATCTGCTAGAAAACAATAATGTAAACATATTAATAGAAGACTAAAAATTTTTTTAAACTATTTTATATTAAATCTGCCTATTCAAAATGCCATGTGCCTCGAAATAAGAAGTCTTTTTTTCATTTTTGATGAACTTTCAAACATAATTTTCCATCAACTGCTGCAAATTCTATAATTCTTGTCACTTCATTATTTTTTTTTTAAAAAAACAGTCCATAGTTTTAAATCTGCTAGAAAACAATAATGTAAACATATTAATAGAAGACTAAAAATTTTTTTAAACTATTTTATATTAAATCTGCCTATTCAAAATGCCATGTGCCTCGAAATAAGAAGTCTTTTTTTCATTTTTGATGAACTTTCAAACATAATTTTCCATCAACTGCTGCAAATTCTATAATTCTTGTTTTCATCATATCAACAGAATTAGGTTTCCAATCATAGAACCTATCTTTTAAATCCTAACACAAAAAATAATCCATGGGCCACGTATAAGGAATAATGGGCAGGTGCAACTTCCTGTATAAAGCACAAATCTTTTCCAGCAATTTTCAAGCCACACAAAATCCTTGAGCATTGCAAGATAACTCTCACCTCCAACATTGCCATCAAAGAAATAAAGCTCTATGACATCTTCCGAGCAAATTCAACCCCACACAGTCACTCCAGGCAGGTTCCATTCTTGCTCAATCACAACGTGGGAATCATAAGTAGCACAATAAGCAATTAGCATTAGTAGAGGCATATGATGCAAGAAAGCAAGCTTATGCAGCATCAGCCAAAAAAAACCACTCCCATTTCACCCCTGAGTTTGTTCGAAATACCTGTCCAGCTGAGCCTTAAATTTATTTAGGCTATCAACTTCCACAACAAGGGATGGAAGTCTGTTCCACCAAACAACTATCCGCTGGCTAAAGGCAAATTTCCACACATCTATCCTACATCTGTCTTTCCTCAATTTGAATTTATGCCCTCTCAGGTGATTATTCTGAGCAAGAGGAAGAATCCCATCGGCATTGAGCATGCTCAAACCATTCAAGGCTTTATACACCTCTATCAGATCATCTCACCGGTGCCTAGTCGCCAGACACTGTAATTTGCAAAACTTAAACCTTTCTTCGTAAGAGCAGCCGTTTGTTCCATTCACTAATCTTGTTGCCCTTTTCTGTACTCGTTCCAGCAGCTCTACATCCTTCTTGAAATGAGGCCTCAAGACCAGAATACAGTACTCAAGGTGTGGCCTGACCATTGCCTTATACAACGGAATAATCAACTCCTTATCCCTGCTAGAAACATTCCTGTATATCATTGACAAGACACCATGAGCTACTCTTGCAGCCCGTCTGCACTGCTCAGAAAACTTCATATCTGCCAGCACAATTACCCCCAAGTCCTATTCATTCTCTACCACTGTTAGTGTAATACCACAGAGTTGATACCTTACTCTGGGGTTACTGTTTCCCATATGTAGTACTTTACATTTGTCAATGTTAAACTTCATTTGCCACCTCTCAGCCCATCTGCTCAACCTTTCCAGATCCTGTTGCAGCAGCATAGCATCAGTAGTGTCCTTAACAACCCTGCCAACCTTTGTATCGTCTGCAAACTTGGACATTAAACTTGATATACCATCATCAATATCATTTATAAATACAGAAAACAATAATGGACCCAACACTGAATCCTGAGGGCCTCCACTAACTAATAACATTAGTCCACGATGAGCAGTCCATTGATTACCATTCTCTGTCTTCTGCCCCCTCAACCATCCCTTTATCCATAGCAGCAATTTGCCTCCAATGCCACACTGCTCCAATTTGTGCAGCAGTCTTTCATGTGCAACAGTATCAAAAGCCTTTCTAAAATCCAAATATATAATATCAAAGTTATTCCCTGCGTCATAGTATCCAATCAAATTGGTCAGGCAAGACTTTCCCTTAACAAAACCATGATGTATCCGAGCTATAACTGGTCTTGTCTAGATGATCCTGCAGTGCTTCTTTAACCAGTGCCTACATTATTTTTCCTGGAACAGAAGTTAAACTCACAGGTCTATAATCTGCACATCTCCGTCTATGGGTACCTCCCCTGAGTCCAAAGAAGCTCTGATAATTATGGCTAAGAGGGTTTGCTTACTTCCTTTGCTGCCTCCTTTAATATAACTGGATAGATCCCATCCACCCCAGGTGCCTTTTTTATGTTTATCCTCAACAATTTCTCCTCCACTTTCCTCTCAGTTATTACAAAATCATCTAGCTCGCTGCCAGAGTTTTACTTCACCTCTGGCATTCCCCTTCCTGAATAACTCCTCATGTGTGAATGTAGATGCAAAATACTGTATCAATATCCAGTGGACCAATCTGATTCATCCCTTTCCTTCTAGAGTTTACATAGGTAAAGAACTCTTTTCTGTTTTTCTTTGTATCTTTTGCCAAGGATTTCTCATAATCTGCCTTTGCCTGCCTAATCTCCTCTGTGACTTGATTACAGACCAGCTTATATCTATCATAGGCTTCCATGTCACCCATTAATTTATATGTATCCCATGCATTTTTCTTCTCTGCCATATGTCTCATTAGTTCATCTGACATCTATTTAAGTCTAAACCTTGAACAATATTTCTTAGTTGGTATGTAAAGCCTAGTAGCTTCCAAGGTCTTTGAATGCTTCCCATTTTGAATTTGCTGTTGGTAATATCATCAGTTGGTACAACTGTATAGAATTTAAATACTGTCTCAGACCATCGTAGTCGCCTTTACGAAAGTAAAAACCCTTCCCTTTACCCCTGATGGTAGTTACCTCTTTGAATAAATCCCACTTCAGCACACTGTGTTCACTGCCACCTAACAGTTCCTTTATTTGCAGATTCTTAATGCATGAAGAATCACTACTGATAATCACATCAAGAATATTACTCCCTCTAGTTGCCTCCCAAACATGCTGATGTAGAAAACAATCATCCAATAAATCCACAAAAGCCTTGCTAGTGTGTGCGTGACCAACCCACAAATTCCAGTCAATATCTGGGAAATTAAAATCCCCCATTATAAGACTGTGATTTATCAGCCCACTCTACTTCTCTGTATAATTGTTCATTGTACTCATCAGAGTCATTACACCTATAGCCCACTTCTACTCTCAATTTTGATCTCCCAATGCTTATGTCACACCAAACTGACTCGACACTGCCCTGTGCAGCAATGTCGACTGGCTTCACTTCCTTGGATTTTATGTGTTTCTTAACTAATAGCATAACCCCTCCTCACTTCCTATCCTTTCTGTATACATTGTACAGTAAACCCCCCGCTATTCGCAGTATCTCTATTCGCAGTCGCTGAGTTAATATAAAATGAAACCTAAAAAAATGCGAATTTTAAGTGCCGTGAACATTTTCTGCTATAAAAAAACGTGGGCGTGGCTAAAATTATCTTTCCCAGTCAAAACAGCGCTCAGTGGGTGGGGGTGAGGGGTGACAAAATCGCGAGCGAGCATGGATGTTTCTCGCTAATCCTTGTTCAGTATGTGTTATGCACTTGTCATGGAAGGTTTCGTCATTTGTTTTTAATTTATATGCTTATAAATTGAATAAATTTATCAATTTATAAATTGATAGGCTTACAAAAGTGATAAATCTACCGTTTTGCAATGTAAAACAGACTTTTTAGAGTGTGTTAACGGAAGAAAGTTGTGGACAAGTTCTTTCTAACCCGTACAAAAATATGGCTATGAATAACAAGGGAAATGTGAAAAGATCAAAGAAGGCAATGACATTAGCGAATAAAATTGAGTTATTAGATAAAATTTCTAATGGTGAAAGTGTCTCCTCAGTGGCAAAACATTATAAAATCAATGAGTCAACGGTACGATCAATCAAAAAATCTGAAGAAAAAATCCCCCATATTGTCCGTGAAACATGCTAATTACTTCAAAAATTTACTCTGTAACTCGTGATGTTAAATTAGAAAAAATGGAAAAAGCTTTAAATCTGTGGATAGAAGACTGAACTCAAAATAAAATTCCATTAAGTTCACTTATCATTCGTGAAAAGGCAAAACACCTTTATCAACACTTTAGAGAAACTGGTAATAGCACTGGCGAGATAGGTTTTTTAGCTAGCAAAGATGCTGGTTTGAAAGATTTGTTTGAAATTTCTAATAAATATTACATTTAATATTAAATTGTTTCTTATTTTCATTTCGATGCCATATGCTTGCATTTCACTATGTACATAGTCATATTATGAAGGTACATACATAGACAAAATTTTAGACTAGTTTTTCTTATATATTTCATACTTTGGAACGGAACCCCTTTATTATTATGGGAGCCATAACTCAGTATTCGCGGCATTTCTCAGGAACGTAACCCCCGCGAATAGCGAGGGTTTACTGTACTCCTCAAATTCTAGTTCTGCATTCCTTATATCTGTGTGACACCACATCTCTGATATCTGTATAGCTAAGTGCGTGGTTTGAAATGTGGTATTTATGAATGTTTAACATTCATTTTTTGCAATTAATGTTCATATTTTCGATTTTGTTGATACTTGATACTTTGAAAAAAAAAAAAAAAAAACTGGTAAATCCGGGAACTGCCTATAATTCATGTCATCTAGTGTTGAGTTGTACTGCTTAAATCCATAGTGTTTATCTGAGTGGAAGTTTTCTCTGGTGTAATAGGCATTTAAGTGAGCGAGGATTAGTGTTTCTAGTAATTTTCCAAGAACTGGAAGCAAAGCTACAGGTCCACAGGAACCAGTTTAGTCTGGTGGCTTTTCTGGGTTTTTCAGAATGATTCTTAAGTTTACCTGCTTCCATTTTATGGGAAATTTGCCTGCAGCTAGGCAATTGTTATACAGCTGCAGTAAGTGGTCAAGGTAAGCAGAGACTAGGTTCTTTACTGCCTTAGCCTTAATGAGGTCATGACCGAGACATTTATTATCTCTGATATGGTCTAAAGCAGATTTCAGTTCTTCGTTTGTAAAGGGAGGTTCTGTGCTATCAGTGTGGTAGTCAAAGCTATCTTCATATATTTCAGCCTGATCTTGAGTCAGGGTATGGCTATCAGTGGAGAAGTGTGCATCCAAAATATTTTGTATGGTGTCCTCCTAAGTACAGTAGGTTGGGGACCCATCTGATGTTACAGTCATATTCATGATTTAGCATTAGTAGTGGCAAATGATGCAAGAAAGCAAACTTACACAGCATCAGCCAAATAAAAAAAATAAAAAAACACGATATTTCACCTATTTATCCCTACAATAGTTTGGTCTAGTTCTTCCCTGAATTTATTTAAGCTATCAACTTCCACAACAACAGATGGAAGTTTGTCCCAGCAGCAACCACCCACTGGCTAAAGCCAAACTTCCGCACACCTATTCTGCAACCATCCTTCCTCAATTTGAATTTCTCCCCCCTCCTCATGTTTAGTCTGAGCAAGAGGAAGAATCCCATCAGCAGTGAGCATGCTCAATCCATTCAAAGCCTTAAACACCTCAAAGAGATCACCTTGCAGGTGATCTGATTGAGGTGTTTAAGTTTCCAAATGCTGCAATTTGCAAAACTGAAGCCTATCTTGGTAAGAGCACCCCTTCGTTCCCCTCACCAATCTCGCTGCTCCTCTCTGTACTCATTCCAGCAGCTCTACATCCTTCCTAAAATGAGGCCTCCAAACCTGTATGCAGTACTCAAGTATGGCCTGACCATTGCCTTATACAATGGGATAATCACCTCCTTATCCCTGCTAGCAAAATTCCTGTATATCATTGACAAAACCCCATAACTTGTCCTGGCAGCCTGTATGCATTGTTCAAAGAACTTCTTATCCAACTACACAATTACCCCCAGGTCTTTTTCATTTTCCTCTACCCTCAAAAAGACCTAGGGTTCACTGTGCAGTGAGATATGAAGTTCTCTGAGCAATGCACACAGGCTGCCAGGACAGCTCATGTCAATGATATACAGGAATTCTGTTAACAGGGATAAACAAAATTTATCCTCTAGGCAGCTCGTTCGTGACAATCTGATAGACCACACTCCAGGAGTCAGTATTTCCTGACATCCCAACCAAGGCCTGCAAAGTCTCCTTTTTCTTTTTCTGGTTGGTGCCATGTAAGTGTTCCCAAAATTTTTCAGTATCCTCTTAAGGTGCCAGTCTCTTCTTGTGGCCACTGAAAAGCTCTTCTGACCCAGGTGACTCTTTGCCTGAAGTTCTCAAGCAAGGAGCACCACCAGGGGATGCCATATTTTCTGGGACATTTTTAACTCATACAGGAGTTGCAAGCTATGGTTAGTATTTCTGTTATTTTATCACAGTGGTCTTCTGGCTGCATGTGGTTGTAGGCCTCAGGTGGAACTATGTAAGGTAGACTTTAGGGATTCCTGTAAGTCATCCCAGTTGTCTTTCTTGACGTTATATCTAATTATGCCATGCACTGGGCTAAATATTATAGCCTGGTGGTCAGAGGTAGTCTAGGCTTCCTGGACGTACCAGTCAACAAATTTTTTTTAGCAATTTGACCCCATGGCCATTGTGACATCAATGTCACTTTCCCACAGTGTGCTGTTAAAGATAAGTTGTGGGGAAGGTTTAAAACCATGAATGGTGTTGTTGCTAAAAAGTTTTCCAGGCTGATGGCTGTTGTCAGTACTCTACAGTTGCCAGTTCAGCCATACTAGAGACCTAAGCAACTGTGCAACACAATATGATGTGTTGACAGAAACAAAGTTGTTCTCAAATCCAGCAAAATATACCATTTGTATGATTTGGTTTAAAACAATCAGCAGCACTGCGAAACAGAAACTCTAGATGATGTCAACATATACAGACAGTAAAATGTACAAAAGAGAATCCTTGGTTATATATCTACAAAGTCTCTGCAGAACAAGCAGAGAATTTATTCCTTGTTTCCTACTCCTTGTTGTGGCTTGTTTAAAATTATGTACAGACAAAAGCTAAGTAATACATAAGCTGCTAGAACCTGACTATAAGGCATTGTTTTTTATCTTTATGTTGGATCCCAGTGATGACCTTCAACAATTTTACTACAGACAAATGTGGTTGTCTACAAAACTATTGCAGAAAAAAAATAACACTAATTGTACCACAAAACTAATGCAACAAATTAACAGAGCAATTGGAGTTATACTTGGCAAGGTGCAATTCTGCTATGTTAATACCAAGATACCACTAACAACCAAATTAAAATTTTTTTTTTTTTTTTTTTTTTTTTTTTGATTTGGTAGTTGTTGGCACATCGGCTTCTGTGGCCATATTGCACCTCCCAAGGTTTTTGCAGTACTTTGATCCAAGCCCGAGGCAGGAATCGAACCCGCGACCTTTGGGTTGCCGGGCAGGTACTTTTACCCACTCGGCTAGCCCAGTCGGCCAAATTAAAATAAAATCATACAACTAAAAACCTAATTTAGCAAATTAATGCAACAATTACAGTTATATTCAGAAAAGTATGGTTCTATACCGGAATATCTCGGTACTCAGCAAATAATCCTTTAATGTAACCAGATGCAAGTATAACTTTAATCAGTACGATGAAACTATACAATGTTAAAAATGAAATTACAATCAATCTTTGCATACATGCAGATGTGTGTCAAGTTGGTTGATCACTAAGCAAACAGAGGGAGAGAGAATGCCTCAGGAGAAATCTGTTGGACAAGGCAAGTCTTGTGATATACTTGCAGAGTTAGTAATAGCAATAGTAGTAATAGAGGCATGTGATACAAGAAATCAAGCATATGAGCTTATGTAGCATCAGCCAAAAAAAAAAAAAAAATTCACACAACCATTCCCTCTAAATGTTTGTCCAGTTCCTCCTTGAATTTATTTATTTACGCTATCAACTTCCGCAACAACAGATGGAAGTTTGTTTCAGCAATTAACCACCCGCTGGCTAAAGGCAAATTTCCGCACATCTATTCTGCAACTGTCTTTCCTCAATTTAAACCTATGGCCCCTCAGGTTCGTAATCTGAGCAAGTGGAAGAATCCCATTAGCATTCAGCCTGCTCAAACTATTCAAGGCCTTATACACCTCAATCAGATCACCTTGCAAGTGCCTAGTCTCCAGATGCTGCAACTTTCAGAATTTAAGCCTTTCTTGGTAAGACCACCCCTTTGTTCATCTCACCAATCTTGTTACCCTTCTTTGTACTCATTCTAGCAACTCTAAATCCTTCCTAAAATGAAGCCTCATGACCTGTATGCAGTACTCATGGTGCAGCCTGACCACTGCCTTATACAAGGGGATAATCACCTCCTTAACACTGCTCGTTAAATTCCTGTATATCATTGACAAGACCCCATGACCTACTCTGGCAGCCTGTCTGCACTGGTCAGAAAACTTCATATCTGACTGCACAATTACCGCCGGGTCTCTTTCATTCTACACTACCCTGAGTGTAATACTGCTTAGTTGGTACATTTCTCTGGGATTACTGCTACTCGTATGCAGTACTTTGTTTGTCAATGTTAAACTTCAGTTGCCACTTCTCAGCCCATCTACCCAACTTTTCCAGATCCTGTTGCAGGAACATACTGTCATTACTGATATCAACAATTTGACAACCTTTATATCATCTGCAAACTTTGACATTTAGCTTGATATACCTTCATCAATATCATTGATAAATATGCAAAACAACAATGGGTCCAATACCAAACACTGAGGGATGCCACTAATATTAGTCCACATAGAGCAGTGCCCATTGATCACCACTCTGTCTTCTCTCACTCAACCATCCTTTTATCCATTGTAGCAACTTGCCCCTAATGCCATATTGCTCCAATTTGTACAGTAGTCTTCCATGTGCAACAATATCAAAAGCTTTCCTGAAATCCAAGTATACGATATCAAAATTATTTTTTGCATCCAGTTCCTTTGTGACCACATCATAGTATCCAATCAAATTGGTCAGACAAGACTTCTCCTTCACAAACCCATGCTGTGTCTGAATTATTACTGCTGTCTTGTCTAGACTCCATTATTTTCCCTGGAACAGAAGTCAAACTAACAGGTCTGTAATTATTCGTGTCACCTTTTGATCACCCTTTGTGAATCGGAGATACACTTGCACATCTGTAGTCCATGGGGACTTCCCTCGAGTCCAAGGATGCTTTCATAATTATGGCTAAGGGTTTGCTTACTTCCTTCACTGCCTCCTTTAATATAATTAGATTGATCCCATCCACCCCAGGTGCCTTTCTTATGTTTAACTTCAACAATTTCTCCTCCACTTTGCTCTCAGTTATTACAAAATCATTTAACTCCCTGTTAGAGTTTGATAAACATCTGGCCTTCTCCTCCTTGAATGACTCCTCATGTGTGAATGAAGATGCAAAATACTCATTTAGTTTAGCAGCTATCTGAGAATGATCGTCAAACCATTGATATGACAGTCATTGACAGTCAAACCATTGATATCAAGTGGACCAATCTGATTCATCCCCATCCTTTTAGAGTTTATATAAGTAAAGAAGTCCTTGCTGTTTTTCTTTGCATCCTTTGCCAAAGATTTTTCATAATCTGCCTTCGCTTGCCTAATTTCCTTCGTGACTTGATTACAGACTAGCTTGTATCTACCATAGGCTTCTGTGTCGCCTGACAATTTATGTGCATCCCACGAATTTTTCTTCTCTGCCACGAGTGTCATTAGTTCATCTGACATCCATTTGGACCTAAACCAACAGCAGTATTTCTTAGTTGGAACAAAAAGCCTAGTAGCTTCCAAAATCACTTCCTTGAATGCTTCCCATTTAGAATTTGCTGTTGGCAACATCATGAGTTGGTCCCACTGTATAGAACCTAAAAAATCTCTGAGACATTGTAGTCGCCTTTAAGAAAGCAAAAACCCTTCCCTTTACCCCTGATGGTAGTTACATCTTTAAGTAAATCTCACATCAGTACAATGTGATCACTGCCGCCTAGTGGTTCTTTTATCTCTAAATTCTTAATGCATGAATAATCACTGCTGATAATCAGATCAAGAGTGTTAATCCCTCTTGTTGCATCTCTAACATGCTGTTGTAGAAAACAATCATCCAATAAATCCACAAAAGCCTTGCTAGTGTGCAAGTGACCAACCCACAAGTTCCAGTCTATATCTGGAAAGTTAAAATCCCCCATTATAAGACACTCTGATTTACTAGCCCACTCTATTTCTCTGTATAATTGTTCATTGTACTCATCAGAGTCATTAGGCCTATAACAAACTCCTACCTCATTTTTGCTTTCCCAGTGCTTATGTCACACTAAACTGACTCAACATTGCACTGTCTATCTATGTCAACTGGATGCACTTCCTTAGATTTTATGTTTCTTTACTAACAGCATACCCCTGCTCCCTTCCTATCCTGTCTATCCTTTCTGTACACATTGTACTCCCCAGCAACTGCTTTCCGGGCTGATGCTCATTCCAATAGAAGCAGTGCAAGAATCATTTCCACCTCTGCCTGTGACTACTGTTAATCTATTAGTCTATGGACTAATAGATTAACTATTAGTTAAGCTAATAGATAAGCTAGGGTGGTTAACTAATAGATAAGCTAGGGTGGACAATAATTGAATTTCAAATTAATGCATTTCACTTTCACTTACTTGCCACTTTCTCTGGAATATGTTAAAGCAGTATAACATATAAATCACAATTTAATCATAAAATAATAGTCTACTTACATATAAAACAATTTACAGTGTTATAGTTTCAAAAAATAAAATAAAGTAACTTCCCAAAAGTCACAACCCTTAAGAAATTAACAAGAATTATCACTATTAACACGTTCACAATAAAGTTGTCATCAAAGCTCTTAGTAATATTTGGTAGTAAAAACAAAACAATGTGCTTATACCTGAAAGTGTAACAGTGCCATTTAACATGTAAACAAGTCAATTAATGTAATGTCCGAAGAGGGCAGTTAGGTTAATTAATGACTCATCTTTAACAGAGTCTCTCCACTCACTGTCTCATAGACATACTGTTTCTGCTACATGTCTTTTCTACAGATACTTCCATGGGCACTGTTCCTCTGAATTGGCTTCTATAATTTCCGCTCTCTCTCTTTCAAAACAGTCCAAACACGAGCCGCCACCAGCCCACATCCATTTACTGTCACAACATAGTAAATGGATCACAACATAGCTGAGTCAGTCAAGTCTCATGTAGGGGTTGCAGTCAGTTATTTTTCTCCAAGAAACTTGAGTTTTTCATCCAGCAGATAGGAAAATAGACCACGGAATATGGGTAATATACATAGACACAAATACACTAATACATAAATACAATATACTGAGGTCAAGTATTGTCCTTTAATGGGAACAGAAATATCTTCATTAACAAAACCTCATAGTCTTAGAGCAGTAGAAGAACAAAGAAGCCTTTTCACAGAAAATTTCTTTTAAATTAAAATGTAAACGTGTGAACCCATCATTTAAAAAAAAAATCATTACATTGACACAACTTGGGAATATGTACAAAATGGGGTCAAAAACTCAAAATTACTGAGTAATAAAATATGTTAAACCATAATGATTTTTAAGTCAACAAAATACAAGAATTACCTTTAAACTGTCATTCTTAATCATGTGATTGTGGCACAACCATAACAGAAGTAATCACGCTCCCATGATTTTCTAAGAAATTCACGTGCCCTTTGAACAAATAAAAAAAAAAAGCTTTACTGTATTTGATTTTGCCTTCTGCTTTGAGGTCAAGTATAGTCCTTTAATGGGAACAGAAATATCTTCATTAACAAAATTAATCACACAAATACAAATTTTATACTATTTCAACTATTGTTTGAACTCCCACCCTCTCTACAATCCCATAGTATTGCAAGGACACTTGGACTATTGCAATCCCATAGTATTAAAAGTACACATTATAGAAACATAGTTGCTAACTTTAAAAAAGCTGGAGATCAGGCATTTGTAAGCAAGAGGAAAACTGGAGGTATTTGGGCCAAAAGAGACAAAAACACAGGAGGCTTTTTGCAAGAGTAGGTGTGCTTTTCAAAAAACAGAAGGTAAATAAGATATTTATAAAAAAAAAAATCTGGTTTTTCTGAAAGTCTATACTACACCAGAAATTAAATTGAAAAGACACATTTTATATTAAAATACAATCATTGAATTGTTTATGTACAGAATCTTTCTTGAAACAATCAACATCATTTCATTGTTTCAAGAAAGATACTGTTGCACAGTTGCACACTTTGCACTCTCAACAAATTTTGAATCAAAGTTTGACTCAAAGTTTTTTCATAATAACGACCATGCTGCTTAGATTTGACCCTCAGAAGCATTTCCATAGCTTCACCAGCGAGAGATTTGAACTTAATTTTTGTTTTCTAAGCTCAATGAATATTTTCTCAGACTTAATACTTCCATTAAGGAATTGTTAAAATGACAAGCCTGACTTAGGATAATTTGCTATATTTCAAGCTTCCTTGTGCACTTGTCAGTTCCCCAATGAAGAACCACTGTACATAATTTTTTTTGCCATTCATAATAATGCCTGATAGGTTCTCACACTGAAAGAAAGAAATTTTCAAGTTTTAAAATGATGCACTGCAACTGGTGAAATTTGTGCCACCTCAACATTTATAAAAAAGTAATTTTTCAATGGAAATTTGTGCATGATGTAGTCACATGCAGCCATAAAATACTTCCTCACTGAGCAAAATAGCAGAATCTTCTCCTCTTGTCTTAGACTCACCACAATCGTGGCAGTAAAAATGCTGCCTATAACTGTCAGAGTCATCTTTCTAGTTTAGTCTGTTATGGTAATCAATTTACAAAATGAAAGTGAAAGATTTCAAAACTGTTAGTAAAATAATTGTGCACATGAGATTCTTCAACATATCTAGGCATAATGGCCTCGGTACATGGATATGAGAGACACTGGATTGAAGAGCTACATTCAGATTTTCAAAGATTGGCATAACATTTAAGAAACAAGCAAATGGCTTTATTCTAGTAGGAAGATTTTGGTTTGGTTTGGTTTGCTTTGGATTTAATTGGTGCATTAGCAACTAAGGCTATAACGTGCCAAAACCAGGTCATATATAAAAAATTTCAGCTTTCGGTGACTTAATAAATTAGGTCACCGTGTTAAGATATATAACAATATACAAGTAGGAAGAGATAATTATGGATAGACTTTCTACATGAGTGAGGATAACATGCCTAAAATTATCAGCTTGCTTGGCCAGTTTATGATTGTTTTTACCAGAAGTTTGTAATTCACAAATTATTTTTCTTGAGTTCATCAATTTGTATTCTTTCAAAACTTTTTAATATCGGGAACTGGATTTGAACATGAGTCGGTACTTTGCAATTTGGTAACTCTGTAAAGTGCTCATATTGCTTTTCTCACCACTTCTCTTCTTTAAAGAGACTCTCAAAGGTTAACACTGTTTTACCAGTCTAGTTATACATTAAATCAGAGACAGCCAATATATACACACATGTTAAAATATTTTTTTACTTCTGTGACGTGTATCAACTGAAAATGTTTAAATCTATCTTTCCTTTTAGCACTTCTTTCTAAATAGTATTAAATTTCCATCAAGTATTCATCCACTTCCACATGACAAAGGAAAGCATGCAGCTCCCTTTTCAGCACATAAATTAATAAGATGACATGGACAACCAATTAGCACCAAGTGCTTTATCTCCTCTTTTAATACCCTTCCACTCCAGTTTTTAGAACTATCATAAGAGAGGACATTATTAACACCAGGTTCCAGACAGTGTTTTGAAGGAATCACACATGCTTTCAGGTTGTTCAGAAGATGATGTCCAACACTATACCTTGTAGAGTAACCTTCCAGTGCTCATACTGAGAGCAAACTGCTTCTAATTTGATGATTTTTTTAATACAAAAAGTCACCACAATGGGATACAGCTTGGAATCACTTTTATTACTGACATCTATAGTAGATGAAAAAGGCCCATTTTTCAGAGCCATCACTACTACTTCTTCTTACCCTATCCATGCAACTTCACTAATAATGCCTATTGTTTTTGCTCTTCAACAAGCATATATTTTTTTTACTACTTTCTTTCTGAAAAATGTATTCTGAATAATAATGCCTGCATGATTAGCACTCAGAGGACAATTATGCTCTATGACAAAAGATGCAAATAAACATTTCACATGTATGACACCATCATCACTATGAAATGAAACAAGTTTTGCATTACTTTCTGTGCACTGCACATTGTCATTATGCTATGTAATCAGACATTTTCTTGAAAATGTTTGATTACATCACATTTCCCACCACTTGAAATTGAAAAATCACATCAGCATACAGCACAAAAGGCAAATATGTTACTTTTTTTTCCAGACTTTACAATATATGGAAAATCTCACACACTTCATCTAAAATTTTAAATTGCATTTCTTTGGTATCCTACTGAAAGATATTGTTAATTAGCTTCACACTACATCAGTATTACGAAATGATTGCACATAACAGAGAACAATGCTATTATCCCACATTTTCATTCTGCAACATTGACTACCACGGCACACACACAATGATAAATTTATTAATGAAAATAAGCAGAAGTTAGCAGCAAAATTTTAAAAATTTCCAATTTTAATGTAGTTTTATTATTATTATTTTTTGAGAAAATAAAAAAAATGGAGAAAAACTATTTTTTTTTTTTTTTTTTTTTTTTTTTTGCGAAAAGAGAAATTCTGTCACCAACAATATTATGACAGTGAGACAGAGAAAGCTTCAAACTAATTAAAAAAAAAGATTGATTCTCCATCATAAATCTGAAGAGTTGGTAGCTATATAAGACATTAGGAGTTAGAATTACACATAGGTAATGTTTTACTTCCATACACTGCTTGCTGTTCACTTAGACAAAATATATTATCCAGTTTGGCATATGTTTTACTAACAGAAACCATTGCCAACTGATGAGAAGCTGGTAAGCATAAAAACATCTGTCCTGTATGATTTTCATCCTGTCACAGCTATACTGTTATGCAGCACAAATAAAGAGTCTATAGTAGGACTTGCATCCTACTATAGACTCTTTAGACTTTTTTATGCTTACTATAGACTTTTTTATGCTTACCAGCTTCTCATCTACTGATGAGAAGCTGGTAAGCATAAAAACATCTGTCCTGTATGATTTTCATCCTGTCACAGCTATACTGTTATGCAGCACAAATAAAGAGTCTATAGTAGGACTTGCATCCTATCATAGATACTGTTATGCAACAGAAGTAAAGAAAACCCTTTCTTTACTTGTAGAGAAAAGATTTTCATAAGACTTTGCTTGTTCAAAATCTTATAAAAGGCTTTGATCTCTCAAATTACAGGAGTGTATATATACTGGTATGCAGTGTCATTTCCCTCACATGCCTCTTGTGCTTTCGGCACTTATTGGCAACTCTTACTTCATCAGCGGGAAGGTACCCAGATATATCAATTAAGTCGCATGTGCGTGTGTGTGTGAGTGTCACTTATATAATGACTTAAGTCATTATCCAGAAATTTCTGATGTTACAGTTGGGTGAAAAACAGCAAGGCATAAATAATATTTAATGGTTTAGTCCCAAAGTTACAAATCCAGCATTAATAATTTGTGTGACTGAACTGGTAGTATGGTATCTATTATAAATAGCAGGAAATTAAAATTCAGAAGTAGAATTTTTATAAACAGAATGGTGTTACAAAAATCATGCACAACCACAATATGAATGATGCCTGATGAAAGACAATTTCAAACAGAACATACCACTCTTTGGGGGTTGTGCAACAGAGAGCAACATTCATGGTGTTATATCCAGTATAGTCATGAACATGTAATTAGGAAAAACAACCAACAAGATGTAGAATTATAGCAAGTGTATCCAACTGTCAATAATACCCACATAGGATTAACGGCAATCCTCACTGCATGGGAAAAAATAACACTCAATGCAGTGGGACATTAACATATGTGTTGGAATTATCAATATCCTACTTGGTCCACATCTGTTCTTAGACCACTGGAAAGCCAGCAGTTATTATGTATTTCTAAGCATAATTCTATAACAGCTAATGGGCAACCAGCTGTTATAGAATAAGTGCAATGTAATTCTAGCACAATGGAAAACCAACATACCTAGTGACAAAATGCTATATTAAAATACTCAATAAATACTTTTACCATGTAAGAAACACTAGGTAAAGTATCTATTGAGAAACAATGGTTAAAACAATGGAAACAAGTATCTGTTGAAACATATTGAGTATCTAATGCAAACAGATAACATTTTTCATCTGATTTTACTAGAGGCATCTGCTAAAATCAAAAAAGCTCATTATCAGAGCCACTTCTGCTGTAATTGATTAATGTGCTATAAAGACCTGATCTTTACAACTGAATGTCATATACCAAAATAACAATCTTTGTAAATTATCTCCTTGATTGTACTCTTTATTTCTCTCTTACAATGATCCATATAGTATTGGTGCCATCTTAAATATTAATTCGTTTAATTTTTTTGATTAAATTGTGAACGAAATAAATAATATAGACACCTTCACATATGTTAAGGCAGTGTTTTCCAGTCCAGTCAGAAAATATACAAATAATTGCATGATCCTACTATTATCATGAAACACATGAACATGGCAAGTCAAAACATATGAATGTGAAACTAGTTTCTCATCTTTGGTTTTCTTCAAAAACAAGTATCGAAAATGGACTGAATATTGAACTAGATTTAAGAATAAAACTGTTTTCTTTTGCTCCTGACAAAGTTGCCATGTGATGTTAAACAACATTCACCATCCACATTATTCTCTTTTTAGTTATTTAAAAGCTATAAAGTGAACACATAATAATTGACTTTTTGTTATAAAATTAAATGAGTGAAAATTTATTCTTTTTATTATAGCTTCTTTATGTGTGTTTATATTTTTGGGCCACAAGAAAGGTGCCCAAAAATTGTCCTCAGCTATATAAACCAGTCCTGAGCCAATACAAAGTTTGGGAACCCTCTGTTAAGGTATCTTACACAGACAATTTTTCTACTGTCATTAGAGGTATCTATTGCAATCACAAAATTTAAAAAGTTCAATACTGCAGTTACTGTTTCTACTATCACTAATAATTATTTAAATTTTATGAACAATAATAAGCTTGCAATCTAAAGACATTACGATTAAATGGTGTGCTGTTTTATAATTGTGCCCAATTATTATATTCTCAATTTGATGTGGTGCTGTCATGTCATGCACTAATTCTTTTGCCCTAATATCATGACACTATAAGGTCCAGTAATATTTAATAGTTAAAAGAAATTTACAACAAACTACTTAAAAAAAAAAAAAACTACCTGAGCTGAAACTCATGACTTCCCTTCCCACTTTTTTTCCATACAGCTTATAACAGCCTGCTGTGATGTTTGTCAATAGGAAGAAGAGTCTACCACCTTCTAATGAAGAAATATGAAAAGCTTATCAGCAAATAATTAATTTTGAATATTATTATTAGTGAACGTATAATTTTGATTATTACTATTATTTTTCAGGATTATTTTCTTTAATGTCTGTATAATGATTATATATCGAATTAAAATATAAAATGTGTAACTTTTATAGTATTATAAGAACACTGTATTTATTCACAGAAGTCTTCCTCAAATTTCCCCACCCCTATTTTTTTTCTCTAAAATGCAGGATAAAAAAAATATGCAAATGTTTATCCAACAATCGGAAAAAAAATTGAGAAACAAAAAACAGACTGATGCGAATAAAAAAAAAGAATTTTAAAGACTGATGTGGGAAAAAAAACAACATGAATTACTGGTTTATCATAATTTATAATATAAATAAAAAGAAAGATCTACCAATTTTATAATGTGATAACACAATTACTCAGCTTCTACTTGTATAAATCCATAGACTATAATTTTGAGTAAAAGAAATTCTGTTAATTTAAATACTGCTATTATAATTACTGTTTCATAATGTCACATTTTCCTTCTTTTTCTTCAGGATATAGATAAATAATTTAAATGGTCTTATACTGACAATAAAATTAACAGCATAAGAACACCAGATTACTTACCCACTTTTCATACAGCAGCAAAAGATAATGTATTAGCTTTCGCTACCGTATGTGCCACTCCCCAGCTTACGTAATACTTTCTTACGGAAATTCAACTTTTACGCAAGTTTTTGCCAGCCGGTGCGAACTTTAAAAAATCGTGGAAAAGTATTTTGCATCCTGTAGGAATAAATGGAGGTATCGTGAAAATATCGTAATGTGAACCCAATAACACATTAGTTTTTTCGGTAATTCGTTCCAAGACCTCGGAAATTGAAAATTTCGCTATATAACCAAGCTATTTATCTCTCTAAAAGGTCATTTTTATAATGGAATTTGCACTACACTATCATCGTTATCATAATGTTTGGTTATAAGAATCAATTTTGAATGCCTTTGTGATATTTTTCTAAAACACATTTCTGGAGGTCAAAATAAAAACCATAAAACAATAAAAACAATTTTCCCTTTCCCGTTTATTGGGCTTTCTGTTAGCGCAATCTATTATAAACAGGTAGTAAACTCAATCTTATTGCATTTGTGATAATACCAATAACTGAATTTTGTGGGTTTTTACGATACAGTATTATGGTGAAATGAGTTTCCCCTTCACTGAAATCTTCAATCACATAAAAAACATAAATAAATTTTCAGAATCTTCTCTTCATTCCTATTTACTTATTACAATGGTGAAGGGAAAGGGACCAATGGAAAGTGCAAGTGCTGGCAGTGCTAGGAAGCGAAACAAAATTGATTTAGAAATGAAGAAGATGATTAATTAAGAACTGCGAAGCAGGACAAAGTTTGTCATCTATTGCATGGAATTAGGTCTCGCTGCTTCAACAGTGAATACTATTTTAAGAGAAAGTGCGCATGTAAAAGAACATGTTAAAGGATCAACGCATCAATCAACAGTGGTCACAAATCAGCATTCAGGTGCTATATCAAAGATGAAAAATCAGATTCAGAACACGTGTCACTGAGTCCAATGGCCATTCAAGCAAAAGCAAAAAGTATTTATGAATATATTAAGGATAAGTACGGCAAACCCCAAGCCAAGTTTGTAGCAAGCAACGGGTGGTTTAATAGGTTCAAGCATCGTGCTGGTTTCCAAAACATTAAAGTAGGTGAAGTCACCAGTGCCGATTCTGCAGCTGCAGAGAAATTTTGTGATGTGTTGGAAAAAAACCTCTTCTAAATCTTTACAGCCCTCAACTTCCACAGCGGCGTGCTTACCAGCTAGAGAGTTAATTCTGGCAACGATGCTCGAAAGGTAAAACTTGCCCATCTCCTCTCTCTTTTCTTAATTTTATAATTTTGAAATTTTTGTAATTTTGTACTTTTTTTTTTTTTTTTGTAATTTTTCCTGCGCATGAGATAAAAAAATTGAATAAATAATTCTATTTACATTTTTGTCAAACATTTCTTTTTCTTCAATCAAATTGAATCAAATTTTGCAAGTGCTGCATTTTGGAAAATTCCGACTTACATAGAGTTCCGTGGAATGCAACCCTTATGTAAGTCGCAGAGTGGCTGTATGTGGCAAGCAGACAATGGCACATAAGAATTCATAATACTCAAGGGGTGAGCAAGTGAAGTGTATAAAAGATGTTTTGCTACACAAAATGAACAAGTAAAAAACATTTTTTCTTAGTTTTGCTTCTCAAAGTGAGTGGGAAAATTATATGACAAGAAAAATTCTAAGAATAAATACAATAATAATAATAAACTTCAAATATATTTTCAAAGTATAGTATATCTTGATATACCATAATTAAGTGTTTTTGATATTTATATTATTTCATATTATAATATTCCACCATAATATATTTTGAAAATGTATTTGAAAATAAACTAGCAAACAACCTATTAGAATAAATGCCATTAAAATGGAACTTACATAATTAACAAAAAATATTGGATCATTCATTAATGGGGAATGATCTGGTATTCATTATTAATATAATGTTACACCCACCTTATCCAAGAGACCTTCTAGATGTTCTTTTCTCTGCAATGTTCTCAATCCAACTGTATTTGGACTAGAGATGTTAATAACTAAATAATCAGCTATATCTGAGAAGATTTTAACACCTTGAACATAGTCATTTATAGCATTTTCACTTGTCTTATTTTTTCCTAAATTTATTCCAAGGATTCCTACATTCCCTCTTCTTTTCAATAGAGATACCATTCTGTTCCGAACAATATGATGACCTTCATTATTGAAACCACACCTAAAAAAAAAAAAAAAAGATATTACCCAGGTTCTGTGTTCTAATCTGCCCGAAAAGAAAAGTTCTACTTCATTTTCAACTTACTGAAACATTAAATTTTATGCTTAAAAATGCAAACAAAACTGCCTAATACTTCTATTCCTGGCACTGTTTTTGCAATTTATTCTAATTAATTACTAAAACTAATTAGATCAAAGCACTATAATTATATATACCTATAATTATTATGCCATACCTATTGATTAGAGCTCCATCTTCAGTGAGTCGAAATATCCTAGGTTTGGGATTTCCAGACTGTGGATAAGGTGTTACTGATCCAACCTCTACAAACCCAAATCCAATTTTAAACATCTGATGAAACACCTCCCCATTTTTGTCAAATCCTGCAGCCAGTCCTACAGGAGTTGGAAAATTCAAACCCCATACAGTTGTTTGCTTAAAGAAAATTAAAAAAATGCACACGCATATACCTACAAGTTCTTACAATTCAATATATTATGTACTATACATTAAGCATATACAAGGTACTACCCAAATGTACATGAAATTTGAATGTTGCATGAGAACTATGTCTAGTACAGACTTATGGCACTAGGTAACACTGCATGTCTAGTACACTAGGTAACACTGCATGCATCCTTTGTGAATCAGTGGGCCACGTGCCGTCAGGCTGGATAGAGTCAGTGAATATTTATATGCAGTTCTTTTGCGGTGTGTTTCGCATAGTTTGCGATTGTTGCAAAGGCTGTTGTGAGATAGCAATGTGCTTGCATCAAGTTTTGTTTCCTTCTTAATTCTTAATGATACAGCAGCAGAAACCCGTAAGAAGTTGAAACAAGCTTTTGATGACAATGCTTTAGGCCAGACGCAGGCCTACTACTGGTTTAACCATTTTAAAAACAGTTGAAATGTCAGTTGATGACGACGATCGCTCTGGGTGTCCATCATCGAGCACCACCCCAGAAAATGTCGTAAAAGTTCGGGCGGTGATCCATGAAGACCGAAGGCAGACCATCCACGACATTTGTGGTATTGTAGGATGATCATAAGGCATGTGTCAGCGGATTTTGTCAAACGAGTTGAACATGAGAAGGATTGCAGCTAGTTCATGCCATGGTTGCTGAGTGAAGACCAAAAGCAGCAGCTCATGGAAGTTAGCAGAGATCTTCAAGAATGGGCCAGGAGTGATCAAAACTTCCTTTCTACAGTTGTAACTGGTGACAAGAGTTGGGTATATAGGTATGACCCAGAAACCAAGCAACAATCATCGCATTGGAAGAGCCCATCTTCGCCCCAACCCAAAAAAGCCCAACAAGTGAGGAGCAATGTGAAGTCCATGCTGATCTGTTTTTTGGACATTGGCAGGATTATCCATAAAGAATTCATCCCTCCTGGCCAGACCGTCAATGCAAAGTTCTACTGTGATGTCCTGAGATGGTTAAGGGAATCCATCAGGAGAAAACGTCCAGAGAAGTGGCGCACAAAGAACTGGTTCCTTCATCATGACAATGCGCTTGCCCACACATCTCTTGCTGTGGCGGAGTTTTTGGCATCCAACAATATGACAATCAACCCCCACCCTCCTTATTCACCAGACTTAGCCCTCTGTGACTTCTTACTCCCAAAAATGAAAATCAAGCTGAAGTGTCGAAGATTTGACAGCATAGAGAATATCCAAACTGAATCCCATGCAGTGCTGAACACTATGACGAAAAAGGACTTTCGGGATGCATTCAAATCATGGGAGAAACACTGGTATTGGTGTTTACGCTCTCAAAGGGACTACTTCAAAGGTGACGGTGGCAAATAAGACCCAGGGTGAGTCTAATTTATTTTATAAATACATTTCAGGAACTTTTGGGTAGCACCTCGTATAACATAACTAAATTAAAAATTAAAGAAAAATTTAAGACTTTTTAATAATTTAAAGCTTTAAATTATTAAAAAATTATTATTTAAATTTAATAATAATTTAAAGCTTTAAATTATTATTAAATTATTACAATTTAAAGATATTTAAGGAAATATCTCCTCAGGCCCTCCCTAAACATAAAGAAATTTATTAAAAGTTGTATATAATTGTAACCAAAACATTATAACTATTTTAATCTGTAAAGAGCAGAAAATTTTATAAATTCTATACATTAAATTAACAATCATTACAAAATGACTACATAAAAAAAAAGTATAGGGATACCTTGATATGTGAATATTTGATATACAAAAGTTTGGCATGGTGAACTTCAGATTTATTACCATTATTTTATAGAGAAACCAAGTTTCCATAAAATAAACTTCAAATTTTTTTGTGATTATTTAAATATACACAAAAATATTTCTTTCAATATTAATTATAGGTTTTTAACAAGATTAACGTTATTCAATTTCTTGCCGAAAGTCACTTGTTTTTAACTGTGGAAATGTTCCAAGAGACTGAATCAAATTCATAACTATTTTTCACTGAAAATAGGTCCTGAAGCATTGTTCACTGCAATGGTCATAATTAATGGCTGTATGTTTAGCATAATTAAAAAAGGGAAGAAAAAGACAATGTGGTGTTATTAACATAAAAAAAAAAAACTGCAGCCATTATCATCAACCCACTGCAGGATGAAAGCCTCCTCAGCAATTCATGTTCAGGGAAATGGACCATAATCTGCAACGCTGGTCCAGTGCGGTTGGCAGTTCAACCATATTTAGCAGTCAGGGGCTTGAACCCTGGTCTACTCAAGGAGCATGTGCTAATTCAATCAGATTAATCACTCTTCTACCATGTGAAATACTGAAACTATAACACATTTTTTCTACAGGTAACTACTACTGTTATTATATGGGTGGAAAAAAGCATGGTTAATTAACAAACAAATAAATGAAATAACTGAAATGAAATTAAAAAGTCTATCAGAGGAAATACTGCCAGAAATCAATGAGGTTAGCACACTGCTATTGCCCATGTTATGCAAGTAGACTATGGAAGCATGTCATGCAGACCACCAAATAAGAAATTAATAATGAACTCGATGAAAACAGGAAAGACTGAAATATTTTTCAATCTTTATTCCTATTGGCTTTTCTTTTTTTTTTTGTTGAGGAATTGCTGTCATTTAGTTGACAATATTATATCATGATATTTTTTGTTTTATTTAATTACATTTGATTATTTCCAACAGTAATTTAATTTTATAATTTTATTTTGCTTATATGCATTTGACTGGGCTTAATCAATTTGCTATTGGTTGATATCAAAAATTTACAATTTATACGTTTGATTTTCTTATGTTAGACTAAAAAAGAGTTTCTGTATTTTAGTTCATGTTTTCCTTGGCTTGCCCTGTTAAGTTTGTGCTTTCTTTTGTTTGCTCTGTTACAACAGGCTGTATAGGGACACCGTTGAATTTTTGGCTGCTCTCCAACAGTTTGCTATGGAAATACAACTTTTTGGGTATTTATAGGTGAGTGCTTCCCTGAAGAAATCACACCTATGATTCTGTTAATATTTCAATCTGTCTTCCTCCTTTTTTCATTCAGTTTATTATTAATTTCTTATTTGAGGGTCTGCATTTGTCTGCAGGATGTGCTTTCATATCTTTTTGTATAACAGAGACAGTAGCATCATGTCAACCTAGCAGATTTCTGGGGTTCTTCCCATGGTTAAAAAAATGGTTAAAAAAATTAACCTTTTTTTCATACGGTAAGAGTAGCAGTTATCTACAAAATAAAATATATATATATGTATGTATTACACAAAACTAATACTTATGTATTAGTTTTGGTCTTAAAATCATGTAATAGAATAGTGATGAATCTAATTGAAGCTGCATGTTTGCAGCAGTGGTTTATGCCTGGATCTTATCCTAGTGTTGGCATATTCTGAGAGAAAAAGGAATGAAAAATAAAGATTTTGCTAAAGATAAAAATAAAGATAAGACTGAAAAATAAAGATTGAAAATCATCAAGCCATCAGCAAAACCTTCATATCCTGCAGTCTTTTGTAAAAGTAGAAAGTGATTTTATCATCAAACACAACATCGTTCATTCAACCAATGGATCAGAGAATCGATACCACCTTGATTCTCTGGTGATATTGATTCTAGGCTAATGATGAAAGGATAAATAGACCATTAAAAATTATTTTGCAACAGCCTGAGATGAAGTCAACCTGATTTTGTAGGTCTTGAAGACAATCAATGAAATTGTAAAGATGGCTAACAATGCCGGATGGCTGTAAATCATAATATTTATCCATCCATTAGAAGAAAGCAACAACAGTATTCAAGAGAATTTAGCATTAGCATTAGTAGAGGCATTTGATGCAAGAAAGCAAGCTTATGCAGCATCAGCCAAAAAAAAAAAGAAAAAAAAAAACCCACTTCCACTTCACCCCTCTGTTCATTCCAAATACCTGTCCAGCTGAGCTTTAAACTTATTTAGGCTATCAACCTCCACCACAAGGGATGGAAGTCTGTTCCACCAACCAACCACCCGCTGGCTAAAGGCAAATTTCCTCACGTCTATCCTACATCTGTCTTTCCTCAATTTGAATTTATGCCCTCTCAGGTGATTTTTCTGAGCTAGAGGAAGAATCCCATCAGCATTGAGCATGCTTAAACCATTCACAATCAATGTTTATTCTATACCTTGAGCAAAAGCCACAATATTAGTGGGTATATCAATGAAAATTACCTAATGAATAAAAGTTATCCAGGCTATTGAAAGATGTGGACCTTTCCGAAACCAAATGTGGACCTTCAGCCACTTTCCAAACAACTGTTTTTGTGCTAATGCCCTTATTAGTGTGAAGAGCTGACATCTGAATAAAAAAAGGAAGTTTAAGGAACTTATCAAGATAATAGATATCATCAATCCATCAACATGTTTTAGACTTAATAATGCATTCACCTTACACCATGAGCATTGGTCAAAAATCCCTTACTTTTACAATATCGGTTAATCTCCTAAATAGAAGATTTTGAACATCTTTCATCATGTGTAAATGTTAGGAAAAGCAACATTCATGCATTTTTCCCTCCCTTTCTGAAGCTATGTAACAAATTTCGGGTGCAATGGAAATCCTCCAAGAACATAACCCAAGTTATGAGCAAAGCACTGCCATCAAGAGGACTGTTAAGAATGATAATAACTGCTACAATGTTATTTTTAGTGACAAACAAAGAGTTTTGAATTTTTTTCCAATTTTAATAATGCACAGAATAAAATATATTACTTTCAATATACACTATCTCTGTTTAAAAATGTGAATGGTAAATTAACACTGAACCAATTAACAGTACTTTATTAATTGGCTCAGTGTTAAAGAATCTTTGTGCCAAATATTCATTAACAGAATTTTTGTGCCAATGGCAATTACTATAATAGAGAAACAAATTGAGGTCTGTTTCGTGCTATTGGATAAGCAGGACCATTCTACAACACAATTAGTAGGTATAATTGTTATAACTCATACTCTAGTCTTAAGTTCATCAATACATTATCCATCAACATGTCTCAGACTTAATAATGCATTCACCTTACATCATGATCAATTCCCTTATTTTTACAATATCAGTTAATCTCCTAAATAGAAGATTTTGAACTTCTTTCATTGTGTGTAAATGACAGAGAAAAGTTTGTAAGAAACATTTAAGCTCCACTAAACTACAAGTTAGTATAAATAGTGGCAAAATGATGCAACAAGGAAAGATATTATAGCACCATCAAAAAAATAAAAATAAAATAATAAAATACACTTCCCACATGAATTGTACATCCCTCTAATAGTTTGTCTAGTTTTTCCTTGAATTTATTCAGACAGCCCACTTCAACAACACTAGACCCCTATGGAAGCCTGTTCCAACAGTCAACCACATGTGGCTGAAGGTAAACGTCTGCACATTCATCCTACAACCATCCTTCTTAAATTTGAATTAACCCCCCCCCTCCTTATATGTGTAGCCTGGTCAGCATCCTTCTCAATCCATTCAGTGCCTTAAACACATCAATATGATCTCCTCACTGGTGCCTAGTCTCCAGACTGGAATTTGCAGAACTCAAGCCTTTCTTGGTAAGGGCAGCAGCTTCTTTCTTTCACTCATCTCACTATTCTTCCTGCACCCATTCCAACAGATACACATTCTTGTAAAATGCAGCTTCCAGACCTGTATGCAACACTCAAGATGCCACCTAACTGCTGTCCTGTACAACAGGATAATCGCTTCCTTATCTCTGCTGGTAAAATTCATGTATTTCACTGACAAAACCTATGAGCTGTCCTAGCAGCCTGTCTGCACTGAACTTCATGTCTGATTGAACAATTACACCCATCTTTTTCACTCTCCAATACCCTGAGAGTGGTACCACCAAATTGGTATTTTATTCTGAGATTACTGTTACTCATATGCAGTACCTTGCTTTTATCAATGTTAAATCTCAATTACTACTTGCGAGCCAATCTGTCTAATTTTTTTTTAGACAGATTGGCCGATATGTGGTAATTAACGTCAGTTGAAATAGTATATTCTGTCATTAACCACCCTACCTATCAACCTCCATATCATTTGCAAACTTAGACATTAAGTCTGATATGCCTTCATCAATATCATTAATAAATATAGAAAACAACACTGGGGCCCCCTGAATCCTGGGGAACTTTACCTAACAACACTAGTCCAAAAAGAGCAGTGCTAACTATTAACCACATTTTGTCATCTTCCATGTAACAACAATCCCTTCATCCATACCAGTAACTATGGATAATGCCACACTGTCCCCAAGCAGTGTTTTATGTAGAACACTATCAAAAGCTTTTCTGAAATCTAAGTATATAACATCAAAATTATTTTTTGCATTCAGTTTCTTTGTTGTTGCATCATAGTATCCAATCAGATCGGTCAGACAAGATTGTCCCTTAACAAATCCATGCTGAAACTGCAGTATAACTGCATTCTTATCTAGATGGTCCTGCATTACTTCCTTAATTAGATGCCTCCATTGTTTTCCCTGGAACAGAAGTCAAACTAACAGGTCTGCAATTACTCATGTCACCCTTTGATACCTCTTTATGAATTGGGAATACATTTGCACATCTCCACAGGGACCTCCCCTGAATTCAAGGATACTCTCATAATTATGGCTACAGATTTGCTTATCTCTTTTGATGCCACTTAATATAACTGAACAGATCTTTCACTCATCTCACTGTTCTCTCATCTGTTTATCCACCTCAAGTGCCTTTTTTGTTTAGTTTCAACAAGTTCTCTTGCACTTTCCTCCAACTTATCATAAAATCATTTAGCTCCTGTTAGAATTTGATATACTTCTGGCATCCCATCCTTAAGAAACTCCTCGTGTGTGAATGTAGATGCAAAATATCTACAGGCACTCCTCGACTTATGTACTTATTTATTTATTTATTTTTTTTTGTAACTGGGTTAAATGGGAAAAAAAAAACACAATGAATACATAATGTAGAGTACAGTATTTATTCAAAATTAATTTATTCTAATACCTGTAAACAGTACTGTATAGCACTTCACCCTAATGGCATCTCGCTGTTCTATTTCAACTTAAGAGGGGCTCTGGCCCACTCATTCCTGTTGATGCTACAGTATAAAAATGTTTTTACTCTACAAAAAGTGGTCTGTTACCATTTTATGCTTAAAACTTTTTTAAAACTAATATTAGCAAACTATATATTTTTTTATAACTAATGTGCATTTGCAGTAGGAACCACGTGAAGTGCATTGGCCCAGTTACTTACTAATGTTGCAGAATATCCTTTATTTGAAGGAAGAAAACCCCACTTTGCTACAGTTAGTGCGAGTTGGTGAGCATTCTCTGGATCCATCAAATGAAGACAAGGCATTGCAATCTCTCTATAAAATTTTTCATTGCCCATATACAGTCCAATACTCCCAAATGACACGCATCCTCCAGAAACAAGTATCAAGGCTGACTTTATTTTCTGAAAGATAAAGAAACTAATTTTTAACAATGTTAAAGATTAACATCTAACTGCTCAGGACAAAGAATGACTAATTATTATCCTAATATAGAAATGACTCCTTTTGCTTTACTCCTTTTTTATGAGGAGTGATTGAGAAATTGTGAGCCTAAGTAAAAGAGAGTGTGAGTACAATCGCTAAATAGTGTGTGAATATTATAGTATTATGATTTAAATTAATTATTTAAAAAATACTTTTTTAAATAATTAATTTTTTAAATAAATAAAAAATATATTAATTTGGTGAAATAAAAAAAATGTTTTAGACATAAAACATAAACAGGAATCAATCAGACTTCTATTTTCCAGTTTAGAAGAATACCTGCTATAAATGCAGGTACTAGATGGGTCCTTTGTATGACAAGACGGAGCCATTTCCATAATTCAGTTTTCTGAAGAAATCCTAATATCTTATCGTGTACATTAAAAATCATGATATTGGAATAGGAATAGACTAAACCTGAAGTAGCACATTTAAGCTATTCCAGATACTGAATATCTCACTGAAATATTCCACCCAAGAAAGCCACTTGAAATCACAAAAGTGGTCTTTACTCATATATGAAAGTGGTCTTTAATCATATATGAAAATATTTTATCAGTGTTGTGATAATATATTTTCTCATCCCTCAATTCAAAAATGCTTGTGTGTATTTTTTGATTCTAACGCTTGTGTGTATTTTTTGTTTCTAATGCTTGTGTGTATTTTTTTGTTCCTAATGCTTGTGTGTATTTTTTGTTCCTAATGCTTGTCACATATTTTTTCAGGTATGACAGGATAGGGCAAGGGTCACCAATTAGCAGACCACTGTCTGAATACGTACCACGAGATAAATGAACCTAAATCATTAATTTAAATATACAGTCAGACCTCTGTTTAACAAACTTCTTTATAACGAATTTTTCAATTATTTCTGAATTGCTGTCAGTTGTACAAACTTTTCATAAGAAATTCAACATATTTTCCTCTGATTTAAATGATGTGGCACTGCACTTTCTGTGTACGAAAGAAGCATTGACAGAGGAACTTAATATTAAATTAGATAAAATCGAATACAATAATTTTCTATAAAAACTAAAACATGAATTCAATGAAAGGTTTGTAGATTTTAAAAAAATAAGAAAATTAACACAACTCCTCATATGTTCATTTTTACTTGAACCAAATGGGAAATGGATTGGGCCAGCAAAATGGATTAAAAGTAATAAAGCTGCTCTACAATTCTAAACGATTGATTTTCAAGATTTTGCTTTGAAATTAAAAATGAATGAACTGAGTGATTTTCAACAGTTTTGGGGAAATTATGTGCAATGTAAAAAGTATCCTGAAATAAGGAAACTGTGTACTCAATTACATACAATGTTCAGATCAACATATATAGGGTGTCTCAAAAATATTGGTACAAACGTTTAGGGGAGGTAGGTAACATCTAAAGGAATGTGAATCACATAGGAACCCATAACCAGAAATGTCACCATAAGTCGGTACACAGTGCTGTTCATCAGTTCACAAGAGGGAAAATTTCTGGTTTACTCGTTCCAGCAGTAGTCACCGCACGAAGAGCATGCATCGATATATGAACTGAGCTGGCAGACATGCACCTAGTGTATGGATTAGCAGAGGGCAATGGACGAGCAGCTCAATGAATTTATGGAGAACGCTTCCCAGACAGACATGTATCGGACCACCATTTGTTTGTGTGTGTGCATCAAAATTTGTGCAATTATGGGTCATTTAGAGGTAACAGGAGTAGTGCGGGCAGACCCCGTTCGACGAGAACTCCCGCCATGGAAGAAAGTGTGTTGAATGCCGTCCAGAATAATCCTACTACCAGCACACGTGCCATTGCCTCTGCCCTAGGAGTATCTCGTTGCAGTGTACAGCGTGTCTGGCACGACGACTCCTTACACCCCTTTCATCTCCAAAGGGTTCAGTTACTGCTCCCCCAAGATCATCCTGCACGTGTGGCTTTTGCGCGGTGGTTTCTCCAAGGAAGTGTTCAAGACTTGAATTTTCCAGGCTATGTTTTGGTCACGGATGAAGCTTATTTCACTCAGGAAGGCTTATTCAATCAGCACAATGCTCGCGTGTGGGCTCACGACAACCCACACGGTGTGCACCCCCATGCGGCACAACATCGCTTCGCAATAAATGTGTGGGCAGGTATGGTCGGTGACTGCTTAGTCAGCCCATACCTGTTACCATCCCGCATGAACTCCGCTAAATATCAAATCTTTCTTGAACAAGTTATACCAGGGTTACTTGACAATGTTCCAGCAAATGTGAGACGCAACATTTGGTTTCAACATGACAGGGCGCCTGCCCATTATAGATGTGTTCGTGACCATTTCAACAGGCATTTTGGGCGTCGATGGACCCGTTGCCTGGCCCCCAAGCTCACCTGATTTATCGAGCCTTGATTTCTTTTTGTGGGGGGTGGCCCTCAAATCTATCGTGTATGAATTGCCTGTGGAGATGGAAATGGATCTCGTGGCGAGACTTGTCTGCGCTGCTGCTACTGTCAAAGAAACTCCAGATGTGTTCGACTGTGTCCGCCAATCCATGCTGTGTCAGTGCCACGCATGCATCGCGTCTCATGGTGGAACCTTCGAGCATCTGTTGTAACATCATGAAATGCATCCATCTCATACTCCATTGTTAATATTATGTCAAATAAATGTCTGCCACTAACTACTGTCTTGTGTCATTTCTGCTTCTTGTGCCTCTGCTACTACTACTTTCCCATGATGTTTACGGTTATGGGTTCCTATGCGATTCACATTCCTTTAGATGTTACCTACCTCCCCTAAATGTTTGTACCAATATTTTTGAGACACCCTGTATATGTGAATCAACATTTTCAAAAAAGAACCATATTAAGAACAAGTTTCAATCTCGGCTAATAAACGATCATCTGTGAAATTTACTTCAAATATCAAGTACAAGGTTTGTTCCAGATTTTACAAAAATCATTTAGAAATAAAATGTCATTTTTTTCATTAATATGTATATATACATAAATTACAAAAATTGTTTTAGAATAAAAGTCATTTTTCTCATTAATATGTATATACTGTATATACATAAATTTTAACACTATCTATAGTAATTACATAAATAAATACAAATATCACCTAATATTTATTAGGTGATTTATTAATTTTATTTTAATTTCAAGCATGCAGACTGCGATAACATATTTTTTTCTAATATGGACCGAAATGAAAACTACTTGGTGACCCCTGGACTAGGACATGCTACCTGGAAGACTAAAATACTGATGCAATTGATATTTCGGTGAACTGCAGCTGTTCTGTAACAGCCAAATCCTCTACTTGCACTTTCACGATGGTGAGACTGTTAATAACCTGGAATATACCACCCATGTTCAAGGCACAAAACACTGCAACCAGTAATACTGGAGGTGATCACCTGGGTGTGAACCAAGTGAGCATAGGTTGACGTGTTGCATCTGCATCAAAAAACTTGGTTTTCTTTTTTGTTCTCAGTGTTACTTTTCTTCCAAACAGCTACAGACTCTATAAGCTTGAAGGGCTCTGTTCCCCAAGGCTTACTGCAGACATGCTTTCAGGGATGACATGCTAATAGTTGTGCTACCTGAGAGTCTACAACAATGATGGAATTGATATTCAGGTGGACTTGTGAATCAAGTAAACTGAATTTCAGTATACTCTGGTCATTCTGCAACAACCAAATCGTCTGCTTGCACCTTCACAATGGTGGGACTGTTACTAACCGTGGGTATACCTCCGTGTTGTTGTTTGGTTTTTAGGAGCATTAGCAACTAAAGCCGAATTGCTCCAGGAATATGTGGTGGTCATTCCCTTGACCTTTCCGCATCCTCCATATTTGGTGGTGACGGGCTCGAACCCTGGTCTAATCAAGAAGCGTGTGCTACGCACTGCTGCTCCTTCCCACCTGGCTACGGAGGCGCTCATATCTCCGTGTGCAAGTTCTGAAACAACACACCATCTATAGAGGTGACCACCCAGGTGTGAACCAACAGGGGTCAATGTGTGGTGTCTACACCACACAGAGGAATGCTGCCCATCTGTCATCAGGTGGTCTGGATGACTCTTGTCACCTATTGCAATACTACAACATTACTTATTGAAGATTTTAAGTGTTTAGTCTCCAGAGCAAAGCTCCAGAAACCCCATCTCCTCCATCATGCACTTTGATTGATGTCTCGAGTTTTAAGATAAGCACCATGGCAAAATCCAATCTTCCTTACATTTCGAGGGTACAGCTCTAAAATTGTTTGCAGGCCAGCTGCTGTATAGCCACCAGACCAAAACTCTCTAAGAAGCATCCAGAGCAGTTAGTGTATAATATCACTGCTTCTACTCTACCAGATAGTGACTGGAGGGAGTTCAAGTAGTGTGCATGCAGAGGGCATTGTCAAGGCCACACTATCTCAAGGAGATGGGCATAAACTCACTTTGTGTATGCCATATCCAAAACTTTCGTTACTTCATACTAGTTGCTCCCACTGCTTTTACTTTATCTACCAAATGCATCACGAATAGTCAAACTAATAGAACAAACTTATATGCAAAAAGATCTAAACATCACAAACATTTGCTCATTTATTTCACAAATATATGCAGTCACAGTTCCAATCTCAGTGATGACCATTTCCTCTTATAGCCTTCCAAGAACCACTTACTTTTTCTGACAGAATCTCAATGATCAGTAGCCTCAACTACTGCTCATCTCAGCTGTCCTAATTATTTTCCATACAATTACTTTTGCTTTAAATTTGGTATTTGTGTAAATATCCACTCTGATATTCATTGTCAGTAATCTGGAATCACCTCTTTTCGATCTTCTCTGGCTTAAAATATCTCTATTCCATTCTGTCAAATCCATCTGTTACCTTTATATTTTCCTTAACTACAGTAATCACTTGGAAAAAAAACTAGCATTAGTAGAGGCATACGATGCAAGAAAGCAAGCTTATGCAGCACCAGCCAAAAAGGAAAAAAAAAAAAAAACTTCCATTTCACCCCTCCATTCGTTCCAAATACCTGTCCAGTTCAGCCTTAAATTTATTTAGGCTATCAACTTCCACAACAAAAGATGGAAGTCTGTTCCACCAATCAACCACCCGCGCTAAAAGCAAATTTCTGCACATTTATTCTATAACTGTCTTTCCTCAATCTGAATCTATGCCTCCCTCGGGTTCTTAATCTGAGCAAGAGGAAGAATCCCATCAGCATTCAGCTTGCTCAACCCATTCAAGGCCTTATACACCTCAATCAGATCACCCGAGGTGATCTGATTGAGGTGTTTGGCTCTTTGACTTCCTTCCTCTGAAACTCAACTTTCTCCAATCCAACTTTCCCAATGATAGGTAGTTTTCCTTGGCGATTTAAATATTCACAACTTCAGCTGGCTTCACTTTTCTAGTTACATGCTCCCATCTCGGTGTGATACTCAGGCTTTTGTAATAACTGGTGATCTCACACAGATTGTTCATTTACCTACCAGAATACCAGACAATCCCAACCACACACCCAACAATCCTGATCTTTTCTCACAAACAATTCTTCAACTCAATTCTACATGGTTGAGTGGAGTGGTGCTCTAGGCACTTCAGATCACAACTTGGTGATGGCCTCTTCTCCAATGGAGCACTTTGTGGCCATTCCCAGCCTCATGCTGTTTTGCATTACAAGAATGCAAAATAAAATGACCTGCAAGATGCCTATTCTTCTTTTCCTTGGCTGTATTACTTTTTTAAATCTTCTGATGTCAAAGTTTGCTCAGATTGTGTCAGCAAAATTATTCTTGTGGGGATGAAACCCTTTATTCCACACTCCACCTTAAAATCGTATCCTTTATCCGCACAATTGGTTTTCCAATAAATGTGTTAAGGCTGTTCAAGATAAGAATGTTATTCATTGCAATTAGCCCACATCCAAATCTCCAAGATTCATTTTCTGCCTACATTAAAGTTTGCAACAATTGCAAACCAGTTATTAATCAATCAAAACTAGATTTTGAACAGGCTAAGAGTAGAAAACTTGCTTTTTATCTAAAAGGTAGTCAAAAGCTAGCATCCTACTTTTCTTCTAACTCTTGTATTGATGATCTTGATAAACCACCTCCTACCATTTCCAGTACACTCCTCTCAATGTCTCCTGTGCTTTTGCATCAAAAGGATGTCAGAAGAAATTTTGAATAATCTTGATGCCAAAAAAGTTCCAGATTCTGATGACTTTTCTCCACTTGTTCTCAAAATATATGCTCCTGATCTGTGTTGCCATTTCATACTTTCTTATTCCACTGGTGTTTTTCCTTCTGCTTGGACACTTCCTCTTCTAAATGTAAAAGGTATAACAATCCACATCACAGAGTGACTTCTAAGAATGTTTAATTTTTTCATACAAACAGTTCATAACTATGTTGTATGCACAGAAAACATAAGTTTCCTGTCTAGGATTAATCCTAAGAAGTGGACAGTACTGGTGGCCGGAATGAATTGGGCATTTGACCTGAGTTTTGGATACATGCTGCATTTTTACATTTACATTTCATGCAAAATGCTATTTTGTTAACCGCAGTCTGATGTTGTCTCTCATTGGTTGCCATATTCTGCAAATGGCATGAGATAGCCAGATCATCCACATACAGTTATGTCTCTACGGTGTTTGGTATATTCTGTATCATACAAGGTGTGGCTATTAAATAACGAAACTGTTGCAATAAAATAAATACAGTGGGGCTTCAACTTACGATGACATCGACATCCAATATTCCCAGGAACCGATATACCTTCCATACGATCTCTTATTTTAAGGACCGATGATATTTGCAGGTACCGATGACTTTCCAATATAGCTGGAATGATACATGGGTGGAAATTTTCAACTTTCATCATTCATACGATTGTTCTCAACAAATTAGCATCTTTGTTATTGTTCAACATGTGGCATGCAGAACATCACTCGTATGACTGTTTCAGATCTATGACGATCTGAAACTTAAGGCTCCATCAACCAGTGGCAGTGCTGTGCACTTTGAAGACTTTAAAGCCAGCAGAGGTTGGTTCGAGCACTTCAATAAAAGCAAGAATATCAAAAGTGTTGAAAGGCATGGGGAGGCATCCAGTTCTGATAAAAAAGCAGCTAAAATTGAATTCCAAGATTTGTTGATCAGGAGAGTTATCTTCCCCAGCAGGTTTTTAACACTGGCGAAACCGGCCTCTTCTGGAAGCAAATGTCCAGAATGCACTAAGGATGAGACTAGTTTACCTAGGCATAAGCCTATGAAACATAGGCTCACTCTTCTGTTGGGTGCCAATGCCTCTTGAGATTTTAAGCTGAAGCCTTTGCTTTTGTGTGTCACTCTAACAAGCCCAGAGTATTTAAACAACAAAAGGTCGACAAAGGCATGCTGGGAGTGTTTTGGCACAGTAACAAGAAGGCCTGGGTTACAGGATACTGTATGTCTTCAGTGAATGCGAGCTTGGAGTTTTCTGTCTTTCAGTGAAGAGAAAAATAAGCTTCCTATGCAGGAACTGCTCCTGCTGGATAATGCAAGGGGCCATGATCCCAAACTTGTTCAATTTCTTGAGTCACAATTTTATTTTGTTCAATTAAAATTTTTGCCACCCAACACCACTTTGCTTGACTTTGGTCAGTTTCTTTGCCAAGAAACTTCCAAAGTCAAGCAAAAGACAAAAGACTGAAAAGACACCTGACACTTTATATAGTCCCAACATCGCTATGCCACCATTGATTTCATCAGCTCTGCGCTCCAAGTCTAAGGTAAATGCTAATTTATTGTTTGTTTTTTATTTTAAGATGTTTTAACTATTTATTAAATAATTTTTATACAACACTCATTTTTAATATAAAAATGAAGTATAACAGGCAAGAAATACCTATTTTATACCTATGTTGAGGAACGAATTACAGGAACTCAACATATTATTGGTTTCAACTTACAATGGGTTTTGTGGAACGAATTACCATCAGATGTTGGGACCCCCACTGTATAATGAAATATTTCATACCTTACAAGTTATCCCCTTCAAAATAATTGCCTTGGGCTTGCACACTATTTCATACATTTCTACCAAGCACAGAAACATTTCTGAAAGTTATCTTCTGTAAGACCTTAACACTTTGGTCATTTTTTTTTTTTTTTGCATTTTCAGTCTTCAATGGACTGAAAGTTATGGAAGAGAAAAAAGTAATGGGAGAGGTTTGGTGAGTAGGGTGCATATTCACACACAAGGATTTTTTTTTGGCCAGAAACTCTGGCAAACAAAGTGTTTGATGTGCTGAAGAATTATCTTGATAGAGCATCCAACTATCCTTCCACAATTCAGGTCTCTTCTTTTGTTCTTTTGAATTTTTTTAGTTCTCTAAGCAGTGCAGACAGGCTACCAGGGCAGTTCATGGGGTTTTGTCAATAATACACAGGAATTTTGCTAGTAGGAAATAAGGAAGTGAATATCACGCTGTATAAGGCAACATTTAGACATCATGAGTACTGCATACAGGTCTGGAAGCCTCATTTTAGGAAGGATATTGATCTGTTGGAACAGATACAGAGAAGAGCAGTGAGATGAATGAACAAAAGGGTGTTCTTACCAAGAAAAGGCTTCATTTCTGCAAATTGCAATGTCTGGAGATGGCACCTATAAGGTGATCTGATTGAATGGATTGAGTAAGCTAAATGCTGATGGTATTCTTCCTCTTGCTCAGACTACACACAAGGGGACATAAATTCAAACTGAAGAAGCATGGTCGCAGGATAGATATGCGGAAGTTTGCTTTCAGCCAATGGCTAGTTAATTATTGCAACAAACTTCCATCTGCCATTGTGAATGTTGGTAGTATGAATAAATTCAAGTTTAAACTAGACAAACTGTTGGAGGGGATGGGCAATTGATGTGGGAGGGTTTTTCTGGCTGTTACTGCATAAGCATGCTTTCTTGCATCATTGCTACTGCCAATACTAATTTTGATCACGACCTCAATTATGCCCATCCATTAAAAACGTTTCCTTTAAATCTTTTGCAGTATCAATTAAAAAGTTTCTTTTTATATTTCAAAATTCTATGAAACATATGGCAAACAATTTTCTGTTTATAATCTAGGAAAGCCTTCAGTGTCAGAGAAGTTTATATAGGAGATAACGTACAAAAATATTACTATATTCTGTGGTAAAGCATGGCATCAAACATGCAGTGTGCACATGCAATTCTACTTTTACCTAGGTGCTCAGCTCCACAGGGTCCAGGGAACACTGACAGTGATGCACTGTGCTGGCTAAGCTGCCATAGGGTCCTTTACAGCAGCTTAGTACAATATATCACCATCTGACACTCATTTAGAGGGGATTGGGTTCAATTCCCATTAATGACTGGAGAAATTTCAACAGTCCTCTTCAAATGAGGCTGAAATTAGTCGATCCCAAGTGGAGCAAGTAGGGTTCCACCAAAAGTTATTGCGGATTATTCAGTCACACAACATTTAAATCAGCCCGTGAATGCACACTTCTGCAGAAAAGTAAATGTACTGATATGAGTGACAGTTCTAGCCCCATTAAAATAATAAATCAAAATTTATTTGCAGAGTACTGAAAGGAGAAGCAGTGCACTTTATACACTATGTACGAATTAACAGCAACAACAGGTTTATTCAGATTACAACTACCATCCACATCAAACACTAATACTTATCAAACTTTTTCATAAATTTTCACTAGTAATATTACCTTTGGAATATTGCCTTGTTATAGTCTACATCTGTCAGAGTTTCAATGTTGTCCATGCAAACCAAGTGCTTCAAACAAAATAAAATGCCAATCAAATGACAAACTAAAGTTGGATGAGCAATGTGGCCAAGCAGTTGTGAATGGGGATGGGGCAGTTATGGTTTTCAAGAAACATGTCAAGAAGCAGCCATGTCATGCAATGAAGTTGGAGTTGATAGGTTGAAGCATTTCATGCAAGATTGAGAACTACTGCATACTGTTTACATGACATGACTATGTTAGAAATTTACGGTATCAGATGCATCGCAATACAGGTTACAAAAAATGGTTAAATCTCAAAAGACATAAGCCTATAATGAATGTAATGCAATCCTATAATAAAACCACAGAGTAATATAAGTTATCCTGGGTGCAATTTTCATTAACATGTGGACGTGATGTTTTCCATATTCTGAGCACAGACATTACTGTTCAGTTGGAAGTGTCTCTCACTGGTCCACAAAATGTTCTAAAATCATGTTCCCATTACCTGTAATGTTCATCTCCATCATAGCCTGTGACTGAAAAGCAAAATCCGAACATTTCTCAGAATCACTAGGAGTTAGCTCAAGCACTGAGCACATTTATTAATGTCAGTACAGCATTTTTCACAGGACCTTGTCCAAGAAAGGTTTAGTCATAAAAATTGCTTTACTACACAATCTCATCAATAACAACTTCAGAAACTGGTTGTCTTCCTCTACACATATACAAACTACTGATCTTCCCCTCACCTATCATTGCATAACCCATTTCGTGACAGTGGCCCATATCTCAATCTTTTCCATTGAAGAACATTACTTTTGAAGAACAATCAATGAATTGCTGTTGTTCTGGTAACAGAACTTAACCAACAACACATTATTCAATGGTCACAAATCAGAGTATAACTTTATAATTTTTCTATAAACCATTATTTTCTGCCTCTGACACTTTATAGAACTTTATTTGTATGTTGTTACTTTCTGCACTGCCCGAGTTGTTTTAAATTTTAGTTCTGTGTGAAAGCTCTTTCAGCTCTAATCTAACCATTTTCCAAATAAAGGCCTTCACAGAGGGATGCAGGCTAATTATAATCATGCTATATTTTTAATTCATTTTTATGTAAATTTGTTCAAGTAAGTGAAATGCATTAACAGTAAATTATTATCATGAATATGGGCAAATCATTGCACTTCAAAAGAAAAAAACAGCTTTTCCAAATCTTTTGGGATATTTACTAGTTTTCTTCTAGTAATACTGTAAAACAATGATCTACTGTAAGTAAATGTTTGTGGTATCCATTAAAGTTTCTTTTTATATTCCAATACTTCCACCCAACTGGAAGTGAACACCACTGTTCTTATGGCAGTCTATATAACATTGCTAAATTAATAACAGGTCACATTTTTTGTGTCAGCATACAGATTCAAAGGTGCTTGTCTATTATCCTCCCACTAGTGTAAGTTACAAGTCTAACTTAACATAACCAGTGTGTATTTATGTATATTTATTAATATTTATGCATAAGTATATTTATGTACATTTACATAGTTCATACACATACCTGTGACTACACACCTCACCTCTGAACCAGTCAAGTCATGAGCACTGTTTTATTACCTCAGGGCTGACTGAAATGGCACTGTACTGAGCCTTGCATTTACAAAATGACTTTGCACTCTCTAAAAAATGTTATTTTGAATTCAACAAATTTACTATTTTATTTATTTTAAATAATCAGTTCCCCCCTCAATAAACAATACACACCAAGCACCCCATCTCTGCATTAGTTATTTTTGATTGGCATGTATGTGGGTTAAATGTAATTATAATTGAAAAAAACTGAAACACTTCTCTCTGCACAGGCTAAACCTTGCCTTTAATTCTCAAATGAAAAACTGAACAAATTTGCATTCACACATTTCATATTACAATTCCTGTATCACGTTATTCATGTGACTGTTTTCCACTTGGATTGCCACAAAACTTACTTATTTAACAAGATCTTCAAAAATTGTTTTTCAATAATTTTCTCAAATTTTCAAGACTATCATGGAAAAAGGAACAATAATTACCATGAAACCAAAGAAATCATAAAAATAAGAATTTCTTATTTTTATGATTCCCATTTATTTTGAATATTGAGGTATCGTGGAACTAAAGTGGCAGAATCATATCTAGCTAAGTATAGGTTAATAGCATTAATTTGCAGCACTGGTTTCATGGAAATTAAACAGTTTTTTTTTTTTGTTTTTTTTTCACAACGTTCTTGAAGACATAACCACATTTGTTTTTATAATAAAGTTTCTGAATTTTTTATTTTATCAGAGTAAGGTTTGTAATGGCGAAAGCGAGGTCAGCAAACAGACATTGACGAAGTATTACAGGAATATCTAAATACAGTTTGTTTCTTCAACTAGTTTCAGTTTTTTCAATTTGCATTAGCCTGGTTTTTTCCATAAAATTCAGTATCATATGTTTTATCTCCATATTTATCTGAAAGAGTACGGCCTACTACACATAAAAACTCACAACTAAAATTTTATTTCCCCAATCCTACCTGCAAAACTGGTCGCATTGTGCTCTTGTTCAATAATGAAAAGATGCGTGTAAATTTACTGAAGTAAAGAGGTTTGTAATAATACAAACATATCTATAAAGTGCTCAAAGCAATAAGCATTTTAGGAATATAAGATAAAAGACACATGGATACAGTCACAAAAAAAAAAAAAAAAAACACGTTGCTAAACATAAGTTTAACGTGCGCCCTCTACATCCCACACAAAAATTAAACGTGGTGATACAGTAGCATTCACCGCGTTTCGAAGGATACGTGCATGAAGTGGTTGTAATAAACTAGAATGAAAAAACTACTTGGCTTTAAGGACTATGTTCTTCCAATGTGACAGAAGAAAAACAGGATATTTTTGTCACTCAACAATGTTATTTGACCAGCGGTCGACTAATTTAGCTATAGTAAGAAGAAATCCCAAAAATGTCTCAGCCTTCCACACTCCAGATTGACTCAATCCCGGAAATTTTTAATTCGGTTCATTGAGGTCGTAGATCAAGCCTACAGCGAACGTGTTTTAAATGGCATATCAAATTCCATACATAACTAGATTATCACCCATCATAAAAATGACGAGGAAAATACAATTACAGAAAATTTTTGTTCTTCAAAAAACTGAAATTAAGCATATCACATTTGCTATTAGTACTCTAGAAAAATAGCACTGTGAGAAAAAAAATTTTAATTTTTTTTTCAGTACTCTTTTACTTGCCCTGCCAATTTCAAAAGTTCACTGATATCAATCGCAAAAGCTTCCTCAATTTACACTGTCCTTAAAAAAAAAGTAACCTGACACCACTAGGTGGCAGTGATCACAGTGTGCTGAAGTGGGATTTACTCAAAGAGGTAACTACCATTAGGGGTAAAGGGAAGGGTTATTGCTTTCGTAAAGGCAACTACGATGGACTGAGACAGTATTTAAATTCTATACAGTGGGACCAACTGATGATGTTACCAACAGCAAATTCAAAATGGGAAGCATTCAAAGAACTTATCTTGGAAGCTACTAGGCTTTACATACCAACTAAGAAATATTGTTCAAGGTTTAGGCCAAAATGGATGTCAGATGAACTAATGAGGCATATGGCAGAGAAGAAAACTGCATGGGATACTTACAAATTAACACATGACACAGAAGCCTATGATAGATACAAGTTGATATGCAACCAAGTTACAAAGGAGGTTAGGCAGGCGAAGGCAGATTACGAGAAATCCTTGGCAAGGGATGCAAAGAAAAACAGCAAAGAGTTCTTTACTTATGTAAACTCTAGAAGGAAAGGGATGAATCAGATTGGTCCTCTTGATATTGATGGGTCAAGTGTTGATGATCCTGCTCAGGTAGCTAACAAACTAAATGAATATTTTGCATCGACATTCACACATGAGGAGTTATTCAGCGAGGGGAATGCCAGAGGTGTATTCAACTCTAGCAGTAAGTTACAGAATCTTGAAATAACTGGGAGTAAAGTGGAGGAGAAACTGTTGAAGATAAACACAAGAAAGGCACCCGGGGTGGATGGAATCTATCCAGTTATATTAAAGGAGGCAGCAAAGGAAGTAAGCAAACCCTTAGCCATAATTATGAGAGCTTCCTTGGACTCAGGGAAGGTACCCATAGACTGGAAATGTGCAAATGTGACCCCAATTCACAAAGGAGGATCAAAGGCTGACACAAGTAATTATAGACCTGTGAGCTTAACTTCTGTTCCAGGAAAATTAATGGAGGCACTGGTTAAAGAAGCACTGCAGGATCATTTAGACAAGACTTCAGTTATAGCTCAGACACAGCATGGTTTTGTTAAGGGGAAGTCTTGCCTGACCAACTTGATTGGATACTATGATGCAGTCACAAAAGAACTGGATGCAGGGAATAACTTTGATATTATATACTTGGATCTTAGAAAGGCTTTTGATACTGTTGCACATGGAAGACTGCTACACAAATTGGAGCAGTGTGACATTGGAGGCAAATTACTGCTATGGACAAAGGGGTGGTTGAGGGGGAGAAGACAGAGAGTGGTAATCAATGGACACTGCTCATCGTGGACTGATGTTATTAGTGGAGTCCCTCAGAGCTCAGTGTTGGGTCCATTATTGTTTTCTGTATTTATAAATGATATTGATGATGGTATATCGGGATTAATGTCCAAGTTTGCAGACGATACAAAGGTTGGCAGGGTTGTCAAGGACACTACTGACACTATGCTGCTGCAACAGGATCTGGAAAGGTTGAGCAGATGGGCTGAGAGGTGGCAAATGAAGTTTAACATTGACAAATGTAAAGTACTACACATGGGAAACAGCAACCCCAGAGCAAAGTATCAACTCTGTGGTACAACACTGACAGTGGTAGAGAATGATAGGGACTTGGGGGTGGTTGTGCAGGTAGATATGAAGTTCTCTGAGCAGTGCAGACGGGCTGCAAGAGTAGCTCATGGAGTATTGTCAATGATATACAGGAATTTTTCCAGCAGGGATAAGGAGGTGATTATTCCATTGTATAAGGCGATGGTCAGGCCACACCTAGAGTACTGTATACAGGTCTGGAGGCCTCATTTCAAGAAGGATGTAGAGCTGCTGGAACGAGTACAGAGAAGGGCAACAAGATTAGTGAATGGAACAAAGGGGTGCTCTTACGAAGAACGGCTTAAGTTTTGCAAATTACAGTGTCTGGAGACTAGGCACCAGCGAGGTGATCTGATAGAGGTGTATAAAGCCTTGAATGGTTTAAGCATGCTCAATGCTGATGGGATTCTTCCTCTAGCTCAGAATAATCACCTGAGAGGGCATAAATTCAAATTGAGGAAAGACAGATGTAGGATAGACGTGCGGAAATTTGCCTTTAGCCAGCGGGTGGTTGGTTGGTGGAACAGACTTCCATCCCTTGTGGTGGAGGTTGATAGCCTAAATAAGTTTAAGGCTCAGCTGGACAGGTATTTTGAACGAACGGAGGGGTGAAGTGGAAGTGGTTTTTTTTTTTTTTTTTTTTTTTTGGCTGATGCTGCATAAGCTTGCTTTCTTGCATCAAATGCCTCTACTAATGCTAATGCTAATGCTAATATCAGTTTCACGATGACGTCACTTCAACCCTCTTCAATACCATGTTGTCCCCCTACTCTTAATCTCTTTTGACACACTTCACCATCTAGGTGGGTTTTCAGCAATGGACGATAGACTACAGCTGATGAGATAGTCCTGCATTTCTCCTGCAGAACAGTGACCAGTTAAGCTATCGATGAGATGTGTTTGTCTGGCTCTCACTCGACATTCCAGTCATCCCATAGGTGCTCTATATGGTTTAAATAGCTACTTTTCGCTGGCATTCCAACTTTTGCACTTTCATGCACATCAAACTTTCTTGAACAGCATCGGCGGTATACACAGGGCTATTATCCTGTCGAAACAAATATGGATCTGTACCAAAGAAGGGCTTCATCGTATGGAGAATGGAATTGCCCAAAATGTTAAGGCAGCCCATGGCGGATGGCACGGGCGGCTACACAAAATGCAATCCCTCTGCGGCCAACGCACTCCAAAAGCAGACGCTTCCGGGCATACTTCACGCCCAAATCCGAAGATTCAATCGGAACAAAAAAAAAAAAAAACCTGTCATATTAAAGCTACCCAAATTATCTTCTCTACCCGTACTTACTATATCCATTAATTGCGTGTGTTCTTGGTTGGTTTGACTGTTATTTTCTCGACAAAAATCTTAGTTTCCAGTGAAACCCTGGCATCATCGCCTGAAACCAACTAACTCAACTGGGAGTGTAAAAAGCCCATAAAAGTTCCTTGTGTCATTGAAGCAATTCCTACCCACGCATTTTCCACCCAGTGTGGGCAAGACGTTGATTATAACTAGTGCAGACAATCTGATCGGATCAGAACAAAAATTAAAGTCCGATTAGGACCGTCCAAGAGCTGTCTTATCTGCCCTCGTGTGTTATGTCAAAAATTGCTTATGTTCTCTGATCAATTTGGCAGTTTTTCTGAAGGATAAATCCAAGTTTCAGGGGGTTAAAGCCTTGCTGTGCACGCCTAAGACCGAATAACTCAGCCACGGAGTGAAAAAGCCCGTAAAAATTCCTCGCGTCATTAACGGGATTCGAACCCAAGAGTTTTCTACCTGGTGTTGGGTAGATATAGTGATCATTACCACTACAAGTTTTGGGCGATGTCGTTGTAGGATTTTAGAAGCATCAGAGACTAAGGCCATATTGCTCCGTGTATACTGTCTGTAAATTGCGTGTGTTCTGTGGTCGATTTTTCTATTTTGCTGGACAAATAACGCAAGTTTCCGGGAGAAAAACCATGCTTTGGTCGCCAGAAACCGACTAACTCAGGCATGTTGAGAAAAAGGCCCTTAAAAATTCATCACGTCATCACCAGGACTCGAACTCAGGTCTTTTCTGCCCTGTGTGGGGAGGAAGATGATCCTACCAGCTGTGCTACCTACGAGCAAAGTTTTTGGGGAACTAAACCATTATGGCCACGGTCACGTCAGATGAATTAATAAAGAATGATGCTCCTCTAATTTTAATTCACACTGAAAACATGCTACTTAATTTTGTCTTCTATCCTGCTAATACTAATGATAGTCAAAAACCTCCAGTAAGTGGAGTATCATCCTCAGGTGTAGAGGGTGTACTACATGCACCACAGTAGACATAGTGTGTTTGTTGGGGGCGGGTTGCACGTCGTTTCCCACAAAACCGCACTTAGTGCCGCTGTGAAGATGCCTGATTGCAAATCCAGTTGAGTGTGAATTAGGTTAGACACCGTGAATTAATTGTTGGTGTGTTTTGTTGTATTGTGTGTTGTGCGTCTGGCCACTTAGTTACTGGAAGGCACTCTCACCGTGGACACCAGAAGACGGCCAGAGCAGTACAGAGATGCCCGCCTGTCGACGCTCCCATCTCCTGCAGAGCAAGAGATTAGATCAGAAGTGCAGAGGGTGTAAGTAGGAGAGTTAGGATAACAGATGAAGACAGGAGTAGACTTTAGACAAGAAAGTCCGTAGGCGAGGAGAAGCAAGGACACTACTACTAGTGGAGGGGAGAGGAACTTGAAGAAAGGTGAAGGCAAAGATATATAGAAAAGTAACGCAGACAGCATCCAGCTAATACAGAGAGGTAGGAACTGCCAAAATGACTCTCCGGACGATCCTACACCTAAAGGAGTTAACAGTGAATTCAAAGCCGGTCTGAGTTGAAACCCATGCAGTAATTACAACGTCAGCAAGAGGTCACCATCATGGTGCTCTTAATGCAGAAACAGTATCTAGGTGGCATCTATGAGTGACTAGTCCGGGTTTAAGAAGGAGATGAAGCTGCAGCTGCAAGAAAACGTCTGAGTCGCTGGAATAAACTAGTAGCATATTTCAGAAGAGCAGTAAAGGTTTCTTCAGTGCTTACCAGTTGAGTAGGTTCTGGTTTCTTTACTGCTTACCAGAAGATGGGTAGATTCTGTTTTGAAATTGTTGGATATTGGGAGCTGTTGACCTAGGTTTAGGTATATCGAACAGTTGCACGGGATAAGACCAGTCCTCCATGTCCCCAGGAGCGGATTAAGGTCGGTTGAGGCCCCAGGCGCAGAAGAAAATATTGGGCCCCTTAAAAAAAGAGAGAGACAGGGAAAATAAAAATACATGTTAACCAATTTTTTAAATAAATAAAAAAATATTATGTACTATTAATGTTTTATTTCCAATAAAATTTCAATATAATATATGTATAATATAATTAATAATAGCATAATAATAATCACAAAGTTTTGAACTAATATGTTCAACTAATTTGTTAGGGTTTTGCGTGGGCCCTTCAGAAGTCGGGGCCCAGGGCGCGCGCCCGGTGCGCCCGCCGTTAAATCCGCCTCTGCATGTCCCATCATAACCATTTGTCGTCCTTAGCCCAGCCTAATTCCTTGAGTTTGGGGTTGATGGATCCATGGCCGGTGATAAGGTGTGTAGTGTCAAGGTTGGGTGTGAACCAGGTCAGAATGCGTTTAGAAAACTGTGATTTCTAGAAATAATTTCTTGGTAATCCATTCTTTGGTTTCCTAAGTCAGTTTGGTTTGCTAAAGTTTGTGTATTTCCTCCCAGATCCTCTTCCTCTCCACCTTGATGTCCTGGTCTATTCTCGTAGCAAATCTTAGGAATATCTTTTGTTTGTTTCTTTTTTCTGACATAATACGAAGGGCTTTGAAAGATGATATATAAATCAAGTGGGAAGATCTCAAAATTACCTGTAGTTGAGCGACAAGCTTTAGAAAATGAAAGTAGGAAGAGGTGCTTGATCTGATTCAATTTCTTGATAACAGTGATTTTGTTCTGTCTGAACCAGACCGAGGCTCTCATAAGCCAAAATAAAGAGAAACAACACTTTACATTAGATAGAAAACACTCCTCTCGAGGCCCCAGTCAGTTCTGGTGACCATGGCCGAAATAAGTACACTAGTGAGCAAAACTTAAGGACCAGTCAGGTTTTCACCTGTAGCTTCTCATAGGAGTGGCCTGGATATGGGTAAAGCATACCAAAGAAACCTCGTGAGGTACAGAAATTATGAAAGAAACAACACCGACACAACAACGGAAACAAAACGGTACAAAGGGACTTTATTCAAAAATGGCAACATAGCACTGGCTGCCATGATACAAATGCATCACTGCCAAAGATATAACAAAGGGAAGAGGTGGTCCTCAATATGAAATATGGCCACACCTAATGTTGATGCAGGCTTTGCACCGCCTGTCCACTTAGAACAATGTTTTTGATAAGTTAGTGCTGTAACATAGTCCATTCCTCTGTCAGCGCCATCTTCAGCTGGTGAACATCTTCTGGTTGGTGTGGATGTGCCGCTAGGCGTCTCCCCAGAGCGTCCCATATGTATTCGATGGGATTTAGATCAGCAGAATGGGCAGGCCAATCCATACGAACAATGTCCTCACTTTCCAAAAGCATATCAACAGCTGCAGTGCGATGGGGTGTGGCGTTATCATCCATAAACACGAACTCGGGGCCAATGGCACCTCGGAAAAGATGCACATGGGGAACGATTACCTCAGTACAGTAACGTGCACCGGTTACAGTACCTCCTTCCAGTAACTGGAGTTGTGTACGTCCATCCAAGATAACGCCTCCCCAGACGAGAACACCTCTACCGCCATATCGATACCTTTCAGTGATGTTTGCAGGATGATACTGTGTGTCAACCTCTCGCCAGATTAGCTGACATCCAGAATCCCTGCTGAGACTGAATCTATTCTCATCAGTAAAGAGTACCTAACCCCATTGCGCTGCTGCTTTCCAGTCCTTGTGTTCGATGCACCAACGGTGTCTCCGATGGGTAGGTGCTAAAGGGACACAGCGTACTGGCCGTCGAGCAAATAGTCCACCTTTGTGGAGTCGCCTGGCCACAGTACACCGCGATATCCTGCTTCCTGTGCAACTGGGTTGCAGTGGATCCCGCTGTCTGGTGTCGGTCCCTCTCGGTCTGTAGGAGTATGTAGCGGTCATCATTGGGCGTTGTTTTTCGTGGACGACCACCACTGGTCCTTCGAACAGCTGTACCTGTCGTTCTGAAGGCCGACCACGAACGTGAGACGATGCCATGGGCGATACCGAACTCTGCAGCCACACTCCTCGCACTTCGACCTTCCTCGAGCTTCCCAATTATTCTACCCGGGTAAAGTCATCCATATGTCTACTGGCCATTTCGTTGTCTGTAGCACTGTATGAAACCAATCGAACGTCTGTAACAATCGTGCTCCCCATTCGGTAATTTGCACATAACTGCTGAAATGCTGCTTTTTTTCGGTTTATCTGAGCCCTCTCATCACGATTCAAATTTTTGCATGTGTATCAGCTTTCTACTGAACGGCCACAGTTATGCAAGTCGCCACAGCTATTTCGGTTGATTTTGTGGTTGTAACCTTAAGTTTTGCACACCAGTGTATGTATGCCCTGACTTTTTTCATTTATGTTCAAAATAAGGAAGGAAGGACTACTTTAGGTCACGGATAATTCCCAATGACATTTCAGAGAAGCAGGACAATTTAGAGATTTACCCTCTAGATCAGTGGTTCTCAAACTTTCTAATGTGCAGGCACCCTAAATCCATTATGAAAAAAGCCCGGCACCCACCAGCACCGGGTGCAATGGGCGCTGCCAGAATATTTTGTAAGGTGATGCTGTTTCAAATACAGTGTACGCGACGGACGGCTCGGCTCGGCTGTTCCGTATATGTAGGCGTATGTACATAAACACTGTGATGCGGTTAGCAATTATTTCATGACGACTTCTAATTTACGCAGTTGCATGAATGACGACCTTGACGACCTGTTGTAGCGACGGCCACGATGTAAGCCAATGCTAAATTTGACGTCGCGGTTCCCCTATAAAGAGTAAGTGGCATCTTAGGGTGCCGTGGCACCCACTTTGAGAATCACTACTCTCGATTAATGACGGGAGGGCCTGTTTAAATGAAGTGTGCCTTTCACAAGAAACATTTTTGTCATGTAGGTTAAGGGTATCAGCTTGTGGATCATAGTCTGCTCTGACAGAGCAGACAGAAGAGAGTTGGCTTGCCTCTCCAGTGTGGCTCTAGTGTGTATCCGACCAAAAGAACAAGGTTATTGACATATGAAAGCATGATGATGTGTCGGAAATGGATAGCAAGCCATTCATCCAATACCCTCTAAATCTACAGCCGGGCGGTTCGAGATGGATCCCTGGGGGTAGCCTCTCTGGTAATCCTGTGAAATTTTGTGTATAGTAAACCTACTCTCAGAGAAGCAGCTTTTTAGGTATCTGAAGCGATTGGGTTTGGCTGGCTCGTCTGATGACACAGTCAGCAAACCGAGTCAATAGCCCCTTTAAAATCCATAAAGATTGCAATGACATTTTAGTTGGTGATTCTTCATCTACTTGGGCAATGTGAAGTAATGGGTTTGTAGTGAACCTACCTGTCGTAAAGTCATATTGATTATGGCATTGTAGGCCTTATCGTGGTAGCAAGTTTGAACCCTTTAAAAGGTTAGCCTCTTCAGTATTTTGCCAAGTATGGGGAGAAGGGCGATATATGGTTGATGTGTTGATATTGGCTGATACTTTGGGGATAAACATGACATTCACATGCTTCCAGATGGATGGGAAAAGTATCCCTGAGAGAGATGATAAAAATATTTTTGAGTGTTGGACACAGGGGCGAACTTTCCCGGGGTGCACTACACCCAGGCACAAACGTTCAAGGGTGCCTGAAAACCTGAAATTTACATATATGAAGAAAATTTTAAAGGGAGGCCAAATTTCAATTGGCACCAGGGCGTCACATACCTAAGAACGCCCCTGGTTGGGCGAGATGGTCCACAGACGCTTTATCATGACCCCTTCAATCAGACCCATGCTGGTGACTTTGCCAGGCTTAATTCGTTGAATTACTTGGCCAACTTCCTCTTGAGTGAGATCATCCTCGTGCTATGTTGAAAGGTACTATCTGTAACGATGTCGAGTTGGTCTTGTGTCTTTGTTTTTATAGACATAACACATATATGGGTATATGTTAGAAATTACTGGCAGCCCTAATATAATAATTTGAATTTATGTCTTTGTCTATTTGCGCGGGTAACACGGTGGTATCGTCACCGTCCTCCCCACACTGGGTGGAAAAGGCCCAGGTTCGAATCCTGTCAATGACGCGAGGAACTTTAATGGGCTTTTTTCATTCCGTGCCTGAGTTAGTCGGTCTCAGACGTAAATAGCAACGTTTTTTCCCCCAGAAACTTGGTTTTTTTCGATCAGCAAAACAGGCAAATCGACAAGAGAACACATGTAATTTACAGACATATGTAAGCAATTACGAGTGGCCCTAATATAATAATTTAAATTTGTGTCTTTGTCTCATCGACCAGAGAACACACGCAATTTACAGACACAATACATATATGGGTATATGGAAGAAATTCTGGGTGACCCAAAAATGTAATTGTTTGTTTTTTGTTTGTGTTTTTGTCCGGGTCGTCTGTTGTGTTAACGTGATCTTGCATTTTCCCTCTGATGTCCTTCCAGTTGGTTGTTTCTGGAAGGACATCAGAGGGAAAATGCAAGATCACGTTAACACAACAGACGACCCGGACAAAAACACAAACAAAAAACAAACAATTACATTTTTGGGTCACCCAGAATTTCTTCCATATACCCATATATGTATTGTGTCTGTAAATTGCGTGTGTTCTCTGGTCGATGAGACAAAGACACAAATTTAAATTATTATATTAGGGCCACTCGTAATTGCTTACATATGTCTGTAAATTACATGTGTTCTCTTGTCGATTTGCCTGTTTTGCTGATCGAAAAAAACCAAGTTTCTGGGGGAAAAAACGTTGCTATTTACGTCTGAGACCGACTAACTCAGGCACGGAATGAAAAAAGCCCATTAAAGTTCCTCGCGTCATTGACAGGATTCGAACCTGGGCCTTTTCCACCCAGTGTGGGGAGGACGGTGACGATTCATTCACAAGCTGCTTGAGCTTGTGAATGAATCCTCAAGAGTCATTGTTACCTTCACTTTGCACAAGCCTGTATCATAAGTTTGACTTTTGGTGACATAGTTTGTTGACAAAATTATGTCTATTTAATCTAAATTGCTCAAGGAGCTTGTTGAGGAGTTTGGGTTGGCTTTGAAGACGTTTTCTGATGGATTTCAACTGTATTTCTGAGTGAATTCTGCTGTCCACTTGAGGCACTTTTGAGGGCACTTTTCTTTTCTTTCTCCAAGTGTCCACTTAGGGAACTTTTCTTTTCTTTTCTTTTGAGGTGATGTTTTCCTTTAGGTTTATGACTAAGGCTGTAGGATCTCGGTACCAAGATTATCATTGTGGGGTTGACAGGACTGATTATTGTTCTTGCGAATGCTGTGGTAGAAGCTGCTGGAAATTTGCTCAAGAATTTTGCATTTGCTCATTTTACAGCAAATCTTGCTGTGTTATAGTAATGAAGCAGAGGAGTACTATTATTTTTAGGTCACCTGAATAATGAAATTCATCTTCCGTGCTGTGTATCTTATGTCTGTTAATTGCATGTGTTCTATGGTCGATTTATCTGTTTTGCTGGACGAAAAACCCATTTCTTGGAAAAAAAAACTTTGCTATCAACCCCTGAGACCGACTAACTCAGCCACGGAGTGAAAAAAGCCCATTAAAGTTCCTCGCGTCATCGACGGGATTCGAACCCGGGGTTTTTCCACCCAGTGTGGGTAGTACGGTGACGCTACCACTGTGCTACACGCTTAGACGAAGCAGAGAAGTAGGGTTGTCTTTGGAGACGTTGAATGTGATCACTCTGTGATCAGTAGTGGTGATCTTCATTAACCTTTCAGCTTTCAATCTGCCTCGCCAGAGGCAGAAACAACTATGAGATCCAAGTTTGACTGGCCGATGGTAGAGGAGTATGTGTGAGGCTGATTCGGCTTGTTCAGCAGGCAGGGCATCATGGGAATCCTCGACCAAGGTGCCTCTGAGGTCTATAATCTTGCTATAACGCAGGGTGGATTTGGCATTCGAGTCCATCGCAATGAGGATTTTGTTATTCCCTCGGTTTACAGCTCTGTCGAGCTCAGCCAGGTGTTGGGCGATGTCTAGCGAGTATTGGAAATATACAGATATGAGTGCTACTTTGTCAATGATTCCTTCCATCGTCACCGTCCTCCCCACACCGGGTGGAAAAGGCCCGGGTTCGAATCCCGTCGATGACGTCAGAAACTTTAATGGACTTTTTTTCACTCTGTGGCTGAGTTAGTCGGTTTCAGGCATAGATAGCAAGGTTTTTTTTTCCAGAAACTGGGTTTTTTTTCCTCTAGCAAAGCAGGCAAATCGACCAGAGAACACACGCAATTTACAGACAAAATACATATATGGGTATATGTAATCAAATTGTAATCAATAATCAGTATCGGGTGACCTTAATATAACATTATAATTTGAGCAAAGAGACTGAAGTCTTGTAACGAAAATGTCTGGGTTTCTTATTATTGATGCAAAGCTGTTTCTGTTGGAGTATTACCTTTCTATAGGCATTGGGGTAACCTACTAATCGATGCCCAGTGTAATAACGTTCCTGGAGGAGAAGGAGAGTACATCTGTGTGTGTGTGTGTGTGTGTGTGTGTGTGTGTGTGTGTGTGTGTGTGTGTGTGTGTGTGTGTGTGTGTGTGTGTGTGTGTGTGTGTGTGTGTGTGTGTGTGTGTGTGTGTTATGGAGGTTTAATGGCGCATAAGCTGCTGGGGCTATAATGCGCCTATGAGAGTACATCTAAGTTGTGTTCTTCCATAACTAGGTGCAGTTGTCCAGCTACTCCTAAGGCTTTCTGGGCCTTGATTTGAGAAACTTTGAGTCTGTGTTGGTTGATATGACGATTATATACTATAATTGGTGACTTGTCTCGGGTTTTCTTCGGCTCGCTTATATGCCGGATCCCCGTCTCTGACTGAATGGTCGTGCGGCTGCCTCATAAATTTACAGTTGACACACTGTGGAGGATGACCTCTGCTCTGGCAATCCTTGTAAATTTTTCCCCTCTTCTTCATAGTGCCCACAGACAGATTTCCTTAGACACCTAGTAAAGGCCATAACCAAGGCAATTGTAAAATTTTGTGAAAGTAAGAAAATCTAAATTTGTACAATTTTTTTTTTTAAAATAAACTATTATTTATTTTTAATTTATTTTTTTAGGCCACCCGAATAATGAAATTCATCTGCCGTGCTGTGTATCTCATGTTTGTTAGTTGCGTGTGTTCTATAGTCGATTTGTCTGTTTTGTGGGACGAAAAACCACAGTTTCTAGGGGGGGGGGAAACCTTGCTATCTAAGCCTGAGACCGACTAACTCAGCCACGGAGTAAACAAGCCATTTTGTACAGAAACCACCCAATGAAAATTTTGTCCTGTGAGAAGAGATTCTTTTTACCGTTGGGGTAACTTCTACAACCGCTCTGCTTCTACTGCCACTCGCAATCCTAATTTAACGGTTTTACAATATTTGATTAAGGCTGCCCCGTTGCCATTAAGGCAGCGGGGCAGCCTTAATGGCAACGCCTTTTTCTCTCAGGATTCTAATGCCCTTCATTCTAACGTTAAAAAGCTGCGGCTGCAGCATCCTTATGGCTTCAGTTTTTACCTTGGCGTTTGTGTTGGTGCTGCTACTCTGCTCTGTGTAAATACCCAGTGTAAATCCCGTTTCCCGTTGGAAACGGGATTTACACTGGCTCAACTAGTTGGGACCATGAAATTTTTGAGGAGAGAGGCCTAGCATCTGGATGGAGGGCAAACTAACTTGGAAAGAATTCTGTTTTAGGCAGCAAGTTGCCCGTTTTGAACAATGAGCTTGTACAGCATCCTTTCCAAAGTTCCCCATGACTATGTAATTTTGAGTGATGTCTCCTTATTAATCGTTGCTCTTGCTCCAGCAAATGCAAGCTAACGCTGCTTGAGGAGAGGAGCGCTCTCTAAATATGGGATGTCATTAAAGTTGGTTTAAGGATTACTGTTGCGTTGGTTGGTGAGCTGTTGTAGGCTTTTAAGCTCATCAGGAACTTATATTATATTGAGCCGTATATAATATGTCTGTAAATTGGGTGTGCTCTCTGGGCGAGCTGCTTACTGGATTAAAAACCCGATTTTCCGGAAGAGAAAGCCATGCTACCCTCGCCTGAGACCAACTAAGCCACGTTGTAAAAAAAACCCATAAAAATTCCTCACGTCATTGACGAGATTCGAACTCGGGCCTTTTCCACCCAGTGTGGGGAGAACAGCGATTATACCAACTGTGCTACCCATGAAGGCGAAGGATTATTGTACCCTTCGACATCCACCAACTGATGCATCTGCGAGAATCTTGTCTTTAGGGTTTTCTTCAATTTATTTTTCTTCTTCATAATATACAGACTTTGTGGGGCTGCGACAGTGGGCCCACTTTTTTTCTGTTTGGTACTGGTGTCCCTCTCCACCTGCTCTGTAACAGTCATTTCAATGACTGTTACAGAGCAGATTACAGAGCATTTCAATGACTGTCACAGAGCAGATGGCCAGGAACTACAGTATTCGTGCTCTACATCATTATTCGTGCTGTTGTTAAGCTGCGTTCTCAATCGGAGGGGCCTCATCCCTGTCTTCTTAATTTTTAGTTGCCTTAACTGTCCGCTATACCTTAATTTTCATTTTACAGATCTTGAACTTCCTTGGGGGGAAGAACTGGATCATCGATCGTGTAGCTCTCATTTTCCCCATTTCTTAGGAGTGTGTGGGGGGGGGGGGGTGGACCATCCTCATGACGCCGTCATCAACCAAAGAGGGCTTTTCTTCCATTAGGGCCCTTAGCAAAACTGTAACAGAGTTCACTCCCCTTGTTGTTATTTGGTTTTTAGGAGCATTAGCAACTAAGGCCATATTGCTCCGGGGATATGCGGTGGTCATTCCCTGACCTTTCTGCATCCTCCATATTTGGTGGCTCACGGGCTCGAACCCCGGTCTAATCAAGAAGCATGTGCTACGCACTGCTGCTCCTGCCCACCTGGCTACAGAGGCGCCGAAGAACTAGCACCCACATCAGAAATGGCCGCGGTGCGATGCTAGGACGGTCTAACCAGACCCCTGAATTTGGAGAAGTCCAAAATGAAAATATAAATTTACATAAAAATAAATAATTTACGTTGCAACAGGCCCCAAGCACGCGATGATACGCTATTGCTTTTAATATTAAAAAACATTCAGCTAAATACAACGCAATTCCAGAATTCATGGTCTGGAATAACAGCATAGAAATATAATGTGCCCAATGATGAGATTGTGAAAGGAGGTAACAGTATCGGAAAATTCTTCGTTTACACCTAACAGAGAAGCAAAGTAATCGTTGAAGGGCTGTTGGATCCATTATCCTTCACTAAATGGTTGTATTTAGTTATTTAGCAGTGGCCATAATTAGGGCAGCGCATTAGAAATAGAGGGACATAAGATACTGAGTAAAAGTTTTTACTCAGTATCTTATGTCCCCTGGTTAGTGTACAGAAAGTCGTATCAGTGTTAATGTCCAGTATCCTTGTTCCTTTTGTATTCAACAACGGAAATTTAAACTAGCGAAATCTGCAAGCGCTGGAAATTTCAACCTGTATACGAAATTCAAGTACATAGTAATGATTACGTTGACGTCTAGTTTGACTGTGGAATGCAAGTTTTTTTTTTAATTTGCTGACTTTCTACGAGGTGAGTGGCAAAAAAATTGCAATATACATTGGCAGCATCCAGTTGAAAAAATTCGATTTTTTTCGGATTTACTTTAAATTGCATCAAGGCAGCCAAAGCCATGAGGCATCATTAAGGCAGTAGCCGAGTGGTCAAACACGAGGGTACTTAAATACAGTACATGTGCTAAGAGACTGTCGTTCACATCCAATTAACGGCTAAAAACGGTGCTATTTCTTGTATTCTATCTTGTGAACTCCTCTGACTGTGTTGTCCAGGAGTATAAACAGAAAAATTATTTACTTATATCATGTCTATTATTGTTGTTGTTGTTGTTATCGGGTTTTAGAAGCAGCTACTTAGGCCATGTTGCTCTGTATGTTGTCTTTGAATTGCGTGTGTTCTGAGGTCGATTTTCTGTTTTGCTGGACGAAAAACCCGAGTTTCCGGGAGAAAAAACCATGATATCTTGCCTGAAACCGACTAATTCAGCCATGTTGTGAAAAATACCCATAAAATTTCTTCCCGTCATCGTCGGGATTCGAACTCAGGTTTTTTCCACCCGGTGTGGGGAAGACGGCATTCCTACCAGCTGTGCTACCACGAGTCAGTATTTAATGTGACAAAAGGTACATTTCGTAGCGAAATTACCACACCGCGAGGGTCCGTCACTGCAATGACGCGGACGGTTGATTTGGCATGGCTGTTAAAGAGCGCGGGGAACGTCAGTTAATTTTGGACTGTACCCAGAATTGTACAGTTTCGGTATTGGTTGCATTGTTAAAGAAACTCAGTGGAATTCGATTATGAACATGCAACTCTTAACACTGGTTAAATGACCGTGTATGACATGAAGAAAAGTAGAGTGAATGGGCTGAAATGCTTTCCAGAATATCAACATAAGAAAAACAAAACGTAAGACTACACTGTGTAGTATTATGTAAGGTGAGTCAAATGAAAATGATGATGGAACGATTGAATAGGTGAAATGGAAAGTGTCGCATTTTTTTTTTTTTTTTATTGAACGCCGCCATGAGTAGTAATTTAGAGATTGTACTAGTTCTTCTACTGAACGATAAGGCACACTGATTATCCTGTAAACGCGGAGAGTTGCTTGTACCAGAGCAGAACAGTCCCAGATTAGCTTCCAGCAAGTGGCAAACTATGCAGCTGTGCCTTTTCTCTCAAAAGAGCAAATATATGCTGAAGTGTTGTTTTGGTGCCCTAGACGTGGGTAGTTGGTAGAATCGCCGTCCTCCCCGAACCGGGTGGAAACGACCTGAGTTCGAATCCCGTCGATGACGTGAGGAATTTTTATGGGCCTTTTTTCACAACGTGACTGAGTTGGTCTCAGGCAAGAATAGTATGGTTTTTTCCTCCTATAAACTCGGGTTTTGCGTCTAGCAAACAGCAAATCGACCACATAACACCTAAGTTGCTGATGTGCCTAAAACCCTACAACAACAACAACAGCGCCCTAGGCGACCATCTAGCTAACCTATATTAAGTCTGCACGGGTACACACAGTTATAAACACCGTTCTCTCTACAGCGGGTGGTGGTAAAAGCCTGGGTTCAAATACCGTCAATGACAAGAGGAACTTTTATGGATTTTTTTCACTCCGTGGCTCAGTTAATCGGTCTGAAGCGTGGACAGCAAGGTTTCACAACACCTCCCCCCCCCCAGGAAACTCGCATTTACCGTCCAGCAAAACAGGCAGATTGAACTAAAGAACACACGCAATTTATGGACATATTACATATGGGTAGATGAGAGCTTTCTCAAATGACCCTAATATGACAGTTTTTAACGTGCAATTGAGGATATACGCGGGTAGTATTAATGGTTCTAGTCACTGACCTCTAATACTGGGTGGAAGAGGCTTGGGTTTGAATTCCCTTAATGGTGGGAGGCACATTTACAGGCTTTTTTTCTTTCACTCTGTGGCTGAGTTAGTCGGTCTCAGATGCGGACAGTAAGGTTTCCTTCACAGAAAACTCGGGTTTTTCGTCCAGCACAACAAACAAATCAACCAGAGAACACACGCAATTTACATGTATGAACGTAATACACATAGACATATTAGTTAGTTCTTGGGTGGCCCTAATATGACAGTTTTTAAATCTGAATTGAGGGATCGTGTCTGACAATATGAGTGTGTTGTTGCACGATTATTTATGATCTTGCATTTTATCTTATAACCATGGATCTAGGAGGAGTTAGTCTGTAAACTTGGTATCAATAAATTTACAGACTTACTGAAGAGGACTACCAGCTGTGTATCCTTTGAAATTGCTGGGCTTACGGAAATTTCACCGTCACTTATCTAACATTATCTCCTATTGGTCAAGCTGTACAGTCCACATAGGAATAAATTAGAGAGGTAGCTACGTCTCTTGGCTTGCCACGGCGACATCACCGTTTCCTGTGACTTTTTTTTTTTAAATAATAAAAGTAGCGAGGTCCAAAACTGTACCAGGGGTTATTTCGTTAATTAAAAATAACATTTTATAAAGAGGGTTATATCTCCATAGCTCATTCTGTAAGTAAAATAATAAAGCTCTTTTAGAGATGTATATTTAGTTGCAGAGATAGCTAAACGAAGTTACCTGGACTCCATCAAACGTCTCCAAATCAGTGACGATTACTAACTTGCAACTGCAAGTCACACCCTTTGAAACAACTTTTTGTTGCTAGGAGTCTGACTACCTTGTCTGAGTTCACGACACCTGAGATCTACACCCCTGAAATCTGTAGAGTCCTGAAAGACCCTCAAAAAGGAGGAAGGAAGCATTGCACGTAACGCTCAACGGTGCTCTAAACTCAATAACCTTGACTGTCTCAAACATTTCTTTTTGGCTAATACAATTCCCTGTGCTCATGCTTCGCCTTTAGGTTGACGAGATGTAGAACAGTAAGTTCATACAAAATCTAAATATTTTCACAAACATTGCTAGTTTTGATAAAGGCCCTATTAAATAAATAAAAAATTAAAAAAAAAACCTTAAAACCATTTGAATCAACATAGTGAAAATTATGAATTTTCTGTAAGTTGGTTAAAAATTATATGTAATGTTTATCTATGTAATATCCTCTTAAGCTGTCCCAGAGGTAACAGCCATTATTATTATTATTAGTAGTAGTATTAGCCATATGGTGCAAGGAAGCCTGAGGCTTATGCTGCACCAGCCAAAAAAAAAAAAAAAAAAAAATTCCCAAATTACCCTGAGAGAGAGAGAGAGAGAGAGACAAAAGTAGAAGGGAATCACCAAGAAAGAGAAGAATGATGATATCCAGCTCAGGACCCTGGGTGTGCCAAGCCCATACTCACCAGATGTGAGCCCCCGGGGTTAAATGTTGGTGAATAAACGGATTTCAATCATTCTCTCAGTTCGTCGGCTACGAGGCATATTAAAATCAACTAACAATACAACGAAATTATCATTCAGCTTAAAGGTATACTAATGACAAAAAGCACTCCTAACTCCTAAGATCCTGATAAATACTGCATGTACTATCATACCCCAAGAATGCAATTCAATCCCAGCAGTACTTTGGAAAAGAAAAAAAAAAGGGGGGGGGGGATGCTTCTTCCTTGTAAGGCAAATGTGCGGTTAACTCTCTCTCCATACTAGTCTATTTTTTTCTTCTGACGTTAAGTAAATAGCATTTATGCCCATCTCAATTGGTGTGAATAACGCTCATACACGCTAAACCCTCTTCCAGTCGAAAATAGGCAGAATGACTCACTGCGCACGGCTTAATTGCTATTCGGTTTTTCCATAAGGCAAAACTAAATACAGTAAATAAAAAAGGCATTCCAGACCATGAATGCCTTTATTTTCCTGTTGGTTAATTAATAAATATCACTCAACTTTAATTATTATTTATTTATTTTGTAATGATAAATTTCTGGGTAATTCACTAAACATGTTAATAACACTATACACTTTTTTGAGAATTAGCTTCGAAATTTCTGCAATGCTTCAAAATAATACATTTAAAATTAGCTATAAATTTTAGTATTCCTTTCTTTTCAACAGAATCTCCGGCCAGCAACTATGGTGTAGAAACAGATGAGAAAAATTTCGTCACTTCTGCCAAGACAAAAATTAGGCTGCCAAGCTTATGAAAGTTCCTTAAAATGAGTTACACTCTATTCACTCACTCTAACTGTAATAGTTACATAAACAAATACGCAATACGACGTTACTGCGGCAACTGGCCAATGAGAGCTTCACTAACTTCGTAATTTGTTTATGTCAGGTTTAAAATTAGAGTGAACAGTGTATAGACATTTTAATATTCTTTCGTTTTGTATCTCCTTTTATCCTGCCAATATTTCACTCTGCCGCTTGGCCCTACATCTAGCACGAAAGTTTACGATCTCATCCTTCCACAGGGTAAAATCCATTAATTCAGGAGATAAGGATCAGTATTGTGATAATGTATGCTATCTAATATTTTCAGTGATATTTCTCTCACCCTTTTTTTTGGCTGGTAACAGGTGTAGTTACTAAAAAGAAAAAAAAGAAAAAAGAAAGGGATCCGTCCGGCCGTACGAATAATAATTTTTTTAGCTGCTTTTGTCCAGCCACAATATTTTTTTTTTCTGTTCATTTTTAATTTTTATTTAGGATTACCGAGAAATTTTGTTGAGCATCCGTAGTACACTGACGTGCAAAACTTAAGAACTAACACTATTTCTAAAGGTTACAACCACAAAATCTTAACTTAAGGTACTCTTTACTGATAAAAGTAGATTCAGTCTCAGCAGCGATTCTGGATGTCAGCTAATCTGCCGAGAGGTTGGCACAAGCTATTACCCCGCAAACATCACTGAAAGGGATTGATATGGCGGTCGCTCGTCTGGTGAGGTGTTATCTTGGATGGACGTACACAACTCCAAATACTGGGAGGCGGTACTGTAACCAGTGCACACTATTGTACTGAGGTAATCCTTCGCCATGTGCGTCTGTTCCGAGGTGCCATTGGCCCTGAGTTCGTGTTTATAGATGATAACCCCACACCCCATCGCACTGCAGCTGTTGATATGCTTTTGGAAAGTGAGGACATTGTTCGTATGGATTGGCCTGCCCATTCTGCTGATCTAAATCCCATCGAACACACATGGGACGCTCTGGGGAGATGCCTAGTGGCAAGTTCACACCCACCAGAAAATGTTCACCAGCTGAAGATGGCGCTGACAAAGAAATCGACGATGTTACCGCAAGAACTTATCAACAACATTGTTCTAAGTATGGAGAGGCGGTACAAAGCCTGCATCGACATTAGGGGTGGCTATGTCTCCTACTGAGGACCACCTCTTCCCTTTGTTCCACCTTTGGCAGTGATGCATCTGTATCATGGCAGCCAGTGCTATGTCGCCATTTTTGAATAAAGTCCCTCTGTACCGTTTTGTTTCGGTTTTTGTGTCGGTGTTGTTCCTTTCATAATTTCTGTACCTCACGAGGTTTCTTTGGTATGCCTTACCCATATCCAGGCCACTCGTATGAGAAGCTACAGGTGAAAACCTGACTGGTCCTTAAATTTTGCACACCAGTGTATTTCAACAGTGCTCTCTCTTTTGTGTACCTGCGATTTTCTTTATGTTAGGAAAAGAAGTTTAATAATTTCTTTAAAATATCCAGAAAAATATAATTAAATATAATAATCCAATTATTTCCTTCTTAAATAAAAAAAAAAAAAAAAAAAAAAGCACTGTGAAAAAATATGATTTTCAGTGGTACTTTTTTGACTCTTAATTTAGATTTTCATCCAATTATTGCCTTCACGAACCACGACTTGTACTTGAGAAATACAATATATTGAAGAGTACAGAAGTGAAGTAATATTATAACACACTGTAGGGGCGTATTCAGGGGTTGGCAGAGGGGAAATATGCCTCCCCTTAACCAAAAATTTTAAATTAAAGAAAAAAGAACGCAGGAGGCGTTCTAAAAATAAACTCATAAGCCTGGTCGCCATGCTCCTCGGATAGATACCCGGACCTGAGAGCCTTGAGTGACCGGAGTTCAAGCCCTCGACTGCTAAATACGGTGCTGTTTCTTGTATTGTGTCTCTTTTGTGAACTCCTGTGAACTCCTTAGTTGTCCCGGAGTATATGCTCCCCCCTTACGATGATACCTGGACCTGGTTGCCATGTCCCCCCTTACGATGATACCTGGATACGCCATTGACACACCGTGTAGATTTATGCTTGGGGTATTTTGTTATTCTTTGGAGTGGCAATCCGATCCCTCCTTCCATGAAATTCACTCTATCTCCATAACAATTCCAATGAAAAGTTAATACATTTTAAATGAAATGTGAAAATGATATTACGTTTTTGGATTTACTATGAGATCCTGTAATCAGGTTGCACTGCCTTGAGTGTCCGGGGGTTCAAGCCCGCGACTGCTAAATACGGTGCTGTTTCTTGTATTGTCTCTATCTTGTGAACTCCTGTGACTGTGTGGTTGTCCCGGAGTATAAACAAAAAAATATATATATATATATATATATATATATTTATTTATGTAGAGTGGAAACAGTTGAGAAGGAGTGCCCACTTCCGACCAAGGTAAAAACTAGACTTACACTTGGACCTTTCTACATGCAAAGAAGTGGCTTGCATTTACCAAGTTCCATAACTGTTCAACTAGCACTGTGTTCCTGCATGTGTATGCAAGAACATACTGCTTTATTGTTAAGGCCACGAGTTTTCAGCACTGTATATTATGACTGCAATTGTATATTCTTTCGTTTGGTTTGCTGGATAGAAATTCCGAGTTTCTGAGATATAAAACCATGCAACCATTCCCCAAGATGGACTAACTCGATATGAATATAACCAATAAAAATTTCTCCCGTTGAGGTGGATTCAAACCGAGGCCTTTTCCACGTCACACATCTATTATTTCCCCCACTTCGTTACAACGAAATTGAGGGGGAGAGCAGCTGAGCTAACGCTGTTTAAATGGATCTAATCAAGGCTCTCGACTCGGTCAATAATAATTTAATAAAACATAAATGAAATAATTATACCATTGTACATTCGATGTTGGATTGGTTAAATGATACTGGAAGATAACATTTAGTGGATATTACCCAAATATTTTTACATTTTTTACTAAATTTTCACAAGGCAGGCGATGTGCAGCTCGTCTGCATATCGTCTGCTTATAGTAAAATGTTATTATACAGGGTGATTCACTACCAGTGCGACAAACTTGCAGGAGGTGTAGTGGGCACAAAGACGAATCGGGATCACATAGCATTGCAGGGTCCGAAATGCCTTCGTCATACGGTAGAGGACGTTGAACGGGAGGTCGCGTGAACAGCGATCCCGCTGGAAGTCAGCATTTGCGAACCGTTTCTGTTGAAGAAACCAAGTAGCAAAAGTTCTCCGGAGTGGATAATCCGCAGGCTCCAATGATTGGACGCATTGCAGATGGTATGAACTCATTTGGTTTGTTGACAGTATCCTCCATACAGTGGATTGGGAAATACCCAATCGTTGGCCTATCGCTCGAGTACTCGTACTCGGATTGCCTTCTGCAAGAAGTAGGACATTCTCCTCATTGTCTGGCGTCCTCGTCGTTCGCTCTCGATTCACGGTACCTCTCGTGAAACAACCAGTCTCACGTAACCTTCTGTGCACATGTGCGAAAATCATATGATGAGGAGCACGCCTGTGCGGGAAACGTTCCTGGTACAAGCGCAGTGTGGCGCGCCCGTTACAGTCCGCAGCTCCATACGCGAGGTGCATGTCGGCCAGTTCAACGTTTGAATACTCGTCCATCCTACTGCCTCGGGAACCGGTTCGCAAATGCTGACTTCCAGCGGGATCGCTGTTCACGCGACCTCCCGTTCAACGTCCTCTACCGCATGACGAAGGCATTTCGGACCCTGCAATGCTATGTGATTCTGATTCGTCTCTGTGCCCCCTACACCTCCTGCAAGTTTGTCGCACTGGTAGTGAATCACCCTGTATATGTATGCAGACGATATTAAATTTCATTCTGCCTGCAATGCAGCACAACAATCATTTAGAAGTCTCTGGATTTGTTTATTAATACTGTTGAGTCACCTTTGTCAGCCTTTTGAATGATGATGTTTTTTGACAGCCTTTTGAATGTTCGAGACTTTAGGACCTCCATAATTTTTTACACTATTGATGCCTTTTTATACTAAAAACGTAGTTTTTTCGTTTAAGAGTGATCTATGATGTATTCACACCAATATTATATAGATTATTTATACTCTTAAACATGTTATGCTTTTTTGCATTTAGTTTAACTTATACATTATCATTTACATCTTTTAGCATCTTTCATATTGTGGGATTATCTTCAATACTGGATTGTCCTGTCTGCAATACCATGGTACCTGCCCACCCACCGATAAGTGGCCAACTATCCTTGAAACGGTCACCAGGGGAGCCTGATATTCACGGAGTTTCCGAGAATAGGTAACAGCAGTCTTCTCTACTGGGAAAGCGTTGCCAATTCGAGGAATTTTTGAGTGGTGTGAGTTCAAGGAGTTACAGTCTCTTTCATTCTTTTACACCGTTTCTTTTCTTCTTCCACTCCTACTATAACTTTCTCTCTACTTTTTGCTTTTCTAAGTCTAATAGGGACAAGTGGACAGTAGAGTTATTATCCCACACATATATAAACAAGCCTTGAAACAGTGCCGTCTGGGTGGCCGTGCCCACTGAGAATAAATAACAATAGTCTTCACTTTTAGTGAAGCGTTACTTATCTGAGGTAGTGTAATGCATGACAACTCGTTGTGAAGGAGGAGCACAATATGAGATACAGATAAAATGATGCCCTTTTACACTACAAACGTAGTTTGTTCGTTTAAGAGTGATCTATGTATATTCACCAATATTATATAGATTAGAAGTCTCTAGAAATGTATGCGCATCCGCCACATTACACGTTCATTCCTACAATTAGCGCAATAAACATATATACAATATAGTATATGGATAGCCTTTGTGATATGTATTGAAAAAGAAATAATAACTACCGTATTTATATTGGTCTGATTTAAATGATGTAGGAAGGCTCACAGATCTTTCTAAAAGAGCCAATTTTAAATTTCATGAAAATCCATCCACTGACAGTCTAGTTATGACGTGCGGACGGACATGGCGAAGACAACAGACGCTTTATGCATGTTTGCTAACGCGCGTAATAAATAAATACGCGTTTTTATTTTGTTAATCGAGATTGCTTCAGTTCAAATGAAATTTCGGTGCATTTAAGAACTAGAATATTTTTAAAATATTCAGTTTGCGTTCGTATGCGTGAACGATATTGCCTTCTGTAATAGAATTGTGGGCGAATACGGATAAGAGTGATTTCTGAACAGGAGGAAGTGGCTGCGGTTCCTTTCTGTTATGTCCATGTAGGATATTTTGTCTAGGGTTCGCAAATTTATATGGGAAATGCGTCCCAGCAAGCGAGGTGGCATCAGGGTAATTCAAGCCACAAGAGATTAGCGTATCGCGTTTGCAAATACCTAAACGGATGAGGAGTGTACATAGTCAAATGCATTCAGGTTATCAGTTCAGTGTAAAGTAATACAATGTACTGTATTTCGTTCTATTTTTATTTCTGTTTAAAAATGTGTTCGCCTTTTTGCAGTGCTAGAACTGAGCTGAATGCCTGGCAATTAAATAAAAAAAAAATAATAAAAAATAAAAATTAAGCTCAGTGAGCTGTGGTTGCTAAACTTCTAAAAAAAAAGCTTCCCAAAATGTTAAGGCGATCATTGCCATGGTCATACTTAAGTTCTTTGTCGCCCTTAGGCATGAACTATAATCCACTCCATGTAAGGAAATAAAAAGCAATTATTTTTTTAACATGCATTATTATATTATTAATTTCATGTTAAGTTTTAAAAATGATAACTTTTTTTTTCGATTGCTTTCCTTACAGAAATGTCGGCTCTACACAACTTCTAAGGGCGCCTCCGTAGCCAGGTGGGAAGGAGCAGCAGTGCGTAGCACACGCTTCTTGATTAGACCGGGGTGCGAGCCCGTGACCACCAAATACGGAGGATGCGGAAAGGTCAGGGAATGACCACCGCATATCCCCGGAGCAATATGGCCTTAGTTGCTAATGCTCCTAAAAACCAAACAACAAACAAACAAACAAACCACGTGAGAATGCGTCTAATTTATTTATTTAAATATTACTACCTTAATCTTAACCAAATTTAATACAGATTGGCTACATTTCGGAGTCCACACTGAACCCCCATTACCAAGGTCTCTAACCCACTAAAAAACCAACGATCCTAAACATTGAACTTTTCCAGTTTCTAGGATCGTTTTACAATGCCTGGCTACTTTATTTAGACCCATAAGCTTAAAACACGTCGATTGAAACACAATACGAATCATGGCTCCGAAACAACATGGCATAGGCGCCTCCGTAGCCAGGTGGGAAGGAGCAGCAGTGAGTAGCACACGCTTCTTGATTAGACCGGAGTTCGAGCCCGTCACCACCAAATACGGAGGATGCGGAAAAGTCAGGGAATGACCACCGCATATCCCGGAGCAATATGTCCTTAGTTGCTAATGCTCCTAAAAACCAAATAATAACAACAACAACAACAACATGGCATGAAGTCAACATAGATAACACGAAGAATTTTGGACAACTGATGTAACAAAGATCCTCAATCCTGGAGTGAGGTGAGAAGAGAATTGGCACATTTGGCGCAATGGATGATTGCATTGCCACCTTGAAGGTATCCCCTGTACTTTGAGAAAACAAGCTATACTGCCCGGTGTGCTTGATACAGAATGACCTTTAGATATTCTCTGGAGTTCAGTGGTCATCAGTGGGATCAGGGGACCAAGGGTATGCCGTGAAAACATACACAACACCATTAAACATACCCTCCTCCATATGATCTTTCTACAGTCCTCCTGCATACATCTTTCATGTTCCTGGGGCAAACATGCAATGCAGCCGTATTTTCCAGCAGATAGATGCCTGAGACCAGGGACTTTCTCGAAGGTCTTCTATTCCGGCTATGCATTCTTTGTTTCCACATTAAACGCAGAAGCTAATTGTTCCGTCATTTGACAATTGATAATTCGCTTGATAATTACACTTGATAATCCACTTGATAATCGAGCTCGTCGCTCCATCATCTTACATTTTTACTGCTAACTGGGAAGAGAGAAAAATATATAGAAAAATCACCTGTCGTGTGGCGAGAATCACTAGTCGGATCACATAGTCTTATAGCAGTTTCTTCCACATGTCACACCATCTGACCAAATCGATTTACATATTTTTGCATAGATTGTTGCATACAGTTCAAACATTGATATACTGAGTTCAATTTCTAGAAAACAATCTACTAAGATGACGCGCAACATAAAGTCTTAACTTTCAATTATTATTTAATTTCGTTTTTGCTGCCAAACACTGGTGTTCCTACCACAGCCGGCTCGTGAGATCAGCCAGTAAGGTACTGGCCTGGAACAGAAAAAAAATATAAAAAAAAACAACAAAAAAAAACAAAAAAAAAAACCCCATAAAATATCCTTCAAGTTTGGTGTTCATTTCACACTTTCTAATTTACTCCATATGGTATTATATTAAAGTCAAACATATTTTCCAGAAACGACCCCACACCACCTTTCCTATTTGGACCATATTTATAATAATTATTATTATTTTAACGGTCCGGGCGTAACCCATATCCGTATGTGCGTATGGTGAGTACCGTCTTAACGCATGGGCACACAGGGCACTTGCCCAGGGGCCCATGGTGAATTTATCACCAACTGATTAATATTGATTATCAGTTTGAATTTACTAATAAAATAATTGAAAATAAAAAGTGGCTAGAAAAAAGTTGTCATGGAAAAGAGCCTTCGAGATATACCATCATTATTTTTTTACAAATTGTTAATGTTCCAACTTCCAAACAGCAATACGGTCTGTAAAAAAAAATTTAAATATTTATATTTTTTCCAGGTGAAATGAAGCGTACTTATGTGAGTGGAGCACAGAAGAGGAACCGAGCTGAAGAAGAGAAGCAGAAAATGAGCAAACTTCTAAAGTTAACATCTTGGTTTAGCTCAGGCACAACGGCAACTACTAGTACTGCTCCTCTAAATACAGCATCGCCACCTACATCCACTCGTGAATCCAATCATCCAGCTCTAGACATACCATTATCTGCTCCTGATGCTAACATTTCACAAGAAGAAATACACGAATCTGTAATGCAAAGAAGTGTCCCGAGTCTGTGATTCACGTCACAGATTCCGGACTATGGGACATTAAGAATACTAATACAGTGGATTACAGGATTCGTAGTGGGTCGACATCATGTCAGAATCATGATTGCAACCTTTCAAACTCAAGCCGAGTGTACGACGGAGCCGGAGGAGAGAGAGAGAACTCAGACTCAGACAAGGTATTCATCAAAGAATGTATTCAAACGTGAACTGCGGAATGGCGAATGTATAAAACGCGAATGGTTACTCATCCCAAGGTTGTTTGTACTGATTTGCATGTCGCCTATTGTCCAATAAAGAATCTCCCTTTGCTACATCAGGATTTAATGATTGGAAACACAGTAATCTTATTGTAGAACATGAAAACGGAGAAGAACATCGCAAGTGCATGATGGCACATTCGATTCGGCATAAAGAAACTGGATGTATAGATTCTTTATTAATCAAACATCATCACTCAGAGCAAGAGTATTGGCATAAAGTGTTGACACGTGTGATTTCTGTCATTCGCTTTCTTGCCTCCAGAGCTTTGGCATTTCGTGGAGAGAATGAAACTATTGGGTCGACAAAAAATGGAAACTTTTTATACAGGGTGTTTCAGTTAAAAGTTTCAGAACTTCTAAGAGGGGTAGGGTACATCCTGACAACTCGAAATCATATAGCAATGTGGGGTCGGAAATGCTTTCCTGAAGCGGTGTTGTACACAGAAGCACCATAAAGAAAAGAGACCGTAAGTGAGAAATCGTTTTAATAATACATGGAAAGAAGCAAAAGGTACATGGATTAAAGTAAGTGTTCGAAGTTTCTTCCACGGGCTACAATGCACGCCTCACATCTCCGACGCATGGACATCCGAACATTCTGGAATACTCCAGGCGAATTTCGAATTTCTTCGGCAGCTACTGCGATTCTTGCAACCAGCTCCTCAGCATTGTCAACAGGGGTGTCATAAACTAGCGATTTCATATGACCCCAGAAATAAAAATCAAGACATGATAGGTCGGGTGACCGAGCAGGCCAATGTGACATCCAGGTAGTTACGAACATCTCCGCTATAATGGGCAGGGGCTCCATCGTGTTGGAACCACATTGTCTGTTGCGTCGATGCAGAAATCTGTTCATCTCTCAAAAGTTGTGGCAATACTTGCTGCAGAAAGATCAAGTAGATAGGTCCGGTTAGACGACACGGTAACAGGTAAGGTCCGATGAGGTGATCTCCCATAATACCGGCCCATACATTGACCGAAAATCGAATCTGTGCTGCACGACGTCGCACGACGACTTCTGTGTACAATACCGCTTCAGGAAAGCATTTCCGACCCCACATTGCTATATGATTTCGAGTTGTCAGGATGTACCCTACCCCTCTTAGAAGTTCTGAAACGTTTAACTGAAACACCCTGTATATTTTAGAGCTAATTGAGTGAATTTGAACCTTTTTTGGAAGAGCATCTCAAACTGTATGGAAATGCTGGAAAGGGAACCCATCGTATCTATCGGCAAACATTTGTGAGGAATTTATCGATTTAATGGGACATGTTCTTTGTGCCATTTTGAAAGAAATAAAAGAGTCAAAGTACTATTTAATAAGCGTGGATTCCACTCCAGACATCTCACACATTCATCAACTGACATTTACCGTCCGGTACATTCGAGGATGTGAGCCTGTGGAGCGTTTCCTCAAGTTCATCCCCATCTTTTCTCATGGAGGAGCAAAGAGTCTAGCAAACACTGTTATAGATTTTGTGAATGAGAACAAAATTCTGCTATCAAACTGCCGTGGTCAATCGTACGACAATGCCTCAAATATGTCTGGACGCTATACTGGATCGCAAGCACGGATCCGTCAACTGAATGAGTTGGCCATCTATGTCCCCTGTGTTGGACACAGTCTGAACTTGGTGGGAGTAAAAGCGGCAGAGTGTTGTCTACAGATTGCCTCCTTCTTTGACTTTGTTCAGCGTTTGTATTTCTTTTTCTCAGCTTCTACACATCGATGGAATATTCTGTCATCATCTTTAGGAAAAGATCATGTTGTGGTCAAGCGTCTATCTGACACAAGATGGTCATTACATTTTTATGCTGTCCATGCTCTGCATGAAAGTTTCGAAAACATTAAAGATGCACTGGATTCTTTATCAGCTGACACTGACCAGGAAGTGAACACAAGGCGAGAGGCAGAAGGATTAAGTGAGAGAATGGAGAACATGGAAATGATCTTTCTGACAATTTTTTGGAACGACATTCTCAAAAGATTTAACAAAACAAGTAAGTTCCTACAGTTTAAAGATGTGGACATACTTGTTGCCAAGAATCTTCGTAAGTCTATGAAAACTCATCTTCAGGAAATTAGAGACAAATTTAGTGAATATGAACTGAAGGCCAGGAGTAGGTGTCCAGATTCGGATTACAGACATATGAAGAAACGGAAACGAAAGCGAAGTGTAGATATGAGAGTAGATATGACAGATCAGGAGAAGAGATACAATAAAGACTCTTTCTCTCTCTCTCACATAAACAAAAGTGGAAAATTAAAGGTGGAAACATTCCTCCCTGTTCTGGACTCTTTGAACTCTGATCTGTCAAAACGTTCAGAAGCTTATTCATGGATTCGAAGTCTGTTCTCCTTCTTCGGTCAATTAAGAACAGTTGGTTCTGATGAGCTAAACAAAAAGTGTGAGCATCTGGCTAATGTGTATGACAAAGACCTTGATTATGATGACCTAAATGAATGCAAGCATCTCAAGCACTACATGGTTCTTGATGAAAAATATGAGATTCTCTTTGCGTTGTATACAGCAAACTAATTTCGGGCAATTTGAAATCTGTTTTTCCAAATGTTGAAATCGCACTCAGAGTGTTCATGTGCATGATGGTGACCAACTTTACAGGGGAACGCTCATTTTCAAAATTGAAACTTATAAAGAATCATCTTCGCAGAAAAATGAGGCAGCAGCGTTTAAACTAGCTTTCACTCATGTGCATGGAAAATGATATTCTGAAGACTATTGACTTCAATCCAATTATAAAACAATTCTCAATAAAGAAATTTCGCCAACATTTGTGTTGATTAATAATAAAAAATTCATTCATACTGTACGTTTTACCGATTAATTATCATTTATATGTTGAAATGTTTGTGTTTTTCAAGGCTTATAATGTTCAAAAGTTTCTGTTGATTAATCCTCGCTTCACAACATGTTTTTTTATGTTTAAACATTGATTTTGTTAAAAGTATAAATAAATCTAAAGGTTTAATTTTACTGACCGTTTACATTTTCATTCCTTTGAATGAGTGAGTGGGGCTCCAGCGCATTGCTTTGCCAGGGACTACAGTGCTATTAAGACAGCCCTGCGTATGGTATTTGTAGAAATGTGTTTACAGGCCAATTTGAATGTGGCACAAGCTGAAAAACCTGGAATAATTCACTGGGAAAAATCCTAGTCTCTCTGCCTGAGACCGGATAACTACAGCCTCGATTGAAGAGGACTTGGAAATTCCTACAGTCGTCGACGAGAAACTCAGACCTCTCTAAACGAGTGACATGTGGTGAAAGCACTATATGTCACTCTGGACCCCGTACTTTCAGTACCCAGATTCCCTGAAAATATAGGAAACTGGAGGTAGGAATTCTAGCAAATACACCAGGTGTCAATATTCTAGCAAATACACCAGGTGTCAATATTCTAGCAAATACTTCAAATAGCCAAGATGAATCTTGGGTAAGAAAATACGTGGAGCTGGCAGTGATTAAGAATTTAAAATATATCATTGTTCAAGACTGACTTGAAGATCACAAATTATGTTTTATTCATTTTATATCTCTTATTAAAGGTGAATTTTATACATAAGTAGCACTGCGTCTACAATGTCCTTTTTAATGAAAAAAAAAAAAGTGCTTATATGTCCTTTCCTCCTTATGCTGATAAAGTTCTTTCTGCTTTATCTCCTAATCCATGTGTTCAAGTCAATAACCTTTTAATCAAAAGCTATTTCCACTTTCATAACCCCCCAAAAGTGCCGGCTCCTAGCAGATGGGAGTGATGCTTTACTCCCACGAAAACATAAGAAGAGACGAAAGTTTTTAGGCTTGAACATAAACCACAGCAGAGGACCTTGTCCATCAGACATTTTCACATTGGCCATAAAGGAATCTGATCTTATTTCTATACGAAAAACATGTTCAGGGCCGTACGCAGTATTTTATTTTATTTATTTTTTTTTTGGAAATTTGTTTGAGTTTTTAATTGTACCGAACTTTTTTGTTCCTATACCGACATCAAATATCCCACTGTTTTGAATACTAATAATCAGTCCTGCACAACTATTTTTCACTGTGCCCCGCAAACCGCAGAGCAGGCCCTGCATCCACATTTCCGTTCTCTTGTGTAATCGAAATGAAGAGACTCCTGGCAGAGATGATCGAAACTTTGAAACACTTTTACTAGGCATGAATTTTCTTCGATTTGTACTGTCAGTAACATTTCCATTGCACAAGCTGGGAATGTTACTGACAGTACAAATCGAAGAAAATTTATGCCTGCATGCGTTCCATTTGGATGGGTCCAATTGCCTCTTTCGTTGTTCATCTCACACCACGTGACTTCACACCTTACAGATCTCCTTATCATTTGCTGTTTGGTTTCATTTTTTTTGTCTTATCGATGTCATTTTTCTAGTCATATATCTCACTCAGCTGGTTTTCCACCTTTTTCTATAATGTTTTCGATACACGTTGTCAAGAGTGTGAAACCAGTGGTGACCTCATGGCAATACGTTGTTTAAAAAGACGTTCGTTACGCGTGAAACATGCCTCAGGGTGGTGAGCGCGTTTGGTAGGCGTATGTGTTGTGTACGCTTATAATCTCCACCATTGCGATCTCGAAGTCGCGAGAGCGTACGGGAAACAGGTTTGGCGTCCTGATAGCGGAAGCCTGTCAAACGGAAGGGCTGGGTGAGTCGTAGAGGGTTGCTGTGAGCGTAGCAGATCAGTGGTGTCGGAAGAGAGAGACAGAGAAGATGGCTACATTTGTGGACAAAGACTCCCTCAGTGATGCTTACGAGGATGTGCGAGCAGATGGTTCGTCTACAAACTGGTAAGTCAAGCTAGTTATGTTTCCGAGTTTTGACACGCGCTTCGCTGGAAGTAGTTTTTTCCTTGCTGTCAGGGGCGTTTACCTGACAGGTCAAGCATGGGAGACGGCGGAAACAGTTCAAAGCAGATCGTACTCGGCTGACCTTAGTAATTAATCAGAAAAATGAAAAGATAAATCATTATGCCATCTTTTATTTTTTGGGGAACTACCTTTTGATGTAAGTTACCTGTAACATGTGCTTGCCATTATATCGGCTATTCGATACGCCCTTTTCTCGGTAAACCAGTTCGCTGTTCACGCGCACACACTATCAGAAACATGCAATATCAGCGAAGTCTCTCCTTCCCCCCACAACCTTCGTCTGGAAAGTTGGATTTTCCGGAAAGCAATATTCCACGCGTCTGGCGCGTGGAAGAATGGCACGTCGTGATAGGAGTAATGCACTAGTTTTCGTTGAATTTTGAGAACCCTGTTTCTGATATAAAATTTATTCTTTCTCGCTGAACCAGGAAATAAGTATTTATATCAATTCAAGATGTATGTTATTCGCAAGGAGGACGAAGTCGCTTGATCAAGAGGGTCATTTCCTTGTGCCTTCAACCCTCCTGCCTCCCCCCATACCTCGACTTGTCGCGCATCCACTAATTGAACTAACTGGAGACAGCTGCGAGGTGAAAGGGAATTTTTGCCCCATTGTAGGAGACTATCTGCCGAATTATCGGCAGATAGTTTCAGAATTCTATTTGTTTGCTAACCAGCTCATTTTGTTCTTTAAATCTCAGTGTTTTTGCGTCGTTTTTCCCTCCTCCGTATATAATAGTTCATTTCGTAGGTCAAAGCGAAGGTGTTTTTTTTTTTTTGTTTTTTTTTTTACGTCTGCTCAGTCGACGAAATGACTATGATTATCGTCTGTTGGTCTTCACGGATAAGCTTGAGGCTTGTCACTGAAGCAGTTAAGTTACCTCGAAATAGCACCTGAAATGTGAGCAAACGAAACCTAACGGTTTCGATCGATCGTGCAGTTGTTACTAAACTTGGGTTTGTAGTTCAGTCAAGGCATTACGCTTCCAGCATTTTCACAAGCGAGGAAGTCGGTTTGTCATTCCACTAATAAGCAATTCTTAGAGTTCTAAGAAATAGTGTGGTGCCCGATGACTAGTCGTCAATTGCGCCAGATCCGCTGAATAAAAGTAATACTGTCTTTATTAATGGGATGTTATAAATATATTGATATTTACACGATTCTTCTTTTTTAAAAGAATCTATTTTTCGTATGTTTTACTAAAGAATAAGTACATGTAATATTCCAATTCCTGAGTTGGTTTTAGAGTAAGTGCTGCGCATGTCACATTCTAGCTTTAACTTTATGACTGAGTTAATTTACAATTAATTTATTACGCATGCTGGGTTTTCTGCGTTATGAACGTACTTGTATCAACGTAAAAAAAAATACTAGTTTTTAACACAGCTTTTTCCCGTGTCAAAAGCTAACTTTTTGGATTGAGAGTGCTGTATTTAGGATTATTCTTTAGTTTATGCAAGTTTCCTTAGGATTTTTTGCATTTCCGTTTGACGTATAAATTTTGGTTGTAACAACCTACACGTAAAGCTCATTTTTTAGTTTAAATTTAAAATAAGTTCATGAAAATTTCAGCTATCTGTGCAGTTAATTTCCTCCGGATCTGGCACTTTTGTAAGTGTATTACGCAAAATGTTACTCTGAATCATCAGCAGCTTTATCACAGCTTTGAGTTTCCTTCGAAGGTCAGTAACTCCAGTTACTGTGGCACGTAGTAAACGTGCTCTGGAGTAGACGTCAAAGTTTAAAGGAATGCTGAAAGATATCGTGTTCATGAGTATGGAAAGGAGGGGTAATAGGCGCGTTTTGCAAGTGATTTTATTTGTAACTTCCATGTACTTAATATTTTAATTTCTTTTTAGAATGCTTAAATATTAACAAGATGATATGAAAAAAAAACTTCAATAAATGATAGTAGTACATGTATACTACTATCACTGTACGGAGAGGGCGTAAATTTGTAAATGTTGCCGAGACGAAACTTGTGGTTTCAGTCGGATAATTTCGTGATATTGTGCGCAGGTTGTGTTCGAGATGCACTACGCTTCCAAATCGCTGTATTGGGCGATTAAATCTCTTTGGGATGAACAACTTAAAGCAATTACTTTGAATTAATGCAAATACAATGTGGGCTCAAGATATAAATAATGAACTAATTTACTATTTCTTGGCGGGAGAGAAAGCACTGAAATAGTTATTTTCAGACTTCACAAAACTTAACTTGAACTGAATTTAACCCCATGGATGTCCACGGATTTTTCTTTTTAGAAATTCATGCCAATTAAGCCCATATAATTAATGATGGGAATAATCTATTGTGGTAATTAGTCGAGGTAAAACTCCAGTACACGGTGCCCCTTTGAAAATCACGTGCCTAACCTGCTATGGTTAGCGTTAGTTAGGGTGTTTATCCCACCCTTGCCCTGTTTTAAAATCGGGAACTCGTTTTCCTATTTTAAAACAGCTGGAAGAGGGGGAATAAACACCCCAAGACCATGGCAGGCTTAAGGCGCACCATGTTCTGGAGTATAGCGTTAGTCGATTATAAAATCTATAATAATCGACTGTATTGTATGCAAATTAAGTGATTATAATAATCGATTGTATGCAAATTAAGTGATTACGAAATCGATAACTAAAAAAGCACAGTAAAGGGATTTGATTCGATGTTAACAACTAGTGCTGCTGTTTCCACTTGGTAAATAATTTTTGTATACTGTATTCATTCAGAATGAACTCTTGGCGAGAGTGGAAACAGCACTTCAGTTTTGATTAATATCGGATCGAATCCCTCTACCGTGCCTCTCTTTTTTTTAGCTTTCTGTCGATTTCTTGATCAACTAACTTGCATGTAATGGATTATTTCTATTATACCCATCACTAATCATTAACACCTATCGAACGTTCGACTGCACGATTTATGTAAGCAAACTCCAAAGCATCTTTTCACTCTTCCATAACCTAAAATCCGGGTCACCATCTACTTGTAGATGACAGGCATTTTTCAAGTACTTAAGTTGAATTCAACAAGGTGATACCAGTCAGTAATGTATAGAACCTGCTATGTATTGCACATGGTTATAGGTGCCAATGAGCCGCAAATTCTCAAACAAACTTCTGTGGTGGGCATCACTAACCTGCTACTCATTTTTTCCAAAATGAAAAACTGGAACCTTAGAGGTTTATAATTGACCACTGAGTTTATAAAAGTGCTGTTCAGGAAAACTTTTTGCAATTCGTGGGCTAGGATGCATTATGCTGTGCCACTCGCTGAAAACAAGCATTGCGTAGTCACTTGTCATTTATTCATCTAGCCCAGAGGTTCCCAAACTTTCACGGTGCACTTAAGTGTCCCAGTAATTTTTTTCACGGCACCCCTAGGCCAAAAGAAATGCCAAACGCAGTGGTTTTCGACCTTTTAATATACAGTATACCTATATAATAATGCTTCATATAGAGGTACTAATAAAGATCACCACAAAACTAAAACGATGCTGTACAACGGATACCGTACACCTTAAATATACAAATTTAAAATAATTTTTAAGTAACTTAAACCCAAATTACACGGCACCCCAAGAATGTCGTTGCGGCACACTAGTGTGTCGTGGCACCCCGGTTGAAAACTACTGATCTAGCCCATGGATGTCTGGGCCGCGTGCGGCCCATTTCTTCACTGTGGCCCGCGGCCAATTGGCAGCCTAAGTGTTATGCTCCTCAAGTTTTAAACTAACGTGTCGCAAATCTACTTCTGCATTGAGTTTTGAAAATATCCGTTTTTAGTCATATTTCATATCCGTTTTTTAGCATTAGGGCATCATTATTACTGCATTAGGTATCTTCATAATATTGTATTTAACAATATTATAATCATATACAATCATATAACAATAGTGTTATGTGATTGTATATTTTAATTTTTAGTTGTAAAAAAATTAACTGTAAATGTAAACGCTGATAATCCCCCCCCCCCGCAAAACGCGTAGTTAGTAGTAAGGAACCGTTCTTGTGATCCGTGACTTTTTAGCAATTCATCTGTTTTGTCCTCTAGCTAAAGACTGGAAGCCCCTGACCTAGCCAATTAGCATTTTCATTATCTTTCCATCCTGGTGATACCTCTGTTTGGCCAGGGGATGAACTCGTGCATCTTTTAAAATTCTGATTCAGTCGTTCTTGTATTCTCTAAAAACGACTGCATAGAAAAATTCAATCCCACACTGAAAGAGAAATTGGCTTTCTGTTTATGAACCCAGGAATTACGCAATGCTGTCGATCGTTTTCTTCCAAGAATTTCTTAAAATAGAGTAATTCCCAGTTTCTCTTCGCGTTACCGCACGGAATGAATATTGGTCATGTCTCCGCAAGGAACATGCAGCTAGTCTTACTAGTATACACAGTAATGTATCTTCCAAAAATTGCTAAACAATTATAAAAAAAAAAAATCCTATATTTAAGGATTTTTTTTTTTTTTTTAAACAGTCTACTTGCGCAAAGCTAACACTTCTATAAAAATTGTGCTAAATGAGAGCTTCTAGACTTGCTTCACAAGAAGCAAAAGAAAAACAGCAAACATTTGTTTACAGTATTTTATTATTATTATTTTTTTTCTTCTCTTGTGTAATTTATATCGTTACTTCTCTCGCCTTAGTACCAGTTTCACTTTTGATAAGTAATTTTAAACAAATCGGAGATAACATCTTCCGGGTTTTGGGTATGGTTACATCCCATCCCGATAAACTGGCCTTAAAACAGTCTACATGCCTCGTTACCTCTACTTTCTTAAAAGTACAGTATTTTAAAATAATCTGTACTGGCAAGTGGCTTTCGAAACGAAAGAAAATGCGTAGTTGACTATATTAAAAAAAATTAAACTTAACAAGCGATTTTATAAACAAGGATATTTTTCTATTAAGAGTATTATAAACAAGAGGGGAAAAAACCCCGCAATCTAAGCAAATATGGTAAGAAAATTGAGATCCTGAGAAGGCCTAAAGAATTATTAGGTGTTCGAACTTTTTTGCATTCGGCGTTAGGAATAAAAAAAAAAAATTAAACTCGCTGTTATATCTTCGTGAGCTACGATCAAAGCTCAGTGAAGATCCCATGTGAAACTTCAGTTGCCTTCCCCTTAACTGAATGTTTCATCAATGGCAAGTAAATTGAAAACTGCTGTAATATCTAGTATATCAACAGTTAACATACTATATTTTCTCCTCTCTCGGCTCTTTTTTGCACAAGTAATCATACAGCCGCTAGTTGTGTTGATCAGTTTAAATACTGCCAGTTTACTATCATAGTACACGTACTTCATTTGCTTTCGTTTGGTACGCCACACGTGTTTTCTTCTGCTCGAAAGCACGACTGTCACGTGATTTCTGCGAAACGGTTTTCTCATCGATTGACTCCTAGAAAATAAGCGTAATATCAATGAAATAGAGGGATCTGGTTTCCAGCACCAGATTTTTTCTTGTTATTAAAAAAAAAAAAAAAAGATACGGCAGACGTTACGTTCCAGCTAAAACTAAATAAGTTATAGTGCCGGAAGCAGGCAAAATATATTCAACTGCAGAGATCAATCGAATAAACCGTAAGTCATTCTTAGATCTGAATTACTAAGTGGCTCAGAAGGATATTACTTCACAGAAAAGCCTTCCGATTCTTTGAATGTACAGGCGACTGTAACAGTCGATCGCAGAAAACTATTCCTTAGTTTTCTGCGACTGAGCAAAGAAGCTGCCCAAAAATGATAATGAGCAGTGCTCAAGCAAAAGATGCTGCCCCGGTCTTAACTGAATATCCTAATTTATATTGTGCAATTCTTTTGAGCAGTAACTATTTTGGAAAAAAAACAACGGAGATGTGACGTTAGTTTATTTTTCCAAAATAGTAATAACGGAATTTCATTGTACAAAATGAATGTATGACTAGAATGCGAATGTTGTGTATGCATAAACGCCGATTCCATTTTGATGACTGCCCTCCCCCTGTAGTCTATTTTATATGGTTATTGAAACAGTGTGGTTAAAAAAAAAAAGTGATGTGAACCTCCTACCAGTACCGCGTATGATCTACCCATGAACAGTGTATAGGCACGACAGAGTAGTAATATACAGTGTCAACCCCCATAGATTAATGTTAATTCCGGTTACACGTTAAAACGCATAGAAAGTGGCGCCACAAATTTCGGACTTAAGAAATAGGTTGGAAGAGTGCGTGGAGTGGAATTTTCTACAGCTTTGTAATTGCGATGGGCAATATCAATTCACCGATTGTTTAGTATGAAATATTCACAATTGTTCCAATACAAAAAAAAAAAAAAACTGTAAAAGACGGAAGAATAATGAAATGTAAAGATATCGGAAATCTTAAGATAACGGTTGTAATAGCCGTGTGGTAACTCTAAAGTAGTCGTTTTCTTCCTCAGTTCAAATCTGTTTTCGCCCCATTACATTCCCCCCTTTTTTTCTTCCTTATAATTTAAATTCATTTCTCAAGTATACATATGGTAATTTATGTATGTTTTCAGATTTTTAATTTAATTCCTTTCCTTTATTTTTGCTATAGCATCCTATGAAATGAACTGCCATCACATAGCTGCTAACCATAGCCATCAATTTTTTTTTTTTGTATACTATACAAAATCGGGAATCAATGAAAAATTTGGAATACAATTATGTGACTAAATTGACAGTTTTATTACTGAGTTAGTTATTTTCTTTAACAAAATTTAGCATTCTTTCATTTAGATCACTATTTATTTGAGTCAGCTTTACAACAAAAAAAGGACAAACTTTACATTTTTATTATTCAAATTCCTTTAATTTATGAAGTTTCTCATTATGTACGAAAGATTTGAATTACGTTGTTTTCTGCAAATTGAAATAGTAAATCATCACATGAACTGCCCTGTTTATATATATATATATATATATATATATATATATATATATATATATATATTCTTAATTATCCATTCAGCATAGATCCTCTGTGGTAGTGATAGGTTAATTTAGACGATCTTTAAAGATTGTCTATAATTTATTACAAAATCAGAATTGAAGTAAAGTATTTGGAATTAGCCATTCCCTTTTACTTATTATTCTAAATTTCATCATTATATTTATATATTAAACTCCATCTAGTATCCCTTTGTAGTCATACCAGGATCCCTAATTACAGGGTCAGGCAGTTATGCTCCCAGTATATATCCGAAGTAACATTATATAAAGATATTTTCTTTACTTTTTACTATCTAACCCTAATTTTTTTATACCTCAAGATCTATTAGAGCAATTCGAGGGAAATTTGAGGTACTATTACTGTACTTAACCCTACTTCCTTTCTCCTTATGTCACCAGTAGCTTTCTTTTGCATAAATGTAAATCAAATAATATTACCACATCTGAAATTGAAAATTGTTGGCCTCCTATTTTCTATATATTCATTTCGTAGTCCTGTCGGGCTAGCTGTTATCTTGCCTATTTGCTGTTAAATATAAATTTTAACCAAGTAGCCTTTGTTTATGATATTAATTGGACCAAATTAAGCAGGCAGATGGCAATCAGAAACAGGTAGCTCTGCTAATTATTGGTAGGATATTTTGAAAGGGGTCAGCCCTTGAAAAAGTTCCTTTCAATGTATCTATAGATCAATAATTGGCTACATAATCATTATTGTATGCTATATTAAATATTATTACTAATTATGTTTATTTCGAGGGTATGGCAATGTAGACCTACACAGGCTATCTTAGTCTTTAAGTTATTTTGGCCTTATGGCCCGCTGTATACTGTTATGTTTATATACATATTCAGTACCTATATATTATACTTTTACTGTAATAACTAGATTACAGACTGATGTAATGTTCAATCTACTATTGATGGCATTAATCTCTGATCTGATGTAACTTACTTTTTTTATATATATAAAGCATATTGATTTGTCATAAAATTAAAAGCAAGACTTGTATGCCCAGTATAAGCAACATAAACAAATAAATTAATGATAATAAAGCACTGTCACAATCTTCAATACAATCCTTGATTTCATAAACCATAAAGATGCTATGATATGCTGTTACTGAGAAATAAGCTTTGCTTCCTTTGCAGATACAAATATCAGTATCTTTCTTACAACTCCAGCATCAAAATTCAGATAATTTTGATACTGGAGTTGTAAGAATGATATAGATAAAGACTCTGAAGCATGCTTAAGACTTTCTTGTGGACAGTTCACTAGACTGAAACAAGTGGGAGCTGTCATCTTCAACAATATCAGAACCTTTCTTTTAAACTATGATGCCAATTCTGAACTTTCTTTCCTTTTTTAATAAAAAGGAACAGGTATTTACAATCTTCAGGTCTGGCTTTCAGAGACAGTCTGGAGATTACTTTAGAATGTCTCTGAAAACCAGAAGACACTTCAGTGATTTGGAGTTCACCAGACAAATAGAATTCCATCCAATTGAAATGAAATTGTATCTTATTTGAGGATTTGTCATGTTTTATGTAGTTCAGTTAATATTGCTTTGATACAACTGATCTCTAATTAAAAAAAAAAAAATCATGACAGTTTTTCTCTCTAGCTTTCACAGCACATGTTTAACATTTCCCAGTTATGTATTAAACATATTTCAAATTTTTTTTTTTTTAAGGGATTTTGATGTTGGACTAGACCAGTAAGCAAAGTTCACATTTTTTTCACTTTTTGTTTTAACATAATTTTCAAGAAAGACTGAATAAGCATTTTTTGCATATTATCTTTGTGCTTGTGGCTCATAATCCACTCAAGGTCAATAAAACATGTTTTATCATAAACATTGTTTTTTTTAACAAAATTTTTTCCTTATGAAATACCAAATCAACTTCAGAAAAGAAGATATATTTGATACACGTATCATTGTATTCAACAATTCCTTTGATGGCCATTTCAATCCATACTTCTCACTTTAAAATACATCTTTTCAATATCACGATCTTTTGGGCCTAATAGTAAATTTTTTACATTTCACAATTGTTGCTCTTTAAAATATTTCTAACCTGAGACATGTGCCAGTACATTTTCATCAGAAATATCCTTACTGTACCTCATTGATTCTCACTTTGTCAGTGAGAGGCACCTCCATAGCCAGGTGTTCAGGAGCAGCAGTGCGTAGCACACGCTTCTTGATTAGACCGGGGTTCGAGCCAATGACCACTATATATCCCTGGAGCAATATGTCCCTAGTTGCTAATGCTCCTAAAAATCAAAATAACATTGTCAGTGAGACTTACTGGCTCACTAGCAGCTTGGTCAAGCAAAGTATCAGTATGGTTTAAGAGGCCAAGAAGAACAGCAGCATCATTTTCACAATTAGATAATGCACTTTGTTTATTCATTGTATGCACAGTGTCTTTATCCTGCATAGCTGTTATTTGCTTCTTCAAACAATTCAGCAAAACAGGGCAGAATTCTGGCTTATTAGCAATGTTCAACATTAAATGCTTCATGGTTTTTCTGCTTGATAAATTGAGCTTCCTTCTCAATAACTTATAAGTACTTGGGCTTTGAAGGTAAACATAAAAGCAAAAGCCTTGGGCATGGCTGAAAAACATGGACTGAACGCCTCACAATCAGTTGAAGGAGAAACTTGGTATTTGGCCAAGCAAATTTGATAAGGTTTACCCTTCATTGCTTGTATAACACCAATCATATAAAGATTGAGATCCACACAGTCTAGCATTATTATATAATAATGATGCATAATTATCTTGATGTCGAATACTATCATACTTACCAGATGCTTTCAGCCAGTCAGTAACCCAGAAAAAAAAAGATTAATGAGCAGGAATGGCATATATATATACACACATACATAACTGCACATTTTATAAGGGAAGAGTCAACTCCCAACCCAATTAGATCTTAAATCTATAAATTCAAATAATTTGAATTTATAGATGTAAGCACTTTGTATAGATCTATTCATATTAATGTAGCTGAGTGGTCAGAAGCGGGAGTGCAGTAGCACACACTGTTAGAGTAGACTCAGTTTGTTCAAAGCCCCTGACTGCTAAATATGGCTGATCTGCTAACCAGTGCATAGCAGATATGGTCCATTTCCCTCAATATGAATTGTTTGAGGAGGCTTCCATCCTGCAGTGGATTGATAATAGCTGCTGCTTACCTCTTATTCATATTAATTAATGTAATAAGTTTGGAATAAATTAATAATTAGCTATTCAGCTTTTTTTTTCCTCTTCATTAAATATTTCCTGGTTCTATCAATTATGAAAAATTACCTTAAATGGTCTTTCGGAAATCAGTATAATCGCACTCCAGATTTATTACATGAGAAGCACTTC